>NC_141876.1:278406716-278709746 GCF_056163025.1 Triticum urartu
TGGAGAAGGATGAACATTGGAGCAAGAACACGCATGAAGTTGATGGCATGCGCAAGGGGATCAAGAACGGAGTTACAAGTGATGATTTCAGGACTTTGAAGCCGCCATAAGGAGTGCATGAAGCCATGGACGAAATATACAAGATGCCACTTCATAATATTCGTCCATAGGCTATTCTAGGTGCTGCGTCACCTTATTAATGGGCCAGGCCCATGTAATTTCGAAATACTTAAGTATAGGCTATTTTTAGAGTCCGTATGTGTGGGGAAACAAGAGTTAGGGTTGGTTTCGGACCCCACCCTCAAGGGCCACGAAATTCCCCTCCCTTCCTCCATATATACAGCCCTTAGGGCGTCGTTTAGACTTTGGGTTTTGTTTAGATTAAAAGTTCGCCATAGCTGCAACTTCGCGTACTTCGTTTGTGTCCAACGACCAGACCAAGACGTCACAGAACCCCACCTTGATCAATAAAGCTTTCATCTTATATTCGCAATATCCAGATTGCAATCTCAGCTTCTTGCTTGTTCTTCGTTTGCTCGCAGGAAACAGGCCCTCGTGGTCAGGTTGATCGTGCTCCGGCGTGGTCAATAACCCCTCGGAAGTTGGTTTAGCGATTGCTAAGGCGCGACGTCTCGCACGTTCGTAGTCGGATCGTCAAGGTCGACTCCCACAGAAAACGATAGCCACCATCTCATCGAAACATCGGGACACCTTTGCCTCTATCAAGTGGTATCAGATTTCCAGGTTGCTCGGTGAGATTTTACAGTTTTTCGTAGATTAGATCGAGTCTGTTCTTCATACCTACAGTCCACGAAAAAGCCACACAAAAAAAATTAGGGTTAGTTCATCATATCCGAACCAATCTGAGCCTTTGCATAATCTTTTTAGGGTTTTTGCTTTGTTGAATTTGCGGTTGCATCGTCGTGTCAAGTTGCTGGTCTTAGAGTCTAGTCTTTTAGAGTTTCGAGTTCTGGTCACAAGTTGTCACGCCACCGCCGCACCATCATCATCGCCCATCTACCACTTTTGCTTATCCGCCACCGCTCTGAATCCACCATATATCCACCACCAATCCGAGTTCTTCTCATATTAGGTTTGTTCTTGAGATCAATCTCAATTCCGATTCGTGTTTCCTTGCCTGCGTAGGTCTCGGAAAAAAAAAAGAGTCTGGAGACCCCCGGGCAGTTTTTAGGCCAAAATTTTCACGGGCAAAAATATTTTTTCCCTATCCTATTTTTAGGCTTTTCTGAGTCTTTTGAGCCACGTGCCATCATAGTGATTTTTTGTCGCACGTTTTCGTCGTCGCTGCCCTGATTTCCGAAAAAAAAAAGTGAAAAAAAAAATTTCGTGCCCATCCTATTAGTTTGACGAGGGAAGAGTTTTGAGACACTCGCCATTATAGTAATTTTTCGCAAAAAAAAAAAAAGAGGAGCGCAAAAAAAAAAAGAGGAGCGCAAAAAAAAAGAGGCGCAAAAAAAAAGCAAAAAAAAAAAAGTTCCAGAGTGTGCTTTTCCCTGATTTACGTGCAGCGCCGTGATTTTGTTAGTGTTCTAGGCTCGCGTCTCTAGCACGGTCTAGCCTAGGACCAGCACAGTACCGTCGTTGAGCGTTTATTCAACTTTGCATCTCTGAATTGATTATTGCTGACCCTTTTTGCTACCATACTATAAGCCTTCCCAGCTCCACATACCTCTACGTCGTGCGTTTGACTCTCCCTGGCAATCGCTCTATCCAAGCTTTTGAGAGTTTTGACTACAACGGTTGCCGATCACCGCCTGCTGCTGGGTAAGAACTGGTAAGAATTTGAGATTTGCTTGACGGATTTGTGACACCCGCCACCACCACCTCTTGTTAGTATTCTGTAGGATCATATTCTTGTGTGTTTTCTATTGTTGCTAACCATGGCAGGATCACAAGCCGACGAGACTGACTGGGAGAACATGACGAATCAGGAGTTGCATGATAAATTTCAGCAAATGATGAATGGACAGGTGCAGGATGTGCTAAACAGATTTGAAGAGGCCATGGAGAAGATAGATGACATGGAGAAGACGTTCGAAACAAAGCTCGATAACAGGTTTAATGAATTGCTCGCGCGTCTTCCACCACCACCACCGGCTGCACCTAACGCACCTCTACAACAACAACAACGACGACTACCTACACATCGTGAAACAGCCCTCCGCCGAGCGAGCCGTCTCCCTCTTGCACCTGGCCAAACTGTTGGTGCTCCTGTTGCTACTTCTGTGGCTCCTGCTGCTGATGCGGAGGAGGATGATTTTGCTAGCGATTACGAGGATGAGGTTGATCAAAATCAGAACTACGTGCCACCACCAGCACAGCAACCATCAGGTCGTCCACATGCAAATAATGGCAATGGTAGGGCTCACCCTCAGGTACGAGATCATGACCATCTCCCTAAACTAAAATTGAATATTCCACCATTTGAGGGTAGATATGTTCCTGATATATACCTTACTTGGGAGTTAGAAACTGAACAACGATTTACATGTTTACAATATCCCGAGGAGAGACGTGTTCCTGCTGCTGTTTGTGCATTCACTAGTTTTGCATGTGTTTGGTGGTCTGAGCATTGTAGATTATATCCCATTCCTGCTACTTGGGCTGCTTTGAAAACTGCTATGCGTACTCGTTGGGTTCCACCATATTATCAACGTGAATTACTTCAAAAATTGCAGCGCTTAAGACAGGGAAAAAATTCTGTAGAAGAATATTATCAGGAATTACAAACTGGCATGATTAGATGTGGTATTGTTGAGGAGAATGAAGCTATGCTTGCACGTTTTATGGGTGGATTAAATAGAGAGATTCAGACGATTCTAGAGTATAAGGAGTATACTAATATCACTCGTTTATTCCATCTTGCTTGTAAAGCTGAACGTGAAGTGCAGGATCGACAGGCATTGGCGCGGACTAACTTTTCTGCAGGTCGACCTTCTTCATGGACACCACGTGCATCATCTACTTCCACACGTTCTCCTACACCGGCGCCTCCGTCGGCTGCCACCTCCAACCGTGATACAATAAAGCAGGCACAATCACCACTATCTGCCAAGAGCACACCTTCTGGGCCTGCAAAGAGCTCTTCTTCATCCATGGCATCAACAGGGCAAACACATGATATTATTTGTCGACGTTGCAAGGGTGGAGGTCATTATGCGAGAGAATGCCCATCTAAGCGTGTGATGATTGTTACTGAGGATGGTGGGTATGAGTCCGCTAGTGACTATGATGAGGAGACTTTGGCTCTTATTACACGTGACGAACACGGTGGAGACGATTCTGATCATGAGACGCAATACATGGCTCCTGAAGATGCTGACAGGTATGAATGTTTAGTTGCTCAACGTGTTTTGAGTGTGCAGGTTACACAAGCTGAGCAAAATCAGAGGCATAATTTGTTCCATACAAAGGGAGTTGTGAAGGAACGTTCTGTTCGCGTGATCATAGATGGAGGGAGTTGCAACAACTTGGCTAGCATCGAGATGGTGGAGAAGCTATCTCTCACCACCAGACCACATCCACATCCTTACTACATCCAATGGTTCAACAACAGCGGCAAGGTTAAGGTAACACGTACTGTTCGTGTGCATTTTAGTATCTCTACATATGCTGATTATGTTGATTGTGATGTGGTACCGATGCAAGCATGTTCCTTATTACTTGGTAGACCATGGCAATTTGATAAAAATTCTATTCACCATGGTAGAAACAATCAGTATACTCTTGTTCATAAGGATAAAAATATTACTTTGCTTCCTATGACTCCTGATTCCATTTTGAAAGATGATATTAATAGAGCTAATAAAGCAAAACAGGAGAAAACTAAGAGTGAAAATCAGATTGTGGCAAAAGAATTTGAGCAACAAATGCAGCCTAATAATAATAAACAATCTAGTGTTGCTTCTGAAATTAAATTGAAAAGTGCATGTTTACTTGCCACCAAATCTGATATTGATGATCTAGATTTTAGCAAATCTGTTTGCTATGCTTTTGTGTGCAAAGAGGCATTATTTTCATTCGAGGACATGCCTTCCTCTTTGCCTCCTGCTGTCACTAACATTTTGCAGGAGTTCGCCGACGTCTTTCCACAAGACGTGCCACCGGGATTACCACCTATTCGCGGGATTGAGCATCAAATTGACTTAATTCCCGGTGCATCATTACCCAACCGGGCACCATACCGTACCAATCCAGAGGAGACGAAGGAGATTATGCGTCAAGTACAAGAACTGCTCGACAAAGGTTATATACGCGAATCCCTTAGTCCTTGTGCTGTTCCTATCATTTTAGTGCCGAAAAAGGATGGTACGTCGCGTATGTGCGTTGATTGTAGAGGCATTAATAATATTACTATTCGTTATCGTCATCCTATTCCTAGGCTAGATGATATGCTTGATGAATTGAGTGGCTCTACAATATTCTCCAAAGTTGATTTGCGTAGTGGTTACCATCAAATTCGTATGAAATTGGGAGATGAATGGAAAACAGCATTTAAAACTAAGTTTGGATTATATGAGTGGTTAGTCATGCCTTTTGGGTTAACTAATGCACCTAGTACTTTCATGAGGTTAATGAACGAAGTTTTACGTGCTTTCATTGGACGATTTGTGGTAGTTTACTTTGATGACATATTGATTTATAGCAAATCTTTGGAGGAACATTTGGAACATTTACGTGCTGTTTTTATTGCTCTACGTGATGCACGTTTGTTTGGTAACCTTGGAAAGTGCACCTTTTGCACCGACCGAGTATCTTTTCTTGGCTATGTTGTTACTCCACAGGGAATTGAAGTTGATAAAGCCAAGATTGAAGCTATTGAGAGTTGGCCGCAGCCCAAAACGGTCACACAAGTGAGGAGTTTCCTTGGCCTCGCTGGTTTCTATAGGCGTTTTGTGAGAGATTTCAGCACCATTGCTGCACCTCTCAACGAGCTTACAAAGAAGGATGTACCTTTTGTTTGGGGTACCGCACAGGAAGAAGCCTTCACGGTATTGAAAGGTAAGTTGACACATGCTCCTTTACTCCAACTTCCTAATTTCAATAAGACTTTTGAGCTTGAATGTGATGCTAGTGGAATTGGATTAGGAGGTGTGTTATTACAAGATGGGAAACCTGTTGCATACTTTTCTGAAAAATTGAGTGGGCCTAGTCTGAACTATTCTACTTATGATAAAGAATTATATGCTCTTGTTCGGACCTTAGAAACATGGCAACATTATTTATGGCCCAAGGAATTTGTTATACATTCTGATCATGAATCTTTGAAACACATTAAAAGTCAAGCAAAACTGAACCGTCGACATGCTAAATGGGTTGAATTCATTGAGACTTTCCCTTATGTGATTAAACACAAGAAGGGTAAAGAAAATGTTATTGCTGATGCCTTGTCTCGTCGTTATACTATGTGATGAGGACATCAATACCATTGTTACACCCACAGCCCCTACTGTTACATATACTGGACCAATTACTAGAGCTCGCGCACGCCAATTAAATTACCAGGTACTTTCGTTTCTTGGTAATGATTCTAATGTTCATGAGATTATGATGCTGCCTAAATTGGATACATTTGTTTTGCTTACAAATGAAGGTCCTAGCTTGGAGAAGGATGAACATTGGAGCAAGAACACGAATGGAGTTGATGGCATGCGCAAGGGGATCAAGAACGGAGTTACAAGTGATGATTTCAGGACTTTGAAGCCGCCATAAGGAGTGCATGAAGCCTTGGACGAAATATACAAGATGCCACTTCATAATATTCGTCCATAGGCTATTCCAGGTGCTGCGTCACCTTATTAATGGGCCAGGCCCATGTAATTTCGAAATACTTAAGTATAGGCTATTTTTAGAGTCCGTATGTGTGGGGAAACAAGAGTTAGGGTTGGTTTCGGACCCCACCCTCAAGGGCCACGAAATTCCCCTCTCTTCCTCCATATATACAGCCCTTAGGGCGTCGTTTAGACTTGGGTTTTGTTTAGATTAAAAGTTCGCCATAGCTGCAACTTCGCGTACTTCGTTTGTGTCCAACGACCAGACCAAGACGTCACAGAACCCCACCTTGATCAATAAAGCTTTCATCTTATATTCGCAATATCCAGATTGCAATCTCAGTTTCTTGCTTGTTCTTCGTTTGCTCGCAGGAAACAGGCCCTCGTGGTCAGGTTGATCGTGCTCCGGCGTGGTCAATAACCCCTCGGAAGTTGGTTTAGCGATTGCTAAGGCGCGACGTCTCGCACGTTCGTAGACGGATCGTCAAGGTCGATTCCCACAGAAAACGATAGCCACCATCTCATCGAAACATCGGGACACCTTTGCCTCTATCAAGTGGTATCAGATTTCCAGGTTGCTCGGTGAGATTTTACAGTTTTTCGTAGATTAGATCGAGTCTGTTCTTCATACCTACAGTCCACGAAAAAGCCACAAAAAAAAAATTAGGGTTAGTTCATCATATCCGAACCAATCTGAGCCTTTGCATAATCTTTTTAGGGTTTTTGCTTTGTTGAATTTGCGGTTGCATCGTCGTGTCAAGTTGCTGGTCTTAGAGTCTAGTCTTTTAGAGTTTCGAGTTCTGGTCATAAGTTGTCATGCCGCCGCCGCACCATCATCATCGCCCATCTACCACTTTTGCTTATCCGCCACCGCTCTGAATCCTTATCCATATACCACATACCACCATCGCTACCATATACCACCACCGCTGCCATATACCACAACCATATATCCACCACCAATCCGAGTTCTTCTCATATTAGGTTTGTTCTTGAGATCAATCTCAATTCCGATTCGTGTTTCCTTGCCTGCGTAGGTCTCGGAAAAAAAAAAAAAAAAAAAAAAAAAAAAAAAAAGAGTCTGGAGACCCCCGGGCAGTTTTTAGGCCAAAATTTTCTCGGGCAAAAAATTTTTTTCCCTATCCTATTTTTAGGCTTTTCTGAGTCTTTTGAGCCACGTGCCATCATAGTGATTTTTTGTCGCACTTTTTCGTCGTCGCTGCCCTGATTTCCAAAAAAAAAAGTGGAAAAAAATTTTCGTGCCCATCCTATCAGTTTGACGTGGGAAGAGTTTTGAGACACTCGCCATTATAGTAATTTTTCGCAAAAAAAAAAAAAGAGGAGCGCAAAAAAAAAAAAAGAGGAGCGCAAAAAAAAAAAAAAAAAAAAAGAGGAGCGCAAAAAAAAAAAAAAGCGAAAAAAAAAAAAGTTCCAGAGTGTGCTTTTCCCTTATTTACGTGCAGCGCCGTGATTTTGTTAGTGTTCTAGGCTCGCGTCTCTAGCACGGTCTAGCCTAGGACCAGCACAGTACCGTCGTTGAGCGTTTATTCAACTTTGCATCTCTGAATTGATTATTGCTGACCCTTTTTGCTACCATACTATAAGCCTTCCCAGCTCCACATACCTCTACGTCGTGCGTTTGACTCTCCCTGGCAATCGCTCTATCCAAGCTTTTGAGAGTTTTGACTACAACGGTTGCCGATCACCGCCTGCTGCTGGGTAAGAACTGGTAAGAATTTGAGATTTGCTTGACGGATTTGTGACACCCGCCACCACCACCTCTTGTTAGTTTTCTGTAGGATCATATTCTTGTGTGTTTTCTATTGTTGCTAACCATGGCAGGATCACAAGCCGACGAGACTGACTGGGAGAACATGACGAATCAGGAGTTGCATGATAAATTTCAGCAAATGATGAATGGACAGGTGCAGGATGTGCTAAACAGATTTGAAGAGGCCATGGAGAAGATAGATGACATGGAGAAGACGTTCGAAACAAAGCTCGATAACAGGTTTAATGAATTGCTCGCGCGTCTTCCACCACCACCACCGGCTGCACCTAACGCACCTCTACAACAACAACAACGACGACTACCTACACATCGTGAAACAGCCCTCCGCCGAGCGAGCCGTCTCCCTCTTGCACCTGGCCAAACTGTTGGTGCTCCTGTTGCTACTTCTGTGGCTCCTGCTGCTGATGCGGAGGAGGATGATTTTGCTAGCGATTACGAGGATGAGGTTGATCAAAATCAGAACTACGTGCCACCACCAGCACAGCAACCATCAGGTCGTCCACATGCAAATAATGGCAATGGTAGGGCTCACCCTCAGGTACGAGATCATGACCATCTCCCTAAACTAAAATTGAATATTCCACCATTTGAGGGTAGATATGTTCCTGATATATACCTTACTTGGGAGTTAGAAACTGAACAACGATTTACATGTTTACAATATCCCGAGGAGAGACGTGTTCCTGCTGCTGTTTGTGCATTCACTAGTTTTGCATGTGTTTGGTGGTCTGAGCATTGTAGATTATATCCCATTCCTGCTACTTGGGCTGCTTTGAAAACTGCTATGCGTACTCGTTGGGTTCCACCATATTATCAACGTGAATTACTTCAAAAATTGCAGCGCTTAAGACAGGGAAAAAATTCTGTAGAAGAATATTATCAGGAATTACAAACTGGCATGATTAGATGTGGTATTGTTGAGGAGAATGAAGCTATGCTTGCACGTTTTATGGGTGGATTAAATAGAGAGATTCAGACGATTCTAGAGTATAAGGAGTATACTAATATCACTCGTTTATTCCATCTTGCTTGTAAAGCTGAACGTGAAGTGCAGGATCGACAGGCATTGGCGCGGACTAACTTTTCTGCAGGTCGACCTTCTTCATGGACACCACGTGCATCATCTACTTCCACACGTTCTGCTTCACCGGCGCCTCCGTCGGCTGCCACCTCCAACCGTGATACAATAAAGCAGGCACAATCACCACTATCTGCCAAGAGCACACCTTCTGGGCCTGCAAAGAGCTCTTCTTCATCCATGGCATCAACAGGGCAGACACATGATATTATTTGTCGACGTTGCAAGGGTGGAGGTCATTATGCGAGAGAATGCCCATCTAAGCGTGTGATGATTGTTACTGAGGATGGTGGGTATGAGTCCGCTAGTGACTATGATGAGGAGACTTTGGCTCTTATTACACGTGACGAACACGGTGGAGACGATTCTGATCATGAGACGCAATACATGGCTCCTGAAGATGCTGACAGGTATGAATGTTTAGTTGCTCAACGTGTTTTGAGTGTGCAGGTTACACAAGCTGAGCAAAATCAGAGGCATAATTTGTTCCATACAAAGGGAGTTGTGAAGGAACGTTCTGTTCGCGTGATCATAGATGGAGGGAGTTGCAACAACTTGGCTAGCATCGAGATGGTGGAGAAGCTATCTCTCACCACAAGACCACATCCACATCCTTACTACATCCAATGGTTCAACAACAGCGGCAAGGTTAAGGTAACACGTACTGTTCGTGTGCATTTTAGTATCTCTACATATGCTGATTATGTTGATTGTGATGTGGTACCTATGCAAGCATGTTCCTTATTACTTGGTAGACCATGGCAATTTGATAAAAATTCTATTCACCATGGTAGAAACAATCAGTATACTCTTGTTCATAAGGATAAAAATATTACTTTGCTTCCTATGACTCCTGATTCCATTTTGAAAGATGATATTAATAGAGCTAATAAAGCAAAACAGGAGAAAACTAAGAGTGAAAATCAGATTGTGGCAAAAGAATTTGAGCAACAAATGCAGCCTAATAATAATAAACAATCTAGTGTTGCTTCTGAAATTAAATTGAAAAGTGCATGTTTACTTGCCACCAAATCTGATATTGATGATCTAGATTTTAGCAAATCTGTTTGCTATGCTTTTGTGTGCAAAGAGGCATTATTTTCATTCGAGGACGCGCCTTCCTCTTTGCCTCCTGCTGTCACTAACATTTTGCAGGAGTTCGCCGATGTCTTTCCACAAGACGTGCCACCGGGATTACCACCTATTCGCGGGATTGAGCATCAAATTGACTTAATTCCCGGTGCATCATTACCCAACCGTGCACCATACCGTACCAATCCAGAGGAGACGAAGGAGATTATGCGTCAAGTACAAGAACTGCTCGACAAAGGTTATATACGCGAATCCCTTAGTCCTTGTGCTGTTCCTATCATTTTAGTGCCGAAAAAGGATGGTACGTCGCGTATGTGCGTTGATTGTAGAGGCATTAATAATATTACTATTCGTTATCGTCATCCTATTCCTAGGCTAGATGATATGCTTGATGAATTGAGTGGCTCTACAATATTCTCCAAAGTTGATTTGCGTAGTGGTTACCATCAAATTCGTATGAAATTGGGAGATGAATGGAAAACAGCATTTAAAACTAAGTTTGGATTATATGAGTGGTTAGTCATGCCTTTTGGGTTAACTAATGCACCTAGTACTTTCATGAGGTTAATGAACGAAGTTTTACGTGCCTTCATTGGACGATTTGTGGTAGTTTACTTTGATGACATATTGATTTATAGCAAATCTTTGGAGGACCATTTGGAACATTTACGTGCTATTTTTATTGCTCTACGTGATGCACGTTTGTTTGGTAACCTTGGAAAGTGCACCTTTTGCACCGACCGAGTATCTTTTCTTGGCTATGTTGTTACTCCACAGGGAATTGAAGTTGATAAAGCCAAGATTGAAGCTATTGAGAGTTGGCCGCAGCCCAAAACGGTCACACAAGTGAGGAGTTTCCTTGGCCTCGCTGGTTTCTATAGGCGTTTTGTGAGAGATTTCAGCACCATTGCTGCACCTCTCAACGAGCTTACAAAGAAGGATGTACCTTTTGTTTGGGGTACCGCACAGGAAGAAGCCTTCACGGTATTGAAAGATAAGTTAACACATGCTCCTTTACTCCAACTTCCTAATTTCAATAAGACTTTTGAGCTTGAATGTGATGCTAGTGGAATTGGATTAGGAGGTGTGTTATTACAAGATGGAAAACCTGTTGCATACTTTTCTGAAAAATTGAGTGGGCCTAGTCTGAACTATTCTACTTATGATAAAGAATTATATGCTCTTGTTCGGACCTTAGAAACATGGCAACATTATTTATGGCCCAAGGAATTTGTTATACATTCTGATCATGAATCTTTGAAACACATTAAAAGTCAAGCAAAACTGAACCGTAGACATGCTAAATGGGTTGAATTCATTGAGACTTTCCCTTATGTCATTAAACACAAGAAGGGTAAAGAAAATGTTATTGCTGATGCCTTGTCTCGTCGTTATACTATGCTTTCACAACTTGACTTTAAAATATTTGGTTTGGAGACCATCAAAGATCAATATGTTCATGATGCTGAATTTAAAGATGTATTGCAGAATTGTAAGGAAGGGAGAACTTGGAACAAGTTCGTTCTTAACGATGGATTTGTGTTTCGTGCTAACAAGCTATGCATTCCAGCTAGCTCCGTTCGTCTTTTGTTATTGCAGGAGGCGCATGGAGGAGGATTAATGGGACACTTTGGCGTCAAGAAGACGGAGGATATACTTGCTACACATTTCTTTTGGCCAAAGATGAGACGGGATGTTGAGCGTTTTGTTGCTCGCTGCACTACATGTCAAAGAGCTAAGTCACGACTCAATCCTCATGGTTTATATATGCCTTTGCCTGTACCTAGTGTTCCTTGGGAGGATATATCTATGGACTTTGTTTTAGGTTTACCTCGAACAAAGAAGGGGAGGGATAGCATATTTGTTGTCGTGGATAGGTTCTCGAAAATGGCACACTTTATACCATGTCATAAAAGCGATGATGCTGTTAATGTTGCTGATTTGTTCTTTCGTGAAATTATTCGCTTACATGGTGTGCCAAATACTATTGTTTCAGATCGTGATACTAAATTTCTTAGCCACTTTTGGAGATGTTTATGGGCTAAGTTGGGGACTAAGCTGCTTTTTAGTACTACTTGTCACCCCCAAACTGATGGACAAACTGAAGTAGTCAATAGAACATTGTCTACTATGCTTAGGGCTGTTTTGAAGAATAACAAGAAAATGTGGGAAGAATGCTTGCCTCATATTGAATTTGCTTATAATCGTTCATTGCATTCTACTACTAAGATGTGCCCTTTTGAAATTGTGTATGGTTTCCTACCTCGTGCACCTATTGATTTGTTGCCTCTTCCATCTTCGGAGAAGGTTAATTTTGATGCTAAAGAACGTTCTGAATTGATTTTAAAAATGCATGAGTTAACTAAGGAAAACATTGAGCGTATGAATGCTAAATATAAACTTGCTGGAGATAAGGGTAGAAAACATGTTGTGTTTGCACCTGGCGATCTTGTTTGGTTACATTTGCGTAAAGATAGATTTCCTAATCTGTGCAAATCAAAGCTAATGCCACGTGCTGATGGTCCTTTTAAGGTTTTAGAGAAAATAAATGATAATGCATATAAACTTGAGCTACCTGCAGATTTTGGGGTTAGTCCCACTTTTAACATTGCAGATTTGAAGCCTTATTTGGGTGAGGAAGATGAGCTTCCGTCGAGGACGACTTCATTTCAAGAAGGGGAGGATGATGAGGACATCAATACCATTGTTACACCCACAGCCCCTACTGTTACATATACTGGACCAATTACTAGAGCTCGCGCACGCCAATTAAATTACCAGGTACTTTCGTTTCTTGGTAATGATTCTAATGTTCATGAGATTATGATGCTGCCTAAATTGGATACATTTGTTTTGCTTACAAATGAAGGTCCTAGCTTGGAGAAGGATGAACATTGGAGCAAGAACACGAATGGAGTTGATGGCATGCGCAAGGGGATCAAGAACGGAGTTACAAGTGATGATTTCAGGACTTTGAAGCCGCCATAAGGAGTGCATGAAGCCTTGGACGAAATATACAAGATGCCACTTCATAATATTCGTCCATAGGCTATTCCAGGTGCTGCGTCACCTTATTAATGGGCCAGGCCCATGTAATTTCGAAATACTTAAGTATAGGCTATTTTTAGAGTCCGTATGTGTGGGGAAACAAGAGTTAGGGTTGGTTTCGGACCCCACCCTCAAGGGCCACGAAATTCCCCTCTCTTCCTCCATATATACAGCCCTTAGGGCGTCGTTTAGACTTGGGTTTTGTTTAGATTAAAAGTTCGCCATAGCTGCAACTTCGCGTACTTCGTTTGTGTCCAACGACCAGACCAAGACGTCACAGAACCCCACCTTGATCAATAAAGCTTTCATCTTATATTCGCAATATCCAGATTGCAATCTCAGTTTCTTGCTTGTTCTTCGTTTGCTCGCAGGAAACAGGCCCTCGTGGTCAGGTTGATCGTGCTCCGGCGTGGTCAATAACCCCTCGGAAGTTGGTTTAGCGATTGCTAAGGCGCGACGTCTCGCACGTTCGTAGTCGGATCGTCAAGGTCGATTCCCACAGAAAACGATAGCCACCATCTCATCGAAACATCGGGACACCTTTGCCTCTATCACTATGCTTTCACAACTTGACTTTAAAATATTTGGTTTGGAGACCATCAAGGATCAATATGTTAATGATGCTGAATTTAAAGATGTATTGCAGAATTGTAAGGAAGGGAGAACTTGGAACAAGTTCGTTCTTAACGATGGATTTGTGTTTCGTGCTAACAAGCTATGCATTCCAGCTAGCTCCGTTCGTCTTTTGTTGTTGCAGGAGGCGCATGGAGGAGGATTAATGGGACACTTTGGCGTCAAGAAGACGGAGGATATACTTGCTACACATTTCTTTTGGCCAAAGATGAGACGGGATGTTGAGCGTTTTGTTGCTCGCTGCACCACATGTCAAAGAGCTAAGTCACGACTCAATCCTCATGGTTTATATATGCCTTTGCCTGTACCTAGTGTTCCTTGGGAGGATATATCTATGGACTTTGTTTTAGGTTTACCTCGAACAAAGAAGGGGAGGGATAGCATATTTGTTGTCGTGGATAGGTTCTCGAAAATGGCACACTTTATACCATGTCATAAAAGCGATGATGCTGTTAATGTTGCTGATTTGTTCTTTCGTGAAATTATTCGCTTACATGGTGTGCCAAATACTATTGTTTCAGATCGTGATACTAAATTTCTTAGCCACTTTTGGAGATGTTTATGGGCTAAGTTGGGGACTAAGCTGCTTTTTAGTACTACTTGTCACCCCCAAACTGATGGACAAACTGAAGTAGTCAATAGAACATTGTCTACTATGCTTAGGGCTGTTTTGAAGAATAACAAGAAAATGTGGGAAGAATGCTTGCCTCATATTGAATTTGCTTATAATCGTTCATTGCATTCTACTACGAAGATGTGCCCTTTTGAAATTGTGTATGGTTTCCTACCTCGTGCACCTATTGATTTGTTGCCTCTTCCATCTTCGGAGAAGGTATTTGATGCTAAAGAACGTTCTGAATTGATTTTAAAAATGCATGAGTTAACTAAGGAAAACATTGAGCGTATGAATGCTAAATATAAACTTGCTGGAGATAAGGGTAGAAAACATGTTGTGTTTGCACCTGGAGATCTTGTTTGGTTACATTTGCGTAAAGATAGATTTCCTAATCTGCGCAAATCAAAGCTAATGCCACGTGCTGATGGTCCTTTTAAGGTTTTAGAGAAAATAAATGATAATGCATATAAACTTGAGCTACCTGCAGATTTTGGGGTTAGTCCCACTTTTAATATTACAGATTTGAAGCCTTATCTGGGTGAGGAAGATGAGCTTTCGTCGAGGACGACTTCATTTCAAGAAGGGGAGGATGATGAGGACATCAATACCATTGTTACACCCACAGCCCCTACTGTTACATATACTGGACCAATTACTAGAGCTCGCGCACGCCAATTAAATTACCAGGTACTTTCGTTTCTTGGTAATGATTCTAATGTTCATGAGATTATGATGCTGCCTAAATTGGATACATTTGTTTTGCTTTCAAATGAAGGGCCTAGCTTGGAGAAGGATGAACATTGGAGCAAGAACACGCATGAAGTTGATGGCATGCGCAAGGGGATCAAGAACGGAGTTACAAGTGATGATTTCAGGACTTTGAAGCCGCCATAAGGAGTGCATGAAGCCATGGACGAAATATACAAGATGCCACTTCATAATATTCGTCCATAGGCTATTCTAGGTGCTGCGTCACCTTATTAATGGGCCAGGCCCATGTAATTTCGAAATACTTAAGTATAGGCTATTTTTAGAGTCCGTATGTGTGGGGAAACAAGAGTTAAGGTTGGTTTCGGACCCCACCCTCAAGGGCCACGAAATTCCCCTCTCTTCCTCCATATATACAGCCCTTAGGGCGTCGTTTAGACTTTGGGTTTTGTTTAGATTAAAAGTTCGCCATAGCTGCAACTTCGCGTACTTCGTTTGTGTCCAACGACCAGACCAAGACGTCACAGAACCCCCCCTTGATCAATAAAGCTTTCATCTTATATTCGCAATATCCAGATTGCAATCTCAGCTTCTTGCTTGTTCTTCGTTTGCTCGCAGGAAACAGGCCCTCGTGGTCAGGTTGATCGTGCTCCGGCGTGGTCAATAACCCCTCGGAAGTTGGTTTAGCGATTGCTAAGGCGCGACGTCTCGCACGTTCGTAGTCGGATCGTCAAGGTCGACTCCCACAGAAAACGATAGCCACCATCTCATCGAAACATCGGGACACCTTTGCCTCTATCAATAAATATGACTTAAGGCCATATTTTAAAGATAACAGCGGAAGACTTGGAAGATAAATGGGTCCATCAACTCCAGCGGCATCACTGAGTATAGAACCACGACCTAAACGCACCTCAATCGTCGTCTGAAAAGTCTGCAACATTAACGTTGCAGCCCGAAAATGGGTCAGCACATGGAATATGCTGGCAAAGTAACACATAGAGAGTAATGGAATGAAACAGCTATACTATATGCATATATGGCTGGTGGAAAGCTCTATGGTTACAGTTTTTGCGTAAAGCCAATTTTTCCCTACTACAAAGGAATAAATTTTATTTACTATCATGGTAGTTGTGAAACATTGAGAATGGTTGACAGCATTCTCAATTCCAATTAAAAGTAATTAAAACCCAACAACATTAATTAGAAGTAACGTGATGAGATTCACAATGATATTCAAGTACTAGATACTCAAGTTGTCCATAACCGGGGACACGGCTAATCATGATTAGTTTGTTACTCTGCAGAGGTTTGCGCACTTTTCCCCACATGACTCGATCGCCTCCGTTTGGTTTCTCGCACTACATGGTGTTTGAGAAGACGGATGACCGAGACATAGTCTTTCAGAAGCACTAGCACCTTACATGTGGGGTAGACCGGTACACCTACATCCCCTACATCTGCTAGTCCACCCCGTAAGAGTTCGCACAACTTAGTCAACTATGCCAGAGCCCATAGTGGCATGTGGCTGCACACGGAAGTTTCTAGCATGAAAGATCTTATGATCCCTTTGAGCCTGGGTGGCGGTCCAAAAAAAACAGGCAAGTCCTGATAGACATCAGGTGCCTCAATCCACCCAGATGTGTGTTTAAGTTGCCACCTTAGATAAACCATTAAAATTATCAATCTCACATCTGTCATGGATATCACTCACCCAATCCACGTCTACTAGCATAGCATGGCATAATAAGCAAACGTAGAAGTAACTCCCAAAGGTTTCATAATAATACAGGTAATAGGTACTACCTCATCTACTTCCCATCCCACAATTTAATTAGATCCTAATCATGCAATGTGAGAGGATTGATCTAATGCAATAAAACATGGGTTGTAGAAAAGGTATGATCAAAGTGTTACTTGCCTTGCTGATGATCCGCGAGTCCTAGGGTTTCGAAGTAACAAGCGGCGCAATCCGGGTAATCTATCGCAGACAAACAACAAGCATACAATAAGTACTAATCTAATGCACAGGTAAAACTCGAACAAGAGATCGAACCAAGTAGTTCAACTTAAGAACTCCGGTTGCAAAGAAAGAACGAAAAACAAACGGCGGAAGAAAACAACTCGGTTCTAGCAAGTTGAAACTAGGTCAAAATTTTACTGTAACAAAAGCTTGTTCAAGTTGATTAGGCGGAACGGCGGTTTCGAGACGAAACTCCAGGCGCTTGAATCACCTGATTCCGATAAACGAGCGAAAAGAAAGACTAGAAAGAAGATCGGATCTGAGATCGCGATCGCGGAATAAATCCGACGAAAAGAAAAAGAAGAACGGTTAAACGAATGGACGTTCGTTAACCTAGAAGAATCCGGTGATCACGTTCGTTAGGACGAACGGTCCGGCGAACGGTCCAAAGCAACTAAATCGGAGAAGAAAACGAATCCGATCTAGGGTTTCGGAGAAGAAAAAAACCGAACGAAAAACCGATCTAGAAAACCGGAACGGTTTAGAGAAGAAAAGAATCGGAACGATTAGAAGAAAACGATCCGAGAAAAAGAATAGATGTAGCGCGGGGCTACCTTGGCGAGGTCTCCGGTGAACGGGGCTCCGGCGGCGTCGGCGTAGGGCGGCGGCGTGGGCAAGGTGCGGCGGCGGCGCGGGTGTGGGGTGGCGGCGCGGGTGAGGGGTGGCGGTGTGATGCGGCGCGGCGGCGGTAAGGTGCGGCGGCGGCGCGGGGTGTGGGGTGGCGGCGCGGGTGAGGCGGCGCGGCGGCGGTGACGCAGGGCGCGGTGTGATGCGGCGCGGCGGCGGTGCAAGGCGCGGTGTGGAGGAGAGCTTTGATTTGATGTGTTTAGAGGGGGGGGTGCTTGGGTATTTATATTGGGGAGGGGAGGGGTTTACTTGGGGTAGAGGACAAGGAATTAGAATAGGAGTAGGAAAGATCTAGAAAATAAACGGAGTAGGACTAAAGAAAACGAAATAAGAAAAAGGGGACAAGGGGCGCCCTAGAATCCTAAAAGGATTCGGTCCTAGCAAGAGGCGGCGGCGGCCGACCGGCTCCTGGCTCGGCGCCTGGCGCCTGGGAGCGCGGCGGTAGGTGGCTTGGCTTGGGCCTTTGGCCCAAGGCGCTGCTCAATTTTTTTTAAATAGTTTCCTCGCGCAGAAAAAAAAACAAAAAAGGATCTAAACGAACTCCGAAAAATCTAAAGTAAATTTTCCCCGACTCCTAAAAATGAGCCGAACAAAATGAACTTTTCTCCGGACCTAAAATGCAATTTTTGAAAACGCGCATTTTTCCCTATCCAAATAAAATGCAAATAAAACTCCGGCAAACAACAATTGATCTATTTATTATATCTTCATTTTTCCTAAATTTGGGAAAGTCATATTATTCCCTCTCTCATATATTTTCTGACACCGGAAAAATTATTGAAGACAAAATAAATAAATCAAATGATCCTATTTTCAAAATTCGAGAGAACTCTCAAATATGAAAATAACGAAATCTCCAACTCTCTCCGAGGGTCCTTGAGTTGCGTGAAATTTCTAGGATCAACCAAAATGCAAGAAAATATGATATGCATATGATCTAGTGTATAACATTCCAAATTGAAAATTTGGGATGTTACAAACCTACCCCCCTTAAGATGAATCTCGCCCTCGAGATTCGGGTTGGCTAGAAAATAGGTGAGGGTGGTCTTTGAGCAAATCTTCTTCTCTCTCCCAGGTGGCTTCATCCTCTGAATGGTGGTTCCACTGAACTTTGCAAAACTTGATAACCTTGCTGCGAGTAACTCTACTGGCAACATCGAGAATCTTGACTGGCTTCTCCTCATATGTTAGGTCATCCTTTAACTGAATTGCTTCTAATGGCACTGTATCTCTTAGCGGTACCTCCGCCATCTCGGCGTGACATTTCTTCAGCTGAGAAACATGGAATACATCATGAACTCCTGACAGTCCTTCTGGTAATTCCAACTTATAAGCGACTTCTCCCATACGTTTCACGATCTTAAATGGTCCAACGAAACGCGGTGCTAACTTTCCCTTAACTCCAAAACGCTTAACTCCTCGAAGTGGGGATACTCGAAGGTAAACTCTGTCTCCGGTTTCGTAAACTATCTCCTTGCGTTTAGAATCTGCGTAGCTCTTCTGCCTGGACTGGGCTACCTTGAGCCTATCGCGAATCAACTTAACCTTCCGTTCAGACTCCTTAATCAAATCTGGTCCAAAGAATTGACGGTCTCCAACTTCGTTCCATGATAACGGTGTCCTGCACCTCCTTCCGTATAAAGCTTCGAAAGGGGCCATCTTCAAACTGGTTTGGTAACTGTTGTTATAAGAAAACTCTGCATACGGTAAGTTTTCGTCCCAACTTGATCCATAATCTAGTGCACAAGCTCTCAGCATATCTTCCAAAATCTGATTGACTCTCTCGGTCTGTCCATCTGTCTGCGGATGAAAAGTTGTGCTGAACTCTAGTCTGGTTCCTAAAGTTTCATGCAACTGATTCCAAAACTTTGAGGTAAATTGGGTTCCTCTATCTGATATGATACTCCTCGGAACTCCATGCAAACAAACGATTCTAGTCATGTATATCTTTGCCAACTTAGCACTGGTGTAAGTGGTCTTAACTGGAATGAAATGTGCTACCTTCGTCAAACGATCAACTACTACCCATATCGAGTCATATCCGGCCTTTGTCCTGGGTAGCCCTGTGATAAAATCCATGCCTATCTTATCCCACTTCCATTCGGGTATCGGCAGTGGTTGTAACAATCCTGCTGGCTTTTGATGTTCTGCTTTTACTCTCTGACATACGTCACAAACTGCTACATATGCTGCAATATCCTCCTTCATTCCGGTCCACCAAAATGTTTCCTTCAAATCCAAATACATCTTGGTATTCCCTGGGTGAATCGAATATGGTGAATCATGTGCCTCTTGAAAAATCAACTTCCTGATCTCCGGGTCATTGGGCACATAAACACGGTCCTCAAACCATAAGGTATCGTGCTCATCCTCACGAAATCCCTTAGCTTTTCCTTTGCTCAATTTCTCTTTTATAACAGCAATCTCCTTGTCAGATTTCTGAGCTTCTCTGATTTTATCCATCAATGTTGACTGAATCTCCAATGCTGCTACATAGCCTCTCGGAACTATTTCCAAACATAGCTCACGAAGGTTTTCTGCTAACTCTTTTGGTACTTCTCTCGTCATTAGAGTATTGACATGGCTCTTACGGCTCAATGCGTCAGCTACTACATTAGCCTTTCCGGGATGGTAATGCAATCTCATGTCATAATCCTTGATGAGTTCCAACCATCTCCTTTGTCTGAGGTTCAACTCCTTCTACGTGAAAATGTACTTCAAACTCTTATGATCCGTGTACACCTCACAATGATTTCCAATGAGGAAATGTCTCCACGTCTTCAATGCATGCACTACGGCCGCTAACTCCAAATCATGCGTGGCATAATTCAACTCATGAGGCTTCAGTTGTCGTGAAGCATACGAAACAACTCTTCCTTCCTGCATAAGCACTGCTCCAAGTCCTCGACGTGAAGCGTCGCAATACACCTCATAATCCTTGGTCTGATCTGGCAAAATCAATACCGGTGAGGTAACCAAACGTTTCTTCAACTCCTGGAAACTAGCCTCACACTCCTCAGTCCATTTGAACTTAGTTTCCTTCTTCAACAACTCCGTCATAGGCTTCGCAATTTTTGAGAAATTCTCAATAAATCTCCGGTAGTATCCTGCGAGTCCAAGAAAACTCCAGATCTCTCCAACTGTTGTTGGTGCTTCCCATTCGGTTACGGTCTCAACCTTTGTGGGGTCAACTGCTATACCTTCTCCGGATATAACGTGTCCGAGGAATCCAACTTCCTTCAACCAAAACTCACATTTGCTGAATTTGGCATATAACTGATGTTCCCTTAATTTCTCCAAAACCAAACGCAAATGTTCCTTATGCTCCTCTTCATTCTTTGAATAAACCAAAATGTCATCGATGAACACTACGACGAACTTATCCAAAAACTCCATAAACACTTTGTTCATCAGGTTCATAAAATAGGCAGGTGCGTTAGTCAATCCAAATGACATAACGGTATACTCATACAGTCCATATCTTGTGGTGAATGCTGTCTTAGGTATGTCCTGCTCTCGAATCTTCAACTGATGGTACCCTGATCGCAAATCGATCTTGGAAAACACTTTAGCTCCTTGCAATCGATCAAACAGATCGTTGATCATTGGCAGTGGGTACTTGTTCTTGATGGTTACTTCATTCAATCCCCGATAATCTACAACCATCCTTAATGATCCATCCTTCTTTTCCACTAGAAGTACGGGTGATCCCCAAGGTGACGAACTTGGGCGAATGTAACCTTTATCCAATAACTCCTTAATCTGATTCTTAATTTCCACCAAATCCTTTGCTGGCATCCGGTACGGTCGCTTCGATATTGGGCCTGTACCTGGCAATAACTCAATCAAAAACTCAATGTCTCTATCCGGTGGCATGCCTGGTAATTCCTCAGGAAATACATCAGGAAAATCCTTTACCACTGGTACTTCCTCCTGCACAACTCCTGATAAGCAATTCACTTGTGTCCTGTTTGGCACATGCCGGGATACATACTTGATCCTTCTTCCTTCTGGTGTGGTAAGAAAAATTGTCTTACTGGCGCAATCGATGTTTCCTCCATACATCGACAGCCAATCCATACCAAGAATCACATCCAGACCTTGGGATTCCAGAATAATTAAATCCGTTGGGAATACATGCCTTCCTATACTCAATGGTACTTGAAAACATCCTTGTCTGGCCATGTATTCTGCTCCTTCTAGCTCGATGATCCTTGCCTTCGCATTCTTCAACTCTACCATATCATTGCACATCTGGTTCTCATGGCGTCGAATGTGCTGGTTTAACTCCTGGATGAAAGATGCAATGGATCTATCCTTCTTGGTGCTGACTAACTCCCATTGTTCATCACGGTGTCCGCAAATCTGGTAGATAGTGTCCTTGAGGTCTTCTTGATAAACTTCTCCAATGCGTCCTATGGTGATATGAGCTGCCATGCTCCTTCCTAGACTCTAGGTTGATGCATTGAAAACACTATCTATGGGCTTCGTGATTGGCGCGAATGTTCTTCCCGGAACGTGAGCTTGAATCTTCCAGCGCTCCTCTTCAGGCAGAGTGGCGTTGAAGGTTCCCGTGAATCTTGGTAATCCAATGTTCAGGTACTTGGTGACTTCCTTCAGGTGAAATCCAAATGGTGTGCCTTCATCCGGTTGAGCGTACTTAATCTTCGCGTTCGTCATCCTAATAGAGTAGAAAAGATGAGGAGTTAGAAAATGAGAAGAGAAGGATGATCTATGGCTTTAACTTAGTGGTCGTGTCCTACAGTCAGCGTGTGCTCTGATACCATCTCTGTAGCGACCTGACCCGAATGAATCACGTCTACTGTGCTACGGTGTCATCCCTGGATCAGTAATGCTGACACCACACAGTACATCGAGGTTTTATAGCAGAGTTGCAATCACACACTTATTACATCGATGGCTGAAAAAGAACTTATTACAATAAATATGACTTAAGGCCATATTTTAAAGATAACAGCGGAAGACTTGGAAGATAAATGGGTCCATCAACTCCAGCGGCATCACTGAGTATAGAACCACGACCTAAACGCACCTCAATCGTCGTCTGAAAAGTCTGCAACATTAACGTTGCAGCCCGAAAACAGGTCAGCACATGGAATATGCTGGCAAAGTAACACATAGAGAGTAATGGGATGAAACAGCTATACTATATGCATATATGGCTGGTGGAAAGCTCTATGGTTACAGTTTTTGCGTAAAGCCAATTTTTCCCTACTACAAAGGAATAAATTTTATTTACTATCATGGTGGTTGTGAAACATTGAGAATGGTTGACAGCATTCTCAATCCCAATTAAAAGTAATTAAAACCCAACAACATTAATTAGAAGTAACGTGATGAGATTCACAATGATATTCAAGTACTAGATACTCAAGTTGTCCATAACCGGGGACACGGCTAATCATGATTAGTTTGTTACTCTGCAGAGGTTTGCACACTTTTCCCCACATGACTCGATCGCCTCCGTTTGGTTTCTCGCACTACATGGTGTTTGAGAAGACGGATGACCGAGACATAGTCTTTCAGAAGCACTAGCACCTTACATGTGGGGTAGACCGGTACACCTACATCCCCTACATCTGCTAGTCCACCCCGTAAGAGTTCGCACAACTTAGTCAACTATGCCAGAGCCCATAGTGGCATGTGGCTGCACACGGAAGTTTCTAGCATGAAAGATCTTATGATCCCTTTGAGCCTGGGTGGCGGTCCAAAAAAAAACAGGCAAGTCCTGATAGACATCAGGTGCCTCAATCCACCCAGATATGTGTTTAAGTTGCCACCTTAGATAAACCATTAAAATTATCAATCTCACATCTGTCATGGATATCACTCACCCAATCCACGTCTACTAGCATAGCATGGCATAATAAGAAAACGTAGAAGTAACTCCCAAAGGTTTCATAATAATACAGGTAATAGGTACTACCTCATCTACTTCCCATCCCACAATTTAATTAGATCCTAATCATGCAATGTGAGAGGATTGATCTAATGCAATAAAACATGGGTTGTAGAAAAGGTATGATCAAAGTGTTACTTGCCTTGCTGATGATCCGCGAGTCCTAGGGTTTCGAAGTAACAAGCGGCGCAATCCGGGTAATCTATCGCAGACAAACAACAAACATACAATAAGTACTCATCTAATGCACAGGTAAAACTCGAACAAGAGATCGAACCAAGTAGTTCAACTTAAGAACTCCGGTTGCAAAGAAAGAACGAAAAACAAACGGCGGAAGAAAACAACTCGGTTCTAGCAAGTTGAAACTAGGTCAAAATTTTACTGTAACAAAAGCTTGTTCAAGTTGATTAGACGGAACGGCGGTTTCGAGACGAAACTCCAGGCGCTTGAATCACCTGATTCCGATAAACGAGCGAAAAGAAAGACTAGAAAGAAGATCGGATCTGAGATCGCGATCGCGGAATAAATCCGACGAAAAGAAAAAGAAGAACGGTTAAACAAACGGACGTTCGTTAACCTAGAAGAATCCGGTGATCACGTTCGTTAGGACGAACGGTCCGGCGAACGGTCCAAAGCAACTAAATCGGAGAAGAAAACGAATCCGATTTAGGGTTTCGGAGAAGAAAAAAACCGAACGAAAAACCGATCTAGAAAACCGGAACGGTTTAGAGAAGAAAAGAATCGGAATGATTAGAAGAAAACGATCCGAGAAAAAGAATAGATGTAGCGCGGGGCTACCTTGGCGAGGTCTCCGGTGAACGGGGCTCCGGCGGCGTCGGCGTAGGGAGGCGGCGTGGGCAAGGTGCGGCGGCGGCGCGGGTGTGGGGTGGCGGCGCGGGTGAGGGGTGGCGGTGTGATGCGGCGCGGCGGCGGTAAGGTGCGGCGGCGGCGCGGGGTGTGGGGTGGCGGCCCAGGTGAGGCGGCGCGGCGGCGGTGACGCAGGGCGCGGTGTGATGCGGCGCGGCGGCGGTGCAAGGCGCGGTGTGGAGGGGAGCTTTGATTTGATGTGTTTAGAGGGGGGGTGTTTGGGTATTTATATTGGGGAGGGGAGGGGTTTACTTGGGGTAGAGGACAAGGAATTAGAATAGGAGTAGGAAAGATTTAGAAAATAAACGGAGTAGTACTAAAGAAAACGAAATAAGGAAAAGGGAACAAGGGGCGCCCTAGAATCCTAAAAGGATTCGGTCCTAGCAAGAGGCGGCGGCGGCCGACCGGCTCGTGGCTCGGCGCCTGGCGCCTGGGAGCGCGGCGGTAGGTGGCTTGGCTTGGGCCTTTGGCCCAAGGCGCTGCTCAATTTTTTTTTTAAATAGTTTCCTCGCGCAGAAAAAAAAACAAAAAAAGATCTAAACGAACTCCGAAAAATTTAAAGTAAATTTTCTCCGACTCCTAAAAATGAGCCGAACAAAATGAACTTTTCTCCGGACCTAAAATGCAATTTTTGAAAACGCGCATTTTTCCCTATCCAAATAAAATGCAAATAAAACTCCGGCAAACAACAATTGATCTATTTATTATATCTTCATTTTTCCTAAATTTGGGAAAGTCATATTATTCCCTCTCTCATATATTTTCTGACACCGGAAATATTATTGAAGACAAAATAAATAAATCAAATGATCCTATTTTCAAAATTCGAGAGAACTCTCAAATATGAAAATAACGAAATCTCCAACTCTCTCCGAGGGTCCTTGAGTTGCGTGAAATTTCTAGGATCAACCAAAATGCAAGAAAATATGATATGCATATGATCTAGTGTATAACATTCCAAATTGAAAATTTGGGATGTTACACAACGCTATAAGAGGGGCTGAGCAAAGCGGTAACATAGCCATATAACGGTTTGCTACGACAAGGTGGGTTAGAGTTTTGACATGGCAATATGGGAGGCATGATATAGCAAGTGATAGGTATCGCGGCATAGCAAAAGAGCGAGCAACTAGCAAGCAAAGAAAGAAGTGATTTCGAGGGTATGGTCATCTTGCCTGCAAAGTTCTCCGAGTTGAGGTAAGCTTGATCCTTGTAAGCGTACTCAATGGGTTCCTCGATCACGTACTCGTCTCCCAGCTCTACCCAAGGCAAGAACACAAGCAAAGGAAACCACAATCAACCATGGTACAATGCGCAAGCAACATGATGCAAAACATGGCATGATATGCAGGATGTGATATGCAATGCATATGCGTGCTCCGGAAAGAAAAGATTGAACCATGCCTCAACTTGGCAAAGCAAGTGTGCCGCTGGAAAGATGAGTTGATTTCGGTCGAAATCGATATAAAGATCACCAGAATCGGATGCACGGTTTGCAAATGGCAAGCAAAACAAGAATGTCACAATTATGCGACTAACAGCACGATGCCACCTAAAATGCAACAAGAAACTAAGCTACTGCACTCTAACATAGCAATAAAGCACATGGCAGTGATCTACTCAAGATGCTTGACAAAAGATGAACACTCAGCTACTGCTAAATCACACAATAGCAGGTTCAAACAAGCATGGCAAAAGTGCAAAAGATAACAGCATCACAGACTGTGAAAATAACAACATGCCAGGAATTAACATCAGGAAGCAATGTTTAGAGCAAGATAACAACATGCTACAGGAACATATCATGGCAAACAAGGCATGGCATGAATCTACTCAAAGCATAGGACAAAAGTCCCTTACTGACCATAAGCCAAAAAGGATCAGAAGATATGATGGCACCCATGTAAACATAGCAAGTTTCGTTAACAGATTCAGTCTTAGCAGAAAACTGGACATGACAAAAACAGAATTATGAAGGCATGTTTGCGAGCTTGATTCACTCAACACAAGGCATTGCATGGCAAGATAAGCATAGCAATAGTAATAAGACATGTTTAAGAAGCTAAACATGGCAAGAACAATCTCATAACATGCATGGATCAACTACAACAACCTTGGCAAAATTAATTAACACGTAAACAGTGTGTCAGGAACATTTTATAGCAAAAGTAGAGCAAGATTGAGTCATGCTAGACCACTCCATAAATGCAAACAGAGGCATGGATGGATAGAGCACAACCATATGTCCAAATCATCCTTACTGAACATATTCAGAAGAAGCATGGATCTCTCTGTAGCAACATGAATACATGGCATAAACATAACATCAGGAAAATGACTTGGTGAAATTCTAAGTCCCTGAAATCAGCAATATCACGAGAGCTACTTTGCATGCATGTGCTAGTCACCACAAAGATCACAAAAATACATGGCATACACCCCTGTAAAGATGGCATGACATAGCCCAAAACACATGTAGAACTCATGCTCATATGCAGCACACAATAAACATGGCAAAAATGACAAATGCTCAAGATCTGCTAAGAAAAAGGAACTAACATTTTATAGCACTCTTGCATCAACAATTTGGGCATCAAGATGGACTCAAACAAGCATGGCACAATGTAACAAAATGAAGAGCACATTCAGATGAACAATTTGATACGCCCAAAATGGAGCTACGGGCACAGAGTTATGGCATGATGAAGGGAGCATAAAATTAACCAAAAAAGGGACTTAGTGGAAAAGTGGACCTCGGGATCTAGGGTTTCCGGCTCGCGAACCGAGGTGGCCGGAGTAGCTCGCCGGAGTTGGAGGTCACGGTGGCGGCGGGACTTGCCGGATCCGAGGCCGGTGTGGATCGCCGGAGTGGGGCCGGCTGGATCCGGGCTGCGGGATCATCCGAGCAGCGCCGCCGGGGCCGCGATGAAGGAGGAGTCGTCGTCCTCGACGATAGCGACGACGACGACGCGCCACCGCCACCCGTCCGTCATGGCGACGCCGGGCAGGGGTCCAGCAGGGACGGCCGCGTCAAGGAGGAGAAGGCCAACGATGATAACGGCGGCGAGGATGACAACGACCACGACGACTACTCGACGTTCAACGATTTCTTTTTTTAGTTTATATTTGCTATGTACCGCGTCGCGAACATGTCTAATATATGTCAAAGTTTGCCGAAATTTAGCCGTGTTTAACCGAACTTCGTTCAACGTTTTTTTTTGAAAAAATTAGACGCGTCTGGTGGCGGCCCTCGGGCCGGCGACTGGGGACCAACTCGCCCCCAGGCCCTTTTTTTACGCCGGCTAGCCTCCGGGTGGCGATTTTAGGCGCCCCTGGGGGGCCAACGGCTGGAGATGCTCTAAGCTAGCTAGGGTAGTAGTAGGTGATGAATTTTGTAAGGTTTGGTCCCTCATTTCGTTCTTTCTGTTTTGTCGGATGAGATTCCGAACTTCGTAAGTTAAATAAAGCGCAACTTTGATTAAGAAAAATTGCTCAAACACACACATAAAAAAACACAGCTCAAAACACAAAATATACTCATAAAACCAGGAGAGCAGAAGAGAATGATAAAAATAAGTAAAATTCCTCTTCCCCTCGCCGCTGCCTGCCGCCGCCGTTGTTGAAGCTAAAGGGAAGAGGAGGGGGAGGACGACCACCGGGCGCCCTGCTGCCTCCGGCACTAGCTGCGGCCTGCTGCCGCTACACAGCCTCGTGCGCTGTGCGCTAATCGCCGCCCCGGAGGCGGCGGCGGCCCTGCGGTTGGCTGGTTGCGGGAGACCGATGGCGCCGGCGAGGAGGAAGCGCGGCGCATCTGCGGCTGCTGCAGCGGCGGCGGCCGCGGCGCAGTGGAAGGTCGGCGACCTGGTGCTCGCCAAGATGAAGGGCTTCCCCGCGTGGCCAGCCATGGTGAGTTCGGGCTTCTTTCTCATCTGTAGCCTCGTACGCAGTTGTCCGGGTAGCCTGTGGCTTGGGAACTCGGGTTAGCTTGCTTAGGGTTTCGTTCCAGGGTGGAAGGCGGGCCTTGTGGGGCCTGCCATGCTGCCATTTTGGCCAAATCTTAGGTTCTTCGATGGCCTCTTGCCCCGATTTGATTGTTTTAGCTGTTAACCTGTTCTAGTTTTTGTGCTTTTCTTGCCGCTTATCAGTGAGATTTGGTATGCACACGGTTTAGGATACGGAAAAATGGATCTTTGAGTCAGAGAAGCTGTTTCTTGTTTCATTTTCCCGAGCTTTTGAAATTAGGTGATATTCCTATGTTTTATCGCAGCTTAACTAGTTTCATTTCTTGTTTTCCTTCTTCTTTCTTCTAGCTGCTGGTTTTTTTATTGATAATATTTGGCGTTGCTGGTAATTTAGAGTTTAAAGGAACTGGGAATCATGTAGGATTTGAGTGATATGTCTTAACTCTGTTTGGACTTTGGATATATATACATCCCTGCGCCTGCTGTTCGAAGTTTGTTAGTTACATAATGTGCTCTTTATTCATTGTGATTTGTTCAAGTTTATTAGATGCATAGGTTCCAATTTGTGTTTTGCTCTTAGGACCCATTAGTACCTGTTTACACTGGTGCAAGGTTCTTTGTGACTTGTGAACAAATTGTGATTTCACTTTGGCATGTTAAATGCGAACTTTTGATTGCTTGCTTGGCATTAATGGATCTTCAAGATAGGGATAAATAACTAAACTATGACCCGACCTTATGTTGGCCCTTGGACCACCTTGTTTACACTGGTGCAAGGTTCTCTGTGATTTGTGAACAACTTATGGTTTCACTTTGGCATGTTAAATGCAATCTTTTAATTGCTTGATTAGCATTAATGGATCTCCAGAGACAGGGATAATAAGTACCTAAGCTATGACCCGTCCTTGTGTTGGCCCTTGAACTTTTTTGCTCATTGGATTAATCCCTATTTATTTACTTTTGTCCAGGAATATCGGTTATCTTCAATATTTTCTTCTTTGGGACATAACCTTGTCCAAAGTTCTTGTTCAGTTAATGAATTCATTGAGCTGTAATAAGTGCGTGATGCATATGTTATTTTTGTTATAAGTGGTTTGGCTTAGAGCTAAAAAAATCAAACTGTATATTGGTGTTTCATGGTTGGCAGTTTACTTCATAAACCTTCTGCATTTGATTCTCATCATTGGCTAATGTTTGCATGACTCAACAAATTTCCTTCTCAACGTTGTTTTCAATAGTTACACTCGCTGCACAAGTATTCTCGAAAGTGAAAACTTCTAATGTTAGTATCACACTCGCTGCATGCTGCATACTTGGTTAAGCTATTCGTTTGCTGAGATGCTTAGAGCATCTACAACCACGATTGCCAAATTTGGCACCCTATATGTCCGCGGACGCGCCCGAGTGTGTCTGTGGACAGTGGCCGGTCACCCCCCATATCTCCACATCCGTAGCCGTCCTCCTCAAATGTCCGTCCGCCCCCAAAGCCATACAACCCATGCAACGTGTTCCGCATTTACATAGATGCAATTTGAACATAGCAATAGCAAACATATATTGGGGGATAGCAAGTTTCATCATCACATAGATACAACCAGACAGAGTGTTCATCACCTAGTTACGATAAAAGATAGATAGATACTTGTGGAGGAAGAGGCCGCGAGACTTCACCACTTCCTTGCCGGCCGCTTCCTCTTGGGGTCTTCGGAGTGATGGGTAGTCCTCGGTGTAGGCGCCGGCGGCTGAAGGGGCGGTATCGTCGTTGGTAGTTCTGTTGTCGGAGGAGGACGAGCGGATCCCAGCCAGACGCCGGGCGGCGCGGGCGTGCCCTCGCGAGACGGGCGGCTTTCTTCACGGCAGCCGCCTTTTGCCTTGCGAGGTGCTTGGACTCCTTGATTATGATGCGGAGTGCCGTCGCATTTTTTGCGGCGGCAGCGACGGGCGTCCGTCTCCGCTGAGGTGAAAGGACCGGAGGATGACGTCGATGGATGATCTCGTCATCGTTGGTGGCGGGCAAAAGCGGCTCTGGCGCGGAATTGTAAGATCCGCAGCTGGACCGGCTGGAGGCGGTCTGCGCCGCCCTCTGCCTTGGATGGCGATAGGCCCACGCCTTTGACTCGGGCAGCCGCGACCATTGGTTCGGCGATGCTGGGGACAAGCACTCAGCGCCGCCCGAGAGTAGTGGCTGGAGGTGCTGGGTGCCATCGGTTGCCAGCTGCCTGGCGAAAACTGCAACATGCGGTCGCAGGCTGACGCGGAGCCGCAGCTGCCCCTCCGGGCCATCGAGGAGGCTGTGGAGCTTGAGCTCCTGCTCCTATCCATCAGTGACCGGCGGAGGGCAATGCGGAATGCGAGCTCCTCGTCGTCTGGAGAGGACGAGCTGGAATCCTTCTTGACGAGTGCCGCACAATTGATTGTCTCGGATTCGCTGCCGGATCTGCTGCCATGGTGAAGGAGAGAGTACGAGGAGGGGAGGAGACGGGGCAGTGTAGACGGAGCAGTCAAGAAGAGTGAGGACTTTGACTAGAGTTTGGTCCGGGTGGGGTATTGGTGGGGGCGGGGTGGGCTATCGTAGGCCGGATCGACGTGGCGGACGCGTCCGGTACGCCCCAGATACGGGCTATGTTTGGGGAGTGCCGGTAAGCCCACACGTTTGGGCTGACTATGCGAGGTCCAGTTGGGTGGCAATTTGCTCTCTGGGCAGTGATCGGGCAGGTTGCCCGGATGCCCGGATGTTTGGGGACGATATGAGGGCTCTGGCTGTAGATGCTCTTAGTAACTATTCTATATGTTCAGTTGAACTCGAAACTGTCATAGACATCCTGCATAAATGATAAAGAAAGCTCTAGGCGCTAATTGTGTGTCTTCCCACTGCATAGTGCTTATCTCGCCTAAGCGAACGCCTAGCACGATTAAGCGCTAGGCATTTTGTTGTCCCCTCGCGCCTTTTTTCACTGTCCTGCATACTTCCTTAATCGCTGTGTGGCTGTATTTACCAAGGAGTTATTAAGTTAACTGCAGAATGTGCTAATTTGTTCCTTTGCTGATGTTAGACTATTTCTGTGAGGGAGAAAGTTTGACATAAATTATTTTCCTTGTGTTTCAGTTTATCTTATTTGAATTTGCTATTTGCATGCTTTGCAGATAAGTGAACCAGAGCAATGGGGTCTACCTTCTGTTAAAAATAAGCGTCTGGTCTACTTCTATGGAACTAAACAGATGTAAGTTCTGTTTTGAATGAAACCTTTCATTTTTGTATGGAGTTCAGAAGCTGCTTGTATCTACCTCCATCTGTTTAGTGTGCGTTGAAGTTTTTCTATGGCTCATCTGCTTTGTCTTTATAATTGGACAATTGGTTATATATGGAGTACTTGTTATGGTAAAAAAGAATGTTGCATATCTTTGTAAGTATGTTTTCTTGGGTTATTATGTCAGTGCCTACTTACTATTTGCGCACCACTTTACTTTCCTGAGTAAATAATGTTGTTTATCCAGCTATAAGTTGCAGATTAGATAGATACTTTAGCATGGATTAACATCTGGTTGTCAAAACCTGTTATTTTATTTCTTTCTGTAATTTGCACGTGCCTATTTCTTAGTTCAACAAATATATATAGGATAAACTTAAGGTTGTTAACTCTGGACAATCCACTTAACTGGAAAAATTACATGCCATGGGTAAGAGAAATCAAACTACACATTTAGGGCGTGTTCGGAATCTATCTAGCTTCTTAAAACTTCACAAATCCAGCTTCTAGAGCTAGCTTCTCACTTCACCTGGCAATTCCGACGCGTTCTGCACGCTTGACAGCTTCTCCCAGCACTTGTACAATACCATCACCAGCCATAGGGAAGATGCAAAGGCGAGCTCACCTTGGGTTGGGGCGAGGGGGCGAGGGCGAGGAGGCTGGCTCAAATGAAGACATGGTGAGCACCGGCATCAATGGCGTCAAGGTGGGCGTCTCCTGCCGGTGGGGTTGCTGCTCCTGGCTGGCGGCGCTGGAAAGTGCTCATTCGGGACGGGATCCGGCGGGAACGGGGCTGGAATGGTCGGATCTACTGGCGGAGAGGCTCGCCGGCCGACGAAGGGGTGGAATCGGGCGTGGCGGCGGCGACCGGCGGCGCTGGGTAGGTCACGAGCAGAAGAGATGTCGAGGGAGAGAGGGGAACAGGCGTCGGGGCTGAGCCGTGCGAATCGTTTTTTCGACTTGGCGGTGGCATCCCCTTGTAATTATGCCGAACTCCTCACTTCTCGTTTTCCTGGTCTATCCTGGAGCTGTGATTTTGGTGCCTTTTGTTTTTACATTGGACTCCGGCTGTGCTTCTCAAAGCTAGCTTCTTCGAGATTTTTCGTTCGGCTCAGCTCCGCTCCAGCTTTTTGTGAAGCGTGGGGCAGGAGGACATCCGAACACACCCTTAGGCCAATCTCTTGAAAAAATTGGAGTTATACTGAGCATTGAGAAAAGCACAATTAGTTTCCGGCACAGTCCTCTCTTTGTTCTAGTGTCTGAGAAAGTCACACTATCAACATGTTCAGTTCAAGTTATCATATGGAGTTTTTGACAACCAATAATACAATGGTGTACAAGCCAGGGGAAGAACCTGCTCCTCGACCTTTAGGAGCAGAATAATTCCTTATTTCTCCCTTTCTTAAAATGTGCTTCTCTGTTGGCCTAAAAAATATATTCTAAAAAATATATTTCTTCCCTATTTGGCACCATGGAAAAATTATATGCCATGGGTAAGAGAAATCAAACTACACATTTAGGCCAATCTCTTGAAAATATTGGAGTTATATTGAGCATTGAGAAAAGTACAATTAGTTTCTGGCACTACTCTCTCTGTCGCTCGCACTACCAACATGTTCAATTTGTTTCGAGAAAACGCAAAAGAATTTGCGTTTCATTATATTGAACCGGAAGATATCGGGGGTACAACCTCCAGAAAGGAGGGACACGCGCGCACTCACACACCGGACCGTCCTCGCCAAGCGACTACAACTAGGTAAGGAGGTGCCCTCAACTACAGACACGCAGCAACATTAGGCCTCGCCCAGCCTTGCCTCCAGCCAAAAATGGTGAGGCGCCGAGACTCGGAGCAACGGGGCAGCATCACCGCTCCAGGGATGATTGCAGCTCCAGGACTGCCTAGCAAGGTTTTTGAGTCGCCGACTAATCGCAGACTAATCGCCGACTAATCGCCAAGTCGTTGGAGCGAGGTTGGCTTGCGCAGGCGACTTGGCTTGAGGAGCGAGTCGCGCGACTGGTAGGCTAGTCGACGATTAGTCGACGACTAGTCGGGCGACTAGGACCTCAGAGCAGGGCGGCTTGCTTCAGCAAGGCCAAGGGAGGGAAGACTGGGAAGGTGAGGAGGCCAGAGTTCGAGGGAGGGGAGGAGACGAAGCTGGAGAGTGCGCCGCCTGTACGAGGAGAAGCACGGAAGAGACGAAGGAGAAAGGCACATGGGAGCAGATGCACGGTTCAGATTAGAGCATATGGACGGTTGGGATTTTTATCTGGAAGCTAGGGTTGTTAGAGTTATAATATAAGTCATGTACTCCTTTGTATTTATCCCGTTGTATAAGGGGTTTCCTGCATATGTTCCACACTGTACATGTATATATATATCGGCCTATGGCCTCATGGGAATACAAGTTGCATATTCCTAACATGGTATTAGAGCTAGGTCAATTTTTTTGCACGCTGCAACTCGTGCGTTTGATCCGTCTATTCGATCGAAGCAATCGATCTCTACCCTCGCTCGATCTCCTCTCCGTCTGCTCGATCGAAGCAGGGGGCTCGTCCCGCAGGCGCCTCCGATCTCCTCTCCAGCTGGCCGCTCGCAGGGCTCCCGCTGCCGGCCCGTCTTGCTCAGAGTCGCCCAGCCACCCGTCAGATCGTCCCAGGGGGCTCGTCCAGTAGGTGCCCCCGATCTCCAGCCGGCTTCCGCTGCTACAGGCCCGTCCCGATCCGATCCCGATCGCCAGCGCCTGATCCCGATTGCCAGCGCCTGATCCCGATCCGATTAATCCCGATCGCCAGCGCCTGATCCCGCTTCGATCTCCTGCTGCCGGCCCGTCCCTATCTTCCGCTCGATCCGTCCCCAGCCAGCGCCTGATCCCGATCTGGTCGCTCTCGTCGGATCTAAAAAAAAAATGTCTGCTGCATCGGGCTATGTTGCTGTCCCTCGCTGTCCGGTGATCTTTGATGGTACTAACTACACCGAGTTCACTGGCTTCATGCGCATTCACATGCGTGGCATCCGTCTTTGGGGTGTTCTTTCTGGCGAGGTCTGCTGTCCGCCACGTCCAGTTCCTCCGGTGGCCCCCACTCCGCCAACTCCATCGGTTCTTCCTACGGATGCTAATCAGGCCGCTAAGGATGCGGCTAAGGTTGCTGATGAGGCTGCTGATCGTGCTTATGATGAGAGGGTTTTGGCTTATGAGGAGGCTCTTCAGACGTATCATGGTGCTCTGTCTGTTTACACCCAGTGGCTTGATGATGATGCTCGTGCTGCAGCTGTTCTCACTGCTAGTGTTCTGCCTCAGTTTGCTTCTGAATTTCTGGGTCTTTCTACTGTCTTTGAGATGTGGACCCGTCTTCGTGAGCGCTATCAGCCCTCTGGTGATGCCTTATACCTCTCTGTGATCCGTCAGGAGCATGCTCTTCAGCAGGGTGACTCTACTGTTGATGACTTCTATGCACAGAGTTCTGCTATCTGGCGCCAGCTTGATTCTCTCCGTAGTGCTGGGTGTCGTACCTGCCCCTGTTGCCAGGCTGTCCAGGCCAATTTAGAGTTTCATCGCGTCTATGAGTTCTTGTCTCGGCTCCGTTAGGAGTTTGAGCCCCGGCGTGCTCAGTTGTTTGCTCGTGGCCGTATTTCTCTCATGGAGGCGCTTTCTGAGATTCGTGCTGAGGAGACTCGCTTACGTGGTGCTGGTTTGCTGGCGGTTCTCTCTGTGCTCGCTACTCGTGTTCCTACGCCACTTGCTCCACCGACCCCTTCTCGCTCGAGTGCTCCGCCGCTCTTGCCCACTACTTCTGGAGGCTCAGGTCGCCCCCGTCCACATTGCGCCTATTGCAACAGTGATGGTCATCTTGAGTCTCAGTGCTACACGAAGAAGAAACACATGCGCAAGGCTCGATCATCATCTTCAGGGACTTCGTCATCTACCTCGACAGCTTCAGCCATTGCTTTGACTGAGCAGGATATTCTGAGACTTAAGCGTCTGCTCGCGGCTTCAGGTTCTTCCTCGACGGGTACTGCCGGTTCTGTGACTGATGCTTCCCGCACTGAGCAATCACCCTCTACACAGTCAGGTACATCCCCATGGGTTCTGGACTCTGGAGCTTCTTTTCATATGTCTTCTCATTCTTCCACTTTGTCCTCTCTTCGATCACTGGCTTCTCCTATTCATGTCTTCACTGCTGATGGTACTCCACTTTTTGTTGCTAGTAGAGGCAATCTTACTACTCCTTATTCTGTTCCTGATGTTGCTCATGTTCCTCGACTTACCATGAATTTGTTTTCTGCTGGTCAACTTACGGATTCTGGTTGTTGCGTCATCCTTGACGTTGACTCTTGTTCTGTCCAGGACCGTCACACGCACACTCTGGTTGGGGCTGGCCCTCGCCGCCGTGATTCTCAGGGTCTTTGGGAGTTGGACTGGCTTCATGTTCCTTCTGCTGCCACCACCATCGCCAGTTCTTCCGCTTCTGTCGCCTCTGTCACTGGTTCCTTCCAGCAGTGGCATCATCGACTTGGTCATCTGTGTGGTTCTCGGTTGTCTTCTGTAGTTCGTCAAGGTCTTCTGGGGTCTGTCTCAGGAGATGTCTCTTTAGAGTGTCAGGGTTGTCGTCTTGGCAAGCAGATTCAGTTACCATATTCACATAGTGAGTCAGTGTCTAAGCGTCCTTTCGATTTAGTCCATTCTGATGTATGGGGTCCGGCCCCTTTCGCTTCGAAAGGTGGTCATAAATACTATATTATTTTCATAGATGATTTCTCTCGTTACACATGGCTTTATTTCATGACTTCTCGTTCTGAGGTGTTGTCTATTTATCAGCGTTTTGCTGCCATGGTTCATACTCAGTTCTCTTCACCCATTCGTGTTTTTCGTGCTGACTCCGCTGGCGAGTATATCTCTAAGATGTTGCGTGGTGTTCTTGCTGAGCACGGGACTCTCTCTCAATTCTCTTGTCCTGGTGCTCATGCTCAGAATGGTGTGGCTGAGCGAAAGCATCGACATCTTCTTGAGACGGCTCGTGCATTGATGATTGCTGCCTCTCTCCCGCCTCATTTTTGGGCTGAGGCCGTCTCCACATCCACCTATCTTATCAATATACAGCCTTCCGCTGCTCTACAGGGTGGTGTTCCTTTCGAGCGACTTTTTGATCGTTCTCCCGATTATTCGATGCTTCGCTTGTTTGGTTGTGTTTGCTATGTTCTTCTTGTCCCTCGCGAACGCACCAAACTGACCGCTCAATCTGTTGAGTGTGTCTTCTTAGGCTACAGTGATGAGCATAAGGGCTATCGTTGTTGGGATCCTATTGGTCGTCGGATGCGTATCTCTCGAGATGTGACTTTTGAAGAGTCTCGTCCCTTCTACCCACGCCCATCTTCCTCGACTTTCTCAGTGCAGGATATCTCTTTCCTCACTTTTCCTGACTCACCTCTCACCCCCGCCGAGACTGTACCTCTCCGTTCCACTTTCTCTCCTTCTCCACATCTAGTTGATTTGCAGCCACCATCCTCCCCGGTCTCCTCGCCTAGCATGTCACCGGGTTCTCCACCTTCATCTCCAGTGACTTCCTCCCCGGTCTCCTCTCCCAGCCTGTCACCGGATTCTACACCTTCATCTCCGGTGACTTTTTCGTTGCCACCCCCTGATTCTACCTTGCCGATTCCTCCTTCTATTATTCCATCTTTTCCTCAGCATTACACTCGTCGTCCACGACCAGTCGATGCCTCTGTAGATGGGTCGTCATCTTCCTCTCAGCCTACTTATGGCTTGCGTTCTCGTCCTCGTCCGCCTGTTGATCGCTTTGGATTTCCCACCGCTGGTGCTGCTGTTCTTGAGCCGACTTCTTACCGTCAGGCTGTTGTTCATCCTGAATGGCAGTTTGCGATGGCAGAGGAGATTGCTGCTCTTGAACGCACTGGTACCTGGGATCTTGTTTCTCTTCCTCCCGGAGTCCGTCCGATCACTTGTAAGTGGGTCTACAAGGTTAAGACTCGCTCCGATGGTTCTCTTGAGCGTCACAAAGCTCGTCTTGTGGCTCGTGGTTTTCAGCAGGAGCATGGTCGTGATTATGACGAGACTTTTTCTCCTGTGGCTCATATGACCACTGTTCGTACACTTCTTGCCGTTGCCTCTGCACGCCACTGGTCTATATCTCAGCTTGATGTTAAGAATGCCTTTCTTAATGGTGAGCTACGTGAGGAGGTGTACATGCAGCCACCACCTGGGTATTCTGTTCCTGATGGCATGGTATGTCGTCTTCGTCGCTCTCTCTATGGCCTTAAGCAAGCCCCCCGCGCCTGGTTTGAGCGCTTTGCCTCTGTGATCACTGCTGCTGGTTTTTTAGCTAGTGCTCATGATCCAGCATTGTTTATTCACCTTTCTCCTCGTGGTCGGACTCTTCTTCTTCTTTATGTTGATGACATGATCATCACGGGGGATGACCCCGAGTATATTGCCTTTGTAAAGGCCCGTCTTAGTGAGCAGTTTCTTATGTCTGATCTTGGACCTCTTCGCTACTTTCTTGGGATTGAAGTCTCTTCTACCTCTGATGGCTTTTTTATATCCCAGGAAAAGTATATCCAGGATCTTCTTGCTCGTGCTGCTCTTACTGACGAGCGCATTGTTGAGACTCCTATGGAGCTCAATGTTCACCTTCGTGCTACTGATGGTGATCCTCTCCCTGACCCGACGCGTTATCGTCATCTTGTTGGCAGTCTTGTCTATCTTGCTGTCACTCGTCCGGACATCTCTTATCTGGTTCATATTCTGAGTCAGTTTGTCTCTGTCCCCACCTCGGTTCACTATAGTCATCTCCTTCGTGTTCTTCGATATCTTCGAGGCACGATCTCTCACCGTCTCTTCTTTCCTCGCTCCAGTTCTTTACAGCTCCAGGCCTATTCGGATGCTACGTGGGCTAGTGATCCTTCCGATCGCCGTTCACTTTCTGCTTACTGTGTTTTTCTTGGTGGTTCTCTCATTGCCTGGAAGACGAAGAAACAGCTTGCAGTTTCCCGTTCGAGTGCCGAGGCTGAGTTGCGAGCAATGGCTCTTTTGACGGCAGAGGTGACTTGGTTACGGTGGTTACTTCAGGATTTTGGTGTTTCTGTCACTACACCGACTCTGCTTTTATCTGACAGTACAGGTGCTATCAGCATTGCACGCGATCCTGTGAAGCATGAGCTCACCAAGCATATTGGTGTTGATGCTTTCTATGTGCGCGCTGCTGTGCAGGATCAGGTTATTGCTCTTCAGTATGTGCCTTCCGAGTTACAGTTGGCGGATTTCCTGACAAAGGCCCAGACTAGAGCACAACATGGCTTTTATCTCTCCAAACTCAGTGTTGTTCATCCACCATGAGTTTGAGGGGGGGTGTTAGAGTTATAATATAAGTCATGTACCCCTTTGTATTTATCCCGTTGTATAAGGGGTTTCCTGCATATGTTCCACACCTGTACATGTATATATATCGGCCTATGGCCTCATGGGAATACAAGTTGCATATTCCTAACAAGGGTTACATAATGGGCCTATTGGGCCAGCTCTCTAGCACGAAACAGAGGAGCAAGACGCGTGCTCCCATTCCACATCAGAATCGCCGCCTCCATTGCTCCTACGAGCTGCTGCTGCCTTCTCCAAGCTGAATTATACTCCAAGCAGCTGCCTTCCCCCTCCTCCGCCTGCAACAACACCTCTTCCCCCCTCCTCCTCCTCTTCCCCCCTCCTCCTCCTCCTCTTAACACCTGGGGCGACTTGGGGCGATTAATCACGACGAGTCGCAGACTAATCGCAGCGAGCCACTAGTCGGAGGCATGGCGACTCGACTTGGCTAGGCGACTCAGAAACCTTGCTGCCTAGGCCAACGTTCCTCGCACCCATGTGCCTAGAGTTGGCGGGTGAAAGGCAGTGCCCGAAAGGGACTGGTGTAGCATTCGTTGGGGGAGTGCTGACAGTAGCATACGTTGCGACCTGCTCCCTTTGTAGCAGTCTACGCCAGAGCGATGCATCATCAGCCACCATGTGACGTCCCAAGACCGACGCTCCAGATGCCTTCCTTTATTTTAGTTGTTGTTGTGTGTTTATTTTGTTTGTTGCATTATCATAATTATTTTGCATATTTTATTCCTCTATGTTGATACCATGATCATGTTGAGTGCTTTGTCATATCTTTGCTTCTTGCACCATGCTTATCTCATTTGGTTATATTGCGTTGCCATGCCATGTTAAAATGTTTTATTTCATAACTAAATAATCGTAGCTCCAAACTTAATAATCTTTATATGTAAATGGGGTAGAAAAATGTCTAGTTTAACATGGTGCACTCTTCTTGCATGTTTAACAACTCTAAAATTGTGTATAGGGCAGAACAGTACCAACCTTAAAATATGCATATGGGGATTCTCCGGACTTGTTGTTTGTTGTTCCGGCCTCATTTAAACTTACCTAGATAGGTAGTTTTCATATGCTTCACCTCTTGTCATGTTTAATAACATTTAATATTGTTGGGTACATAAACGAGAGTGAACTAAATGATTGAATGTGGTGTTTCGTCAATATGCAACTCGTTGCATATTGAGCTCCACTTAATTTGTAGTATTGTTTGTGCACTTTGCCATGCCTTGCATTTTAAACCGGACATGCATCATACTTGGTTGTGCATCATGCCATGTTTATGTGTTGGTTGTTTACTATGTTGCTTGCTTCTTTCCGGGTTGCTTCTCTTGTTAGTTTCGGTTTCGTTCCGGAGTTTCTTGGACTCGTTCTTCTTTCTTGCGGGATCTCAGGCAAGATGACCATACCCTCGATATCTGTAACATCCCGATTCTTGAAATGTTTAAGAAAAAGTTTTCCAAAAATCAGGGCGAGAAAATTTTCGTTTGGTATCGAAGCTTAAATTGGACTTTTATAATTTGGAGGATTTAATTTGAACTAATACCAACTTAAATTAAATTTGAGTTTTGTTGTTTCTTTTAGTTGGGTTTTATTTTGGTCTTAAGCATATTTAAATATGCAAGTCTGTGTTTTCTTTGATTTCTAAGTTCGTGATATTTTGTTTGAGCTTCTTTTTCATTACTAGATTTTCCTAGAGGAAAATCAATTTGTTTCCCTCTCTCAAACTTTATACCAAATTCCTGTGGACAGTATGTCTTTCCTCTCTCTTCCCTGTGTCAAGCCCACCTATATTTTTCTCACACCTGAATGGGCCAACGGCCAACTTTTCCTTTCTTCTTTCTCTCCCACTTGGACCAAAGCCAAACTGAGCCAATACCCAGCCAAGCGAGCGCCTCCTCTTCTCTCCCTCTGTACGTTTCAATCTACAGAAGAGCAATAGTGAAGCTGAAACGTACATGCACTAGCACTCCTGATTCTCAAGCGTTCTTAAATCCGTGAGTATATATATGTGTGCCCCTTGCTCCTCTTGCTGACCCATATCAACTCCTCCCTTCTCCCTTCCTCAATCTCTCCAAAACTCTCTCCGAACTGCTGCTGCTCCATGGATGCCGGCGCTCGTTCCCGGTGGCGTAGACCATCTCCATCAGCACCCTTGCGCCCCAAGGTTCCTCTCCACACCACGAATCCATTCAGAGAAGAAAGAACGCGTTCCGTCGACCAGACGCGAACAATTTTGCATGTCCACCAACACTGTTCGTCGAGTTCTTCGCGTCGTTCTGTCAAACTCGGTGAGCAACTATCCAATTCCTTTTGTGCGACTTCAAAACATCATTCAATTTATCTCCTAGACATCATAGTTCCTCCTATTTTTATCGTTGGGTGCGTTGATGCTATCTGTCGCATAAACCGTAGGTCATGGTCACATTTTCATCGTTTTTGTTCATCGTTTGATCTCCCCAGTAGAAGAAACGTTTTATATGGCTGTAGCAATCCCGTAGTGGAGTTAGGTTACTTTGGTTAATCAAGTTTTATTATGGATTTTGGTTGTTTATCGGACTATTTATTAATATATTGTTTTCTTGTGTTCTTGATACGTGTAGGAGTGTGTGTGCTAGCTATCTCATAATTTGTGTGTCTCGTATATATATGATTGCTTGATTTATTTATTTTACCGATTATAGTTATGTGATATTTCTTTCGTGGGGTATGTAGTCGTATGATATTACTATGTACAAGTTTCGGCAAAAAGTTTCGGCAAATTATTATTATGTGTGGTAGTTGATCAGTGAACTTTTGTGTTGGTTTGATATTTTTTTATATGTTCATGACATGCCTAGGAGTCGCTCATAATTATTTCATAATTTTAGATGTTAGATGTGACTGACTAGATTTATTGTAAGGATCTCTTTTACTTATTATATATTTCTAAATTGTCTCATGTGATATTGTTGCATAGCATGTAGCGCTATCTTATGCATGTGTACAATTTTTGTTGAATGTTCGCCATGCTTAAATTCTATAGGATTATTCTAGGCTTTGCTTTGTTCATTGAATCATTAATTACTTCATGTCTTGATTAATTTTAATTGTTGCTTAGCATTGATATATCTTAGATATGGTTCACATGTTCATTTCTATTCATGTCACACGTTGTTTTATTGGTTTGAAATCATGACATGCCTATGATAGTTGTTTAGGTATTTGTCATGTGTGTTCTTGCATAGTTTTCTTTATGCTAGGTTATAGATGTTAAATAAAGTGCTATGTTACTTTAGAACAATTCCATTATAGTTTTCTGTGGCATAACACATTTTGTGTAGTTGTTCCTCTATTTTCGTACATGTCGCCATCCTAGATTACATGGTTGGTTCCTTTATGTCATGATTTAGGTCTTAGTGCTACATAGAATTTGTGCTCGTGGCATAGAACTTAGTTTGTTACTTCTTAGTAATTATCCATGTACTTAACTAGGCAGTAGTTATGCATGATGAATTGCTTGACATATTTTTTAGCACTTTCTCAAGGTCGTGTGTGTTCCATTGGATGCTTTACATGTGTTATATGAGTGTTAGTTTGTACTTTATGATCACACATATGGTTAGCCTTTGCCTGTTAGAGATACATGTTTCCAGTGTATGATCTCATATGACTTAAGTTTGATGCTTCATCAATACCCCGCATGATGATGTGACTGCATAACTAGATTGTATAGCATGTATGTAGCAGTTCATGTATTAGATCATGCCTAGTGGAGTATCTATGTCTTTACAACTATAGATTGTAATAAATAGAAGTGCATGTCATTTTCACTCATTCTAGTATAGTACATTGCTTGATGTCATGATCTGGTTGTCTAACTTGCCTAAATGCTTAGTATGACATGTCCATGTCCTTATAGGACATAACTATGTCCATGTGCTTATATGAGATAACTAGTATGTAAGGTTGTGTGCTCTTGCCATTCTTGATGTTCATGTTAGTTGATATCAACTAAGTTATCTCATTGTTGCGAGTTGTATTATATTAGTATCATAATTTGGCATCTTGTGTGATGATCATTCTTACATAGCGTTATACATTTGTACCTAGTTATAACATTGTTGTATATCTAGATGTCGTTTATGCAAGTGATCTTTCATGTCTTATGGTGTTCCATGTGTTATCATTGTACTTGTGTTGCTCTTATATGATTGACTTGTCTCACGTTACTATTATGAGTTTTGTATATGTCTTGCAATAGTCCATCACATGCTTAGACTAGTTTATCTTTCATGTTAGTTGAGTTGTGTTGTGGTGATATTATTACCGTTAGTGGTTATTGGTATTAGTCGTTCTTTAGTAATAAGACCATGTCCTACTTTAGTATCTTATCATGATCACTCGTTTGTTGATGCATGTGTTATTCGTTGAGACCTCTAGTGATTCTATACTCACATGCCTTGTGTGAAGATGTGTCTTGATTTAGTTGTTTATTTAGTTTTGACCATAGTATTGGATTGGCTCTTGTTATAGCAATGCTCACTATAGTAATTGCGTTTGATGTTTATACTTTGGTTGTTGTTAACCATTATGAATATTTGTATTCATCCTAGTATTTATTTGTGGTTGATAATTACTCTTAACCATATCATGTCTAAGATAGTTGTTCATCCATTTGTTCAATGTGTTGTGTAGTTGTTGTTAATTGTTTGACAAATGAATTAGTTTGATATAATGCAGTTGATTCTATTTCCTTTTAATAATATTTTAGGACTAGACTAAGATCATTTCATTTCATATTGTTGTATGATGTTTCGTTGCTTGACTAGAATGGTTTGTAATGTTGGTTTAGTTGTCTTATAGAATACTTGCTTTTGTTTGATTATATAGTTGTTGTATATGTTTGGTGATGTCGACCTAGTCGCGTGGCCTTAGTTAGAAATGGAAAGCCTTAGGAATTATTTTCTTAAGAAAATTATATTTCAGAAGGAATATTCTCGTACTCTTCTTCTTCACTATTGCTCTTTTTGCCTTGTTACATTCAAATAAAGTTTAAAGTCTATTTCTATCTTTGCTTGCTAGTTGTTCGCTCTACCGCTATGTCGTGCTACCTATCACTTGTTTTTCCAGCCTCTCAAATTGCATGATAGCCTCTAACCTTTTTCAACCATTCTAGCAAACCGTTGTTTGGCTATGTTACCGCTTTTGCTTGGCCCCTCTTATAGCGTTGCTAGTTGCAGGTAAAGTTGAAGTTTGTTTCATGTTGGAACATGGATATGTTGGGATATCACAATATCTCTTATTTTAATTAATGCATCTATATACTTGGTAAAGGGTGGAAGGCTTGGCCTTATGCCTGGTGTTTTGTTCCACTTTTGCCGCTCTAGTTTCCGTCATACTGGTGTTATGTTCCTTAATTTTGCGTTCCTTACGCGCTTGGGTGTTATGGGAACCCTTGACAGTTTGCTTTGAATAAAACTCCTCCAGCAAGGCCCAACCTTGGTTTTACATTTGCCTAACAACCTAAGCCTTTTTCCCTTGGGTTTCCGGAGCCCGAGGGTCATTTTTATTTTAACCCCCCGGGCCAGTGCTTCTCTAAGTGTTGGTCCGAACTGGGCAACCTGCGAGGCCATCTCGGGGCAACTTGAGGGCTGGTTTTACTCGTAGCTTGACCTATCCGGTGTGCTCTGAGAACGAGATATGTGCAGCTCCTATCGGGATTTGTCGGCACATCGGGCGGCTTTGCTGGTCTTGTTTTATCATTGTTGAAAAGTCTTGTAACCGGGATTCCGAGCCTGATCGGGTCTTCCCGGGAGAAGGAATATCCTTCGTTGACCGGAAGAGCTTGTGATGAGCTAAGTTGGGACACCCCTGCAGGGTTTAAACTTTCAAAAGCCGTGCTTGCGGTTATGTGACAGATGAGAATTTGTTAATGTTCAGTTGTAGAGAACTTGACACTTAACTTAATTAAAATGCATCAATTGTGTGTGTAACCGTGATGGTCTCTTTTTGATGAAGTCCGGGAAGTGAACACGGTTCTTGTGTTTTGGTTGTGCGTAAGTAGTTTCAGGATCACTTCTTGATCACTTTTAGCTTCACGACCGTTGCGTTGCTTCTCTTCTCGCTCTTATTTGCGTATGTTAGCCACCATATTTGCTTAGTGCTTGCTGCAGCTCCACCTCATTACCTTATGCTACCCATAAGCTTAAATAGTCTTGATCTCGCGGGTGTGAGATTGCTGAGTCCTCGTGACTCACGGATACTTCCAAACAGTTGCAGGTGCCGATGATACCAGTGCAGGTGACACCACCGAGCTCAGGTGGGAGCTCGATGAAGATCTTGTTTATTGTTTTGTGTCTTTTCCGGTTGATCAGTAGTGGAGCCCAGTTGGGACGATCGGGGATCTAGCATTTGGGGTTGTCTTTTTTTATTTTGGTTTCGTAGTCGGACCTTGATTGTATTCTGGATGATGTATGTTTAACTTGTTATTTGTGTCAAGTGGCGATTGTAAGCCAACTCTTTATCCCTTTCTTATTCAGCACATGGGATTGTGTGAAGATTACCCAACTTGCGACTAAACCATCATACAGTTATGCCTCTAAGTCGTGTCTCGACACGTGGGAGATATAGTCGCATTGTGGGTGTTACACACCATCTGCCGCATCAAGTACTCCACCTGCAGCCAAAGTAGAGCCTTCAAGAGGGGAACGACGTTGAGACGCTGGTATTTCTTCCGGTGCTCAAGGAGGTCCGGTTAGGATCATGCCAACGCCTCAAAGGAGGTGATGGCACCCTCGGTCGTCGCCGCCACGCGGGGATTTTGCCTTGACTCGTGAGCAAAGACCTCAGATGCAGTGGCAGACCGGACATGGGGAAGAGCATTGGAAAAGACTGACACACATGTAGGGGGGAAGCCTAGGAATGTTGATGTCGCAGGAGTGGGCACCTGCCAGCGTAGCGCCAGCAGGCCGGCCACCGCCGGGAGTGCGTCTAGCTGGCGACAATAGTAACCTGCAACGCGCTGCCGCCGCGCTCGGCCCGCAGCCTTTGTCGCTAGGATCTGTCAGGGCACAACATAGCAGCAACCGTCAGGGTTGCTGCGCGCGCGCTCACCAGCTCAGCGACATCCATCGACGGCGGGTGGGAGGAGGGAGAAGGGTGGGTGGGGGCAGAGTCGTTGTCACGGACCAGGGCGATCCCGCGCCCACAACTCTGCCGCTCATTGCAGTTACCAGCCGCTGCCATAGCAGCGCCCCCGTCCATGCGTTCCACGCCATCTCGACCTCCCCTGCGTGCAGACAGCCGCCACCGCGCGCTCCCGCCGCTCCAGCGCGCAAGCACACCGGCATCCTCCGGCGGTGGCGAGGGGAGGGAGGGGAAGGAAGGGGGCTTGCTGGTGGCTAGGGTTTCGCCATTGGGAGCGACACGGGGGCTCCAAGGGTGTAATAGTCTCTTTCTACGCAACTACCAACATGTTCAGTTGAAATTGTCATATGGAGTTCTACAACCAATAATACATTGGTGTACAAGCCAAGGGAATAACCCGCTCCTTGACCTTTAGGAGTAGAATAATTCCTTAATTGTCCCTTTCTTAAAATGTGCTCTCCCTGTTTGGCCTAAATTTTTTATTTCTTCCCTATTTTATACAAAATGTAACTTCTGTTCATTATGGACGCTTCTGTCCATTTTTGCCTCTAACGGTGTTAAGTGCAATGTGAAAAGACTATTTTACCCCTGGTGTAGCACACCATTTTAAAAAAACAAATCCATCTCGATCGCGTCCTACTGTTCGCCCACTCCTACCGCTGCCACAAGGCCGAGTGGGTTGCCGCTGTGTTCTGCCCAACGAGTTCGGCGTGTCCTATGCCAACTGCTTCTGGGAGATGGGGCAGCCCTGCTGTCTCCCTGTCTACCGCAGCTGCCCTGAGGCCGCGGCTGTTCCCACTCCTCATGGAGCTCTCTTCCAAGCCCACCGTCCCTGCCAGCCTTCTCCCTCCTGACATCAACGATGACGACGCAAACAACGAAACCGCAGACCGATCCTTCGTGCTGGACACTCGGTGGTTGGATGTGCAACCGTAAAAGTTGGTGATCTAGATGGTACTCACGAGCGAGGCACCGATGAAGGAGGATGCGGAGCGGCGAGGTGGCCCTGGCGTCGGTATCAGCGGCACCTCCGAAGCCGGACGCAAGAGGATGCAGGCAGCAGTTCCAGGGCGGTGACTGCTACTTGCTTTCAGAAGGCAGCAGTTCCAGGGCCCATTTGGCAATTCGTCCGGCCGCATCCTTGATATTACTGATGATTTTGGACATGGGTACTTGGCTTACCATCGTAATGGGGCAAGTCTGAAAATAATGCTGCAGTTTCCGGGATGCCATGAACACGGCGAAAGTAATCTTCTGATAATGTGGGTATCGGATTTTGCATGGAGAAAGCACCTTGGAAACGTAGTAAACTGGCCGCTGGACTTTATAAGCATGACCATCCTCCTCGCATTCAACCACCATGAATGCACTTACTGCAATCACCACCTGGTTGGTGGCTTATATGTACAACAACATCTGCTCACCGTCCCGGGGTGCTGCGAGGGTTGGGTTGGTCACTGGCAATTGCTTGATCTCTTCCAGGGGCTGCTTTTGCCTCATCGGTCTAGACGAACACCTTTGTTTTCTTCAGGAGCCGGTACAGAGGGAGCGCCTTCTCTCTGATCCGGAATATAAATCGGCTCAGAGAGGCGACACAGCCGGCCAGCTTTTGAACGTCCTTAGCTCGGTCGGCGTGCTCAACTTGGAGAGCGCCGTGATCTTCTCTGACAGAATGGAGTCTGACATGTGTTGGTTTGTCACATGTGGGAGTAGAGGGCCCAATTGCACATAATAGATTTCTTTGAAGTTAATTTCAATCTCTCAGTATTTTGAAACAAACGAGTTGTGCGTAACATATGACTTCTAAATGTGATGATAGATGTTGTGTACCAGTAACTACAAAATAGGTGCCATATTAGAATATGCACAGTCAAAACTTTGAACATATCGTTTAGACGCTAATATGTAATACTTAGACTGACGCATAGAAATAATATTACAGATTTGTCATCAAAAGTAACAATATTACATCAAAAAATTAAAACAAAATATCTAGTGCAAAGGATGTTGATAGAATATTACTATAATAAAATAGTGATAAACATAGAGCAAGGTTTAGATAATACCTTTATACCGAAGGCACCTTTTGTGTGTTGGAATATACTCTTGGTAAGTGTCACTAGATGAAGTGAGATGCGAAGCAGGTAGCTTTCATACAATTAACCCAGTATGCTGGAGAACTAGTGGTTGGGGCGCACCATTGCGCTCCTCCTGAGATGAAGCTGTGCGCTCGTTTCCGCTCCCCACGTGGGTCTTCACCTCCATCTAACAAAAAGCGCTCATGTCCATAAAAAAAAACCTTCCCTCACCTCCATCTAAAAAAATCATTATAAAAAAAACCCTCTTCTCCATCCTAATTTTTTTCCTCACCTCAGCCAACCAGCGAGTGCCACATGGCATAACCCACTGCCTGCCCAGTTTTTCCCCCTTAATGGGTTTAATTGCAGCATAATTACAAAAATGGGAAATGCAGTACTGAAGGCAGCTTCAGTAACATACCAAGTCTTTTACTTAAAGCTTACTATATAGGACAATACTGTTTGTCACATGTAACAGTTATGAGGGGGTCCTTTTGCATTGAGTTTTGACCCAGCAGGGCAAGGTGTGCAGAGAACATGTGTTAGGGAACTGAATTACCATAACTAAGACATGACACCTGTTTTCTCTTTTCATGTCTGACCGCTCGTTCTTTCTACTGTAGTGCTTTCTGCAACTATGCAGAACTGGAGGCGTTCACTGAGGAGAAAAGGAGGTCTTTACTTGCTAAGCGACATGGCAAAGGGGCTGATTTTGTAAGAGCAGTTGGTGAGATAATTGATGTTTACGATTCTTTGAAGAAAGATAATAACAAGCTTGATCTTACTGCCGATGAAGTGAAACCAGGTGAAGAAAATCTTGGTGATAGTAATAGCAGATTGGATACGAAAGATCTAGCTAAGAGCTCTAACATGTGTAGTGATAAAAAATTAGAAGACCATTCAGTCACTGCAAGAGATCGCGGCTTGGTCACTGCTGATGCGCCTTCTGTCACTTTAGTCGGGAGTGAGCGATGCGTTGTAAATTCTGCTCCTGACGGGCCCACAGAAAACATATCCATGCTTGACGAGATGAGGAATATCCCTTTGTCTGCTAGTTCATTTTCGAAAAAAAAGCTAAGGGATGCATACTCTCAGAACTGCTACACACGGAGTAGGGCTCTAGCTTTGCGGATGTCGAGAAGTTCATTGAGTGTTGTAAACAGAAAAGTTCAGGGTTCTTGTAAGCTTTTGGGTGAAACCAGTTTGGCTTCTGTTGATTTGGTTTCTGATGACAATAAGGAAGATTTGACTGTTCTTAAATACCCAGAGCATGACAAAGCGAACTCAGGCACCCTTTCTATGCTGGATGAGGTTTGTGTGCATTCAAGTGTAGGCACCTTCAATCAACCTGGAACTCCTGGGGCTAGTGACTGCAATAAAAATTTGTCTTCTACTGCTAAGGTAGATAATACCTGTGACAGTGAAGCATCTCAAAATGGAGCTTCAGCGATAGAATTAAAATCAAATGGTGCGTCAAGTTTTCCCATGAAGTCAACAGTAATTTTCAAGAGAAAAAGGAAGCCAAATAGAAACTGGGTTCCTCATGCTACAGATTGTATGACAACCAATAAGGACGAGGAATTCGAGGTTGAGTTGAGTGGAAGACTCACAGATTCTCCAAATTCAAAGAATGAATTTAATAAGTCAGACGGAGATGAACACTTGCCGTTGGTCAAAAGAGCAAGGGTTCGAATGGGAAGGCCTCAGTCAGTGGCTTCACCAAAGACAGTTGGCCAGATTGATGTCCCTAATAATAGATCAGGGCTTGCTGCACCTGCTGACCACTCTGTTATGCATATTAGCAATGCTTCTTCAGCTGACCAGTCATCCATATTAAACATACCTGTCCTGCTAGGGGATGGTCACTCTGTCTGGAAGAATAAAGAATACCAACCAAGGGGTTTAACATTGGATGTGGAAGCTGCTTTGCCACCATCAAAACGCCTCCATCGTGCTTTAGAAGCTATGTCTGCTAATGTTGCGGAAACTATTAGTAGTCTTCCTGAAGAGAGAGGATCAAAGCAGTTGATTCTAAATGGTTGTGTGTCTGCAGAAAACAGCCATTCTAGTAAATCGGCAGACACAGTAGTCACAAGCCCTAGCAGATCTGGAATAATTGAAAGCCTTGGATCATCAGGCATGCAATTAATGCATAGCTCAACAGGCCAAACACACACCTCAGGATCAATTTTACAGAATAAAAATGTAGTTGTTTCCATGAAACTGAATGAGCCTGCCCTTGATGTGACACAGACCATAGCTGTACATGATCGGTTATCATCTTCTCGGAAACCTAGCTATAATGATGTCTCCAAGCTAATCAGCTACAGTAGTGATACAAAACCAATCGGCTGCCCTGCTTTTGATGTTAACAGGAGTGATGACAGATGCGGTGAGCCAGTTGACGGGCCAAAGTTTCTTCTCTCTGATAATAATGTGAACAGTGATTCAGTATCACGTGGTGATACTGTTTTAGCATCAGCAATCAATATTTGTGATACCACAAGCTCCTCTTCATTGGCTACCAAGTCTTCTAGTATACAGTCTGATGCAGATACCCGAACATCTGAAGTGTAAGCTCTATCTTTCATGTCAAAGTAAATCTTTGCTTTTGTATGCACAATTATTTGTGTACACTGATATGTTCCATATCTTCATGACTTCATGTCGGCCATCTTTCTCCAACAATTTTACAGCACCTGCAATTTCTTTTATGGTCATGTTTTGGTGGATTTTGTGTTACAATTGTTTTTTACTTGTGTAGAATGATGTTACCATGTAATGCATAGTTGTTTCATCTGAAATATACTATTGAAGCTGTATGTTTGGATAGACATTGATTACATGACCTATTTAAAAGAAGGGTGGTATGGCTTGAAATATGCAATTCATCCATATTAGGCATATCTATAATAATACACAATCTGTTGGCGTCAAGGATAATATGTGCTATCCCTGGTGGGCTATCTTCATCCACCATCTGTTCAATCCTGAGATTCGGGTATGTGCTATGAGGGCAATCTCTGGTGGTTTTACAGGAAGGAATGGCAAACTACACCCTCGTGTAGTTATTGCTAACTAACTAAAGCCGTGATAGCTGACATGGTACACGGTGCATTAATTGTACAACAGACATGCTAGACATTTTTCTCATGCAATGATGGCACGGCTTCAGTTGTGGCTTTTATATATTGCTAGTACAACAGGAGTTTATGCTGGCATAATCTGAGATCTTGCCCTGCTTGAAACTTAGAAAAATTGGTGGAGATGAGCGTTAATTCTCACTTAATGTTGCCTTCCGTATTATATTCCAAATTAAATTTTCTTCCAAATTTCATTAATCCACAGTGTAATATGTTTCCATCCATGTAGATGCTCTGCCTCTGGATACTAAATTGCTTGGGTAAGTGATATGACTAGCATTTTGGTTGCACTTAACGACGATATACTTATTACTTCTGTATTTCTTATTTATATTTTTGAGCTGGATGCTCCAAATTTTCTATGCAAATTTGATGCTTTATGAGTTGGATATTCGGAATTATCTAATTATAGTTTATTTGGTCATATATGATAAATTCGTCCATGTTGCATATATGTGGATGGCTGGATGCTCTGTTGACTTTTTGAGGGATATTTCATTTATCCTGCACAATCCTTTCTTAATAATGAGAATTGTGGTACTCCCTCTGATTCAGAAATATGAGGCGTATTTTGACTGTCCAAGCTCAATATTTTGCTGTAAGTTGCCTGCATAATATTTTATGAGCAGTTGTAAAATTAGCAAACATAAGGTGCTTTTGAATATGAATCCAATGGCAACAATTGTGTGTCACATAACCCTGGTATTTTTGGCTTAATTATTGGTCAATGCTTGGAACTTGGCAGTGGGAATGCGACCTATACATCTGAATTCGAAGGTGTACTGTCTATCTAGCCCCATATGCCCCTAATGATGAATTTGTGCCCCTTCTATTCATCTACACGCCGCTCTTTGGAATAGTGAATTTTGTGTGTGTTATATTCTGCTTTCCTGATCCCCACTGAAAACTCAGTTGTCTCCTGGTGATTAGCCACTTGAATAGTGATTGAACTCTTTCACTTCAACCAAACCATGCCTCATAATCAGTATAACACTTTGTACATTCTGAGTGCAGCATCCAGTTTACCGAGTTGAATATATGTTGGATATGTCTCCCAACTTCACAGTTGCCTTTGCCCTGTCTGATATCTTTTTTATCTTACCTTCCAGTTGGTTCTTATATTAATAATGCAGCCTTATAAAGCATAATGATACTTTATCTTTAGGCACACCTTCTCAGCTTTGGCATTGAAAGAACTGAACCACAGAAACCTGAAGGATAGGTGCACGTCTCCAGATGCAATGCCTATGAAAGAACTCATTGCTGTTGCCCAAGCTAGAAGGTTCTCTCGGTCAACTTCCTTTTCAGATTACTTCTTGAACGGCAAGTATATTTCTAAACCTTTGGTCAGCACACCTCTTAAGGAAGGACAGGGACAGCTTTCACCTTCGAATCAGATAGACAGGTCCACCTCTACAAATGACAGTGTTCATTCTAGGAGTCGTTCTGATAACCCACAAGAGAATGATGTGAAAAAAGTAGCAAGGAGCAACGAGGCTAATGCAGCACGGAAGGCTTTTGGAGCTTTTCTTGGTATGCTGACAAGAACAAAAGAAAACATAGCATGTGCAACACGTCTTGCTATTGATTGCGCTAAACATGGCATTGCTTGGGAGGTTAGACCATGCATATCTGTACTTTGTTTTTACTGTTAGATCTTTGCCGTTATGCTTTTTTTAGGGTTGTCATGAGTTTCTTGTTTGTAGATTTATTCAACACGGTCAATTTTTGTACTTGTTGGTGGATTGGCAATTATTTGGGTTCTTCGTGTACTTAGCCTGGTTTGATGCCATGTTCTTCATGCCAACCACCAGTTCTTCTATATTATTTGCCGTGGGGAATCACTGGGTAGCTCAATGGTGGCATATGGTTGTGCTACCAAGGAACCCTTGTTTGATTCCACCTCCCTTTTAAGAACACGTCAGGGATGATGGTACCCCTGAGCGTCTTCGTTATATTATGTGATGTGATTGTGACCTATGCGGAACAAAATTTCGCCAGTAGAAATGGTGAAAGCGGCATATCTCTAATATATAGTTTCTTGTTTCTTTTTATGCCTTTGATATGTTATGGCAATCTATATTAGAACTTGTGGACTTGGAACTAACGAGGGATAATGCTTGCAGTCATTGCATTACTTACCACTTGCGAATTCTAAGTTAGTTGACGAAATCTTATTTTTACAGACAGCATGCTATTTTCAGCTTGCCAATACAAAGATAAACATGTCTGTCCATGCAACCAATTGCTATCAAGTTTTTCTAACACAGTTTTTCCTCCACTGTCTAGGCGATTGATATTATTGTTGAATGCATGGAAAAGGAAAATTTATATAAGAGGGTGGACCTTTTCTTTCTTATTGATTCAATAACTCAATGCTCTTGAAATCAGAAAGGTAACTTTGTCTTTGTCTTTGCCTTTGTCTTTGTCTATGCATGCGTATTAATTTTCAGCACTGTAGGAAATTCTGCAGGTGGAACTGGTGATGTTGTTGTTGTTGTGTTGTTGTTGTTGTTGTTGTTGTTGTTCGTCGTCGTTGTCGTCTTTGTCTTTGTTGTTGTCTTTGTCTTTGTCTTTGTCTATGCACGCGTATTAATTTTCAGCACTGTAGGGAATTCTGCAGGTGGAACTGGTGATGTATTCCCCTCCGTTGTTCAGGTGGTTCTGCCTCGTTTACTTTATGCCGCCGCACCTCCTGGAAATTCGGCATGGGAGAATCGAAGGCAATGTCTCAAGGCAAGTGCCTTCATAATCTGGTAGAATAGATGGCATATACAATGTTCCTTTCCCCACCCCTTACATGTTTTTATTTATTATTAGGTTCTGAAACTTTGGCTTGAGAGGAAAACACTTCCAGAATACATCATTCGTCACCATATTAGAGAACTCGAGGTTATCAATGAGGCATCTTTTGGCAGCTCTCGCCGTCCTTCAAGGACAGAGAGAGCTTTAAATGACCCATTGCGTGATAACGAAGGAATGCTTGTTGATGAGTATGGGAGGTATGCTAGCCAACTTAAACAACCGTCAATCGTGGCCCTTCTGTTCAAGCATTGAATAATGGTGTTAACTTTTAAGTGATATGTATTAGTGTGAATGCTTCTGTTTTTCTATGTGCTCACACAATTTGAGACGATGATGACTAGATGACATAGGCCATACCTAAAATTGGATCATTCTGAAAGCTCTTGGTAGGCCAGGTTAGAGTATGCTTTATGCCTATACAGCTATATCCTTATCGCCATGCATGAAGAGAGCCATTTGGTGTTTCGACACCCCATGCCTCAAACATTGGAAGCAGGCAATATTGTGGCAGGAACTCATCTGCACTTTGATGTAGAGTGGAACCCTAATCGGCCGATCTTTCACGAAAGGAGCGGATCCCGCGAAGAACACGAAGAACACGAGGGGAAACACGAGGAGAAACACGAGAGAATCACTCAAACCAACAAGAACGATCACACATGTGCTAGATCCTCGAAACACAAAGAGAGATACACGATCCAAAGTCAACAAAGGACGATACAAGAGGTAACCGGTTCTTCTCCGTGAGGAGGTCTTGAATCCACAAAGGGATCTTCCCGTGAGGGGTCTTCAATCCAAGGTGGATCTTCTCCGTAGAGGGGCCGCGGTCTCTCTCGTGGAGTAGATCCGACATGGATGAGCAATGCTCTATCTTTACATGGGGATGATCGTAGGATGCTCCGCATCACACTTCTAGAATTTTGAGTACGACTATTATGCATTGGGCCTTGGTTGATCGTTAAAGCAGCGAGCTACGATGTATTAATGACACCAGCACCCAACTGGCAAGTATTCCCTCCGTTCCAAAATAGATGACTCGACTTTGTACTAACTTTATTACAAAGTTAGTATAAAATTGGGTCATCTATTTTGAAACGGAGGGAGTATTTGATAAAACCCACCAAGATTGAAATGAACCACCTGCCCTTTTTTCTATGCTAGCACATTAGCAAGAAAATGTAAAGAATTATCACTGGATTATAGGAGAGGACTCGGTACAGTCGTTTGATACTGAACTATTTGTAACACACACTCTTTATAATATACATGAGAAAAATCTGTTGATACACAAGATGTGCCATGCACATGATTCATATGATCATGCATACTGCATGCAGTGCAGAATTGCCGTGTGGCACTGTCATCATAGTTGATTTCACGATTTGTGCCAAGAGGGCCTTTGTTTTAATCCCTCGCTACGTTAGTCTACCAAAGCACACTGACTTGTGTTGAACTATGCAGCAGCATCTTTTGTTCATGGCTCCCTCTGGTTCCCCTTGTTTACATTCTTCATTATTTTCCTCAGCAATGCTGGTTTTCACATACCAAACTTAATTTGCACGAAAGTACTTGAAGACGATGAAGGAAGCTCCTCTGAGGACATTAGTTTTGAAGCCGTCACGCCTGAACATGAGGCTCCAGGTGTTGATGAGAAGGGAGAATCTCAAATACCTGTAGAGAAGCATGGGCTCATCCTTTAAGATGTTGATGGCGAGCTTGAGATGGAGGATGTAGCTCCACCATCTGAAGCTGAAGCTAGTACCAGATCCCAACCAGAGCGAAGTGATACCTGCACACCATCTTATCACCATCCTTCAGATAACGGTCCTCCCCTCCCGAACAATTGGCCTCCATCACCCCCACCATTGCCATCATCTCCTCCACCTGTTCCCGTTGCTCAGAGAACGCAGTTGCAGGCAACTTCACAAATGGCATCTGATCCAGTTGGGCCGCATCCGGCAGTTGCTACTTATGTATGCACATTTTCTCCGCATGCAGGCATTTAGCTTTGTTGTATTGTGAAATTAATCCCTGACCCCCTTTTGCAGAATGTTCAAAGTCAGCAGCCACATTCTATCGTGGAGCACCCACACAGCATGAATCTCTCGGTAGCTCCGTTGCAGCCTCCATCATTCTGCAATTTGGGATATGGCGTGCATCGAAATCAGATTGCACCACTCAATTCAACTGGACCTCATGGCAATTTCGCTACACCACCAGCACCATACCATGGAAATAACTACCATCAACGTCCCACTGCATCAATGCCTAATGAGGGATATCATATGCAGCGACCGCCCCCTCCGCCTCCAAGTCAATTCCCTCATATGCCATCAGAACCTAATAAAAGACCACAACAATGGAGTAATAACTCCTTGTCTTATCCTGAGAGCCATCGTTATAATGGGCATGATCGATATCATCACAGACATGATAGCATGCATCACGGGAATGATAGGAGACACCACTTGAATGATATCACCATGATATCATCACATGATCGATAGCATGTATCACCATGATGAAAGAGGACATCATCACTTTGACGAGAGAGCTATTTGGGGACCGATGCTCCATGACCCTGACAGGGGAAGATTTCCTCCTTTTCCGCCAGGTACTTTTCTTATTTAGCATGGTTATATCATTTCAACATGGAGAATTCTCCTGCTGTGCAATGGTGGGGGGCGCACAAAGATGCCAACTGACCAACCCGGACTTAGTCTTCTATCTTAATTTCAGAGTGGTGGAAATGAGTCTTGAATCCCTCACTTCAATAAATAAATACGTAAACGATCAAATTGTGAGCCTTTTCTTAGTTTGCATTTTTTTAATATTTCATGCTATGCAGTTCCCTCGAGAACACTAGTTCACTGCTATTTTATCACCTAGTATAGTATCGAGCTGATTTCATCTGTTCCTGATTGTTATCCAGGACCACCTGCTCCAGACCATTTTGAAGCATCTGCAGCGCCAATGCAATTTGGACGTCCATCAGATCCTCCGCCAGGTGGGTGGTCTATGGATCTTCAAGTTCCTCATGTGGCAGGAGGTATGTTACAACTCACCCTGCACTGTTCTGTTTTCTGTTGTGAGTTGCATCTATTTGCCCGATCGTCTCTACTATTACAAGTCAAGTTGTCTAGACAATCCAATTCCAGTTCCTTAGTATTCCGTGCTACTTAAAAAAAACCTACTCTGTAATTTCATAGATGGCTTTTGTGTTGTTTGAAGCTGCTATATTATTATGCTACTATAAAAGAAAAATCAATTTTTAATCTTCTAGTGAGTTATCAGTAATTCCTCCTATTAATGTTTGTGTTGCACTATATAAATGATAGAGGCGAGGGTCCTGATCTTTCGATGAGATGATAGCTATCGTTTTCTGTGGGAGTCGACCTTGACGATCCGACTACGAACGTGCGAGACGTCGCGCCTTAGCAATCGCTAAACCAACTTCCGAGGGGTTATTGACCACGCCGGAGCACGATCAACCTGACCACGAGGGCCTGTTTCCTGCGAGCAAACGAAGAACAAGCAAGAAACTGAGATTGCAATCTGGATATTGCGAATATAAGATGAAAACTTTATTGATCAAGGTGGGGTTCTGTGACGTCTTGGTCTGGTTGTTGGACACAAACGAAGTACGCGAAGTTGTAGCTATGGCGAACTTTTAATCTAAACAAAACCCAAAGTCTAAACGACGCCCTAAGGGCTGTATATATGGAGGAAGAGAGGGGAATTTCGTGGCCCTTGAGGGTGGGGTCCGAAACCAACCCTAACTCTTGTTTCCCCACACATACGGACTCTAAAAATAGCCTATACTTAAGTATTTCGAAATTACATGGGCCTGGCCCATTAATAAGGTGACGCAGCACCTAGAATAGCCTATGGACGAATATTATGAAGTGGCATCTTGTATATTTCGTCCATGGCTTCATGCACTCCTTATGGCGGCTTCAAAGTCCTGAAATCATCACTTGTAACTCCGTTCTTGATCCCCTTGCGCATGCCATCAACTTCATGCGTGTTCTTGCTCCAATGTTCATCCTTCTCCAAGCTAGGCCCTTCATTTGAAAGCAAAACAAATGTATCCAATTTAGGCAGCATCATAATCTCATGAACATTAGAATCATTACCAAGAAACGAAAGTACCTGGTAATTTAATTGGCGTGCGCGAGCTCTAGTAATTGGTCCAGTATATGTAACAGTAGGGGCTGTGGGTGTAACAATGGTATTGATGTCCTCATCATCCTCCCCTTCTTGAAATGAAGTCATCCTCGACGGACGCTCATCTTCCTCACCCAAATAAGGCTTCAAATCTGCAATATTAAAAGTGGGACTAACCCCAAAATCTGCAGGTAGCTCAAGTTTATATGCATTATCATTTATTTTCTCTAAAACCTTAAAAGGACCATCAGCACGTGGCATTAGCTTTGATTTGCGCAGATTAGGAAATCTATCTTTACGCAAATGTAACCAAACAAGATCTTCAGGTGCAAACACAACATGTTTTCTACCCTTATCTCCAGCAAGTTTATATTTAGCATTCATACGCTCAATGTTTTCCTTAGTTAACTCATGCATTTTTAAAATCAATTCAGAACGTTCTTTAGCATCAAAATTAACCTTCTCCGAAGATGGAAGAGGCAACAAATCAATAGGTGCACGAGGTAGGAAACCATACACAATTTCAAAAGGGCACATCTTAGTAGTAGAATGCAATGAACGATTATAAGCAAATTCAATATGAGGCAAGCATTCTTCCCACATTTTCTTGTTATTCTTCAAAACAGCCCTAAGCATAGTAGACAATGTTCTATTGACTACTTCAGTTTGTCCATCAGTTTGGGGGTGACAAGTAGTACTAAAAAGCAGCTTAGTCCCCAACTTAGCCCATAAACATCTCCAAAAGTGGCTAAGAAATTTAGTATCACGATCTGAAACAATAGTATTTGGCACACCATGTAAGCGAATAATTTCACGAAAGAACAAATCAGCAACATTAACAGCATCATCGCTTTTATGACATGGTATAAAGTGTGCCATTTTCGAGAACCTATCCACGACAACAAATATGCTATCCCTCCCCTTCTTTGTTCTAGGTAAACCTAAAACAAAGTCCATAGATATATCCTCCCAAGGAACACTAGGTACAGGCAAAGGCATATATAAACCATGAGGATTGAGTCGTGACTTAGCTCTTTGACATGTAGTGCAGCGAGCAACAAAACGCTCAACATCCCGTCTCATCTTTGGCCAAAAGAAATGTGTAGCAAGTATATCCTCCGTCTTCTTGACGCCAAAGTGTCCCATTAATCCTCCTCCATGCGCCTCCTGCAACAACAAAAGACGAACGGAGCTAGCTGGAATGCATAGCTTGTTAGCACGAAACACAAATCCATCGTTAAGAACGAACTTGTTCCAAGTTCTCCCTTCCTTACAATTCTGCAATACATCTTTAAATTCAGCATCATTAACATATTGATCCTTGATGGTCTCCAAACCAAATATTTTAAAGTCAAGTTGTGAAAGCATAGTATAACGATGAGACAAGGCATCAGCAATAACATTTTCTTTACCCTTCTTGTGTTTAATCACATAAGGGAAAGTCTCAATGAATTCAACCCATTTAGCATGTCGACGGTTCAGTTTTGCTTGACTTTTAATGTGTTTCAAAGATTCATGATCAGAATGTATAACAAATTCCTTGGGCCATAAATAATGTTGCCATGTTTCTAAGGTCCGAACAAGAGCATATAATTCTTTATCATAAGTAGAATAGTTCAGACTAGGCCCACTCAATTTTTCAGAAAAGTATGCAACAGGTTTTCCATCTTGTAATAACACACCTCCTAATCCAATTCCACTAGCATCACATTCAAGCTCAAAAGTCTTATTGAAATTAGGAAGTTGGAGTAAAGGAGCATGTGTCAACTTATCTTTCAATACCGTGAAGGCTTCTTCCTGTGCGGTACCCCAAACAAAAGGTACATCCTTCTTTGTAAGCTCGTTGAGAGGTGCAGCAATGGTGCTGAAATCTCTCACAAAACGCCTATAGAAACCAGCGAGGCCAAGGAAACTCCTCACTTGTGTGACCGTTTTGGGCTGCGGCCAACTCTCAATAGCTTCAATCTTGGCTTTATCAACTTCAATTCCCTGTGGAGTAACAACATAGCCAAGAAAAGATACTCGGTCGGTGCAAAAGGTGCACTTTCCAAGGTTACCAAACAAACGTGCATCACGTAGAGCAATAAAAACAGCACGTAAATGTTCCAAATGTTCCTCCAAAGATTTGCTATAAATCAATATGTCATCAAAGTAAACTACCACAAATCGTCCAATGAAAGTACGTAAAACTTCGTTCATTAACCTCATGAAAGTACTAGGTGCATTAGTTAACCCAAAAGGCATGACTAACCACTCATATAATCCAAACTTAGTTTTAAATGTTGTTTTCCATTCATCTCCCAATTTCATACGAATTTGATGGTAACCACTACGCAAATCAACTTTGGAGAATATTGTAGAGCCACTCAATTCATCAAGCATATCATCTAGCCTAGGAATAGGATGACGATAACGAATAGTAATATTATTAATGCCTCTACAATCAACGCACATACGCGACGTACCATCCTTTTTCGGCTCTAAAATGATAGGAACAGCACAAGGACTAAGGGATTCGCGTATATAACCTTTGTCGAGCAGTTCTTGTACTTGACGCATAATCTCCTTCGTCTCCTCTGGATTGGTACGGTATGGTGCCCGGTTGGGTAATGATGCACCGGGAATTAAGTCAATTTGATGCTCAATCCCGCGAATAGGTGGTAATCCCGGTGGCACGTCTTGTGGAAAGACGTCGGCGAACTCCTGCAAAATGTTAGTGACAGCAGGAGGCAAAGAGGAAGGCACGTCCTCGAATGAAAATAATGCCGCTTTGCACACAAAAGCATAGCAAACAGATTTGCTAAAATCTAGATCATCAATATCAGATTTGGTGGCAAGTAAACATGCACTTTTCAATTTAATTTCAGAAACAACACTAGATTGTTTATTATTATTAGGCTGCATTTGTTGCTCAAATTCTTTTGCCACAATCTGATTTTCACTCTTAGTTTTCTCCTGTTTTGCTTTATTAGCTCTATTAATATCATCTTTCAAAATGGAATCAGGAGTCATAGGAAGCAAAGTAATATTTTTATCCTTATGAACAAGAGTATACTGATTGTTTCTACCATGGTGAATAGAATTTTTATCAAATTGCCATGGTCTACCAAGTAATAAGGAACATGCTTGCATCGGTACCACATCACAATCAACATAATCAGCATATGTAGAGATACTAAAATGCACACGAACAGTACGTGTTACCTTAACCTTGCCGCTGTTGTTGAACCATTGGATGTAGTAAGGATGTGGATGTGGTCTGGTGATGAGAGATAGCTTCTCCACCATCTCGATGCTAGCCAAGTTGTTGCAACTCCCTCCATCTATGATCACGCGAACAGAACGTTCCTTCACAACTCCCTTTGTATGGAACAAATTATGCCTCTGATTTTGCTCAGCTTGTGTAACCTGCACACTCAAAACACGTTGAGCAACTAAACATTCATACCTGTCAGCATCTTCAGGAGCCATGTATTGCGTCTCATGATCAGAATCGTCTCCACCGTGTTCGTCACGTGTAATAAGAGCCAAAGTCTCCTCATCATAGTCACTAGCGGACTCATACCCACCATCCTCAGTAACAATCATCACACGCTTAGATGGGCATTCTCTCGCATAATGACCTCCACCCTTGCAACGTCGGCAAATAATATCATGTGTTTGCCCTGTTGATGCCATGGATGAAGAAGAGCTCTTTGCAGGCCCAGAAGGTGTGCTCTTGGCAGATAGTGGTGATTGTGCCTGCTTTATTGTATCACGGTTGGAGGTGGCAGCCGACGGAGGCGCCGGTGTAGCAGAACGTGTGGAAGTAGATGATGCACGTGGTGTCCATGAAGAAGGTCGACCTGCAGAAAAGTTAGTCCGCGCCAATGCCTGTCGATCCTGCACTTCTCGTTCAGCTTTACAAGCAAGATGAAATAAACGAGTGATATTAGTATACTCCTTATACTCTAGAATCGTCTGAATCTCTCTATTTAATCCACTCATAAAACGTGCAAGCATAGCTTCATTCTCCTCAACAATACCACATCTAATCATGCCAGTTTGTAATTCCTGATAATATTCTTCTACAGAATTTTTTCCCTGTCTTAAGCGCTGCAATTTTTGAAGTAATTCACGTTGATAATATGGTGGAACCCAACGAGTACGCATAGCAGTTTTCAAAGCAGCCCAAGTAGCAGGAATGGGATATAATCTACAATGCTCAGACCACCAAACACATGCAAAACTAGTGAATGCACAAACAGCAGCAGGAACACGTCTCTCCTCGGGATATTGTAAACATGTAAATCGTTGTTCAGTTTCTAACTCCCAAGTAAGATATATATCAGGAACATATCTACCCTCAAATGATGGAATATTCAATTTTAGTTTAGGGAGATGGTCATGATCTCGTACCTGAGGGTGAGCCCTACCATTGCCATTATTTGCATGTGGACGACCTGATGGTTGCGGTGCTGGTGGTGGCACGTAGTTTTGAGTTTGATCAACCTCATCCTCATAATCTCCCACATAATCATCCTCCTCCGCATCAGCAGCAGGAGCCACAGAAGTAGCAACAGCAGCACCAACAGTTTGGCCAGGTGCAAGAGGGAGACGGCTCGCTCGGCGGAGGGCTGTTTCACGATGTGTAGGTAGTCGTCGTTGTTGTTGTTGTAGAGGTGCGTTAGGTGCAGCCGGTGGTGGTGGTGGAAGACGCGCGAGCAATTCATTAAACCTGTTATCGAGCTTTGTTTCGAACGTCTTCTCCATGCCATCTATCTTCTCCATGGCCTCTTCAAATCTGTTTAGCGCATCCTGCACCTGTCCATTCATCATTTGCTGAAATTTATCATGCAACTCCTGATTCGTCATGTTCTCCCAGTCAGTCTCGTCGGCTTGTGATCCTGCCATGGTTAGCAACAATAGAAAACACACAAGAATATGATCCTACAGAATACTAACAAGAGGTGGTGGTGGCGGGTGTCACAAATTCGTCAAGCAAATCTCAAATTCTTACCAGTTCTTACCCAGCAGCAGGCGGTGATCGGCAACCGTTGTAGTCAAAACTCTCAAAAGCTTGGATAGAGCGATTGCCAGGGAGAGTCAAACGCACGACGTAGAGGTATGTGGAGCTGGGAAGGCTTATAGTATGGTAGCAAAAAGGGTCAGCAATAATCAATTCAGAGATGCAAAGTTGAATAAACGCTCAACGACGGTACTGTGCTGGTCCTAGGCTAGACCGTGCTAGAGACGCGAGCCTAGAACACTAACAAAATCACGGCGCTGCACGTAAATAAGGGAAAAGTACACTCTGGAACTTTTTTTTTCGCTTTTTTTTTGCGCTCCTCTTTTTTTTTACGCTCTTTTTTTTTTGCGAAAATTTACTATAATGGCGAGTGTCTCAAAACTCTTCCCTCGTCAAACTGATAGGATGGGCACGAATTTTTTTTTCATTTTTTTTCCGGAAATCAGGGCAGCGACGACGAAAAAGTGCGAAAAAATCACTATGATGGCACGTGGCTCAAAAGACTCAGAAAAGCCTAAAAATAGGATAGGGAAAAAATATTTTTGCCCGTGAAAATTTTGGCCTAAAAACTGCCCGGGGGTCTCCAGACTTTTTTTTTTCGAGACCTACGCAGGCAAGGAAACACGAATCGGAATTGAGATTGATCTCAAGAACAAACCTAATATGAGAAGAACTCGGATTGGTGGTGGATATATGGTGGTGGTATATGGCAGCGGTGGTGGTATATGGATAGAGATTGATGGTGGTATATGGATACGGATTGGTGGTGGTATATGAATATGGATTCAGAGCGGTGGCGGATAAGCAAAAGTGGTAGATGGGCGATGATGATGGTGCGGCGGCGGCGTGACAACTTGTGACCAGAACTCGAAACTCTAAAAGACTAGACTCTAAGACCAGCAACTTGACACGACGATGCAACCGCAAATTCAACAAAGCAAAAACCCTAAAAAGATTATGCAAAGGCTCAGATTGGTTCGGATATGATGAACTAACCCTAATTTTTTTGTGTGTGGCTTTTTCGTGGACTGTAGGTATGAAGAACAAACTCGATCTAATCTACGAAAAACTGTAAAATCTCACCGAGCAACCTGGAAATCTGATACCACATGATAGAGGCGAGGGTCCCGATCTTTCGATGAGATGATAGCTATCGTTTTCTGTGGGAGTCGACCTTGACGATCCGACTACGAACGTGCGAGACGTCGCGCCTTAGCAATCGCTAAACCAACTTCCGAGGGGTTATTGACCACGCCGGAGCACGATCAACCTGACCACGAGGGCCTGTTTCCTGCGAGCAAACGAAGAACAAGCAAGAAACTGAGATTGCAATCTGGATATTGCGAATATAAGATGAAAGCTTTATTGATCAAGGTGGGGTTCTGTGACGTCTTGGTCTGGTCATTGGACACAAACGAAGTACGCGAAGTTGCAGCTATGGCGAACTTTTAATCTAAACAAAACCCAAAGTCTAAACGACGCCCTAAGGGCTGTATATATGGAGGAAGAGAGGGGAATTTCGTGGTCCTTGAGGGTGGGGTCCGAAACCAACCCTAACTCTTGTTTCCCCACACATACGGACTCTAAAAATAGCCTATACTTAAGTATTTCGAAATTACATGGGCCTGGCCCATTAATAAGGTGACGCAGCACCTAGAATAGCCTATGGACGAATATTATGAAGTGGCATCTTGTATATTTCGTCTATGGCTTCATGCACTCCTTATGGCGGCTTCAAAGTCCTGAAATCATCACTTGTAACTCCGTTCTTGATCCCCTTGCGCATGCCATCAACTTCATGCGTGTTCTTGCTCCAATGTTCATCCTTCTCCAAGCTAGGCCCTTCATTTGAAAGCAAAACAAATGTATCCAATTTAGGCAGCATCATAATCTCATGAACATTAGAATCATTACCAAGAAACGAAAGTACCTGGTAATTTAATTGGCGTGCGCGAGCTCTAGTAATTGGTCCAGTATATGTAACAGTAGGGGCTGTGGGTGTAACAATGGTATTGATGTCCTCATCAATAAATTGCTTGGTTTAACCGTGTAATATGGGGTTTGCTCAAAATGTGGAAGTATGAAATGAGCAGTTCCCACACATTAGGGGCCGTGGGTGTAACAATGGTATTGATGTCCTCATCAATAAATTGCTTGGTTTAACCGTGTAATATGGGGTTTGCTCAAAATGTGGAAGTATGAAATGAGCAGTTCCCACACATTTCGTCAGCTTATCATGAAACATATGTCGTTCATTGCAGCACATGGTAGCTGGAGGCCAGGATAACAGTTGACTATCTTTGAATCTGTTCTGTTGCTCCAATACCTGCCACCTTCTACACATGTTGTATGGTAGGCACAACCGGGAGGTGGGCTGACCACGCCAGCAGCTGTCATCTACTCCCTTCGTTCCGAATTACTTGTCGTAGGTATGGATGTATCTAGATGTATTTTAGTTCTAGATACATCCATTTCTGCGACGAGTAATTTGGAACGGAGGGAGTATCAATTTTAACCATAGATTGTATTGTTAGTCTAACATCGTTCAGTATTATTCGTCGAGCCTTCATTATATGTATGCCCATTCATAAATCCCTTCTGTCCTCCTGACAACAGCTACTTTCAGATGACTTGCTGAAACTGCACTATTACAGCGTACATAAAGCAACCCCCCCCCCCAATAAATACAAATCATTCTACTGTAATTGTTGCATCATGTGCTAGTGCCGTCAGAGTCTTCTCAAAGTTGCAAAAAATAGCGTGGTCCATGTATCGTGTAAATACTGACAAAACACTACAGTGTTTTCCTTGTATAAGAATTTGGAGACAATATCAGGTGGAAACCACATTTTCAGTGGAAGCTTGGAAACCTGAGCACAGGCTGTTGGATCCTGTGTGTATGGACTAGATCCATCCATCATTGCTACCTGCTATTTGCAAATAAACGCCCGCTGGGTTGCAATGATATTTTGCACATAACCCCTCGGTGTTTACAAGTCATCAAAGCTAGCATCATCGCCCCATGTCTCCACGTAGACGTTTTGTACCAGCGGTGTGAAACTAGTTGCAATCAACATGGGGTAAGCAAGTAAATTTTTTGATATTATATCAGCAAACGCCCCATTTGGGTAAACAAAACAACAGTACACTCTCTCAACACAATTCTGCCAAAGGCAAGTAAAGCAAACAGTTCAATACAAAGATGCTAGGAGTAGAATTAGAACTCTGTCCAACAGAACTCTGCCCCTGAAAAAGAGAACTCTGCCCAGTTCCTAGTAAATTTAAGTAAAGCAAACGACTCAATACAACAGCCGAAACCACGACCAAACACTTGCACTTTACAGAGCACATTCTAACAACCGGAACCATTGCCTAGAACAAATTAAAGTAAACCAAACAGTTCAGTTGCACATAGTGCTGATTATGTAGCACCAATATGAGTCAGTCAAATTCAATAATGCATCACTTCAATACATAAGTACATCAGTTAAGATAATGGTCCGAAAACAGTAATTAACAGTGATGGCAAATCTGCGGATTTGTACATCAGTCATTCAACACCTAGTTCTAGTACACTAGGAGAAGAAAAAACCAATGCAGTACTATTAGTCCTAATAACTTGCAGAAATCTTGCCACCAAGCAACCTGAAAGAAGAGTTGAATCGGTCAGGCAATAGAATTAATTGCAATACCTAATCTCAGCTCACTTCACTAATCAATAGCAATAGAAACTAAACCTGATGGCAAACATCATTTCTACAATTTTCTATGTTCAACCAGTTCCAACATCTTTCTTATTTCCCATCGTACTACACACAATTCTATCGCCATAAGAGTTCCTTGTTGCTGCATTAAGGGTGTGTTTGTTTGGGCTGCAAGTTTCACGGTTGGAGGTTTTGTAACTCTAAATGACTCGATTGTGTCTTTGCTGCAGATGGCTACTCTACACAGAATTTTAACTGAAATTACTGTTTTCAATAGTTTAAACAATGTATTTAAATGAGTTTCATATATAATTTGCTGATTATATAAGTTCAATCATCTATTCCACATGTTGACTTAAATGAAACGACTGGGTTGTAAGTTAATCATCTATGACTACACATGAATGTTTTCAGCCAAAAAATGATGTAAAGATGGCACTAGCAGTACCAGTTCACTGTCAATAGGATTAGTACCAATGGCACACATTCTTTTTCTCGCTGTCAATCACACTACTAGCAGTAGCACACACACATAAATTAATCTAGCAAATTTGCAGAAGCACGTACAAGCCCTAGACACCACTCGAGCTTTCTAAATTTACATACTTATCATCATCTAAATTCCATCTAGGCAGTAGTAGTAGCAGTTCATAGACATATATCACTTTTCATTAGACCACGGTCGCACAGAGCACACACTCTAGGCACATATAGTCATAGACGTATATAACACTTAATTAGGAGAAAGTAAATTATACCTTCCCAATTTCTTCAAGACCAACATCTGCATCTGCTGACAATATGCCACTACTTCGTTCCCTCTCCTACTTCCTTCAAAGGATGTGCTGATCCTAGAGGAGACAACCCAATTAGCTACGACCTTGTCCCCTCGTCTATTTGCTTTGCAAATCTATAGCCCAATCTAGGGAAGAGGGAACCACTAGATGAGCCACGGGAGGAGAACAGGGGAAAGCAGAAAACATGGACACTAGACATCCTCATACCTGGGGACCTAGATCCAGCACGACGTCGTTGGGGAACACTCGGACGAGTACTGGCACGGTTGGCCGGACAATCGCCAGAGAGGAATCAGCTGCGCCGCTCGCTGACCGCAGGCCCACCACGAAACACTCGGAGGAGGACTGTCACTGCTGGCGGGACAATCACCAGAGAGGATTTAGCCGCGCTGCTGGCCGCTTGCTGGCCCAGAGCGGAACGAGGGGGTCCTGCTGGAGGGAAGCATCGTCTCCTAACCCTAGCTTCCCATGGTAGGAACTCGAATCGGGATTGGATGCCGCCATGGGGAAAGGTATGAGACGACTCAGCCTCGGCATGCTTCTGTACCGAAGTACAGAATTATTGCGGGGTCCAATTTGCAATTTGCACGTACTCCCATCTCGCGGCGCACATTTCCAATCCAACGACAGCGGATCAAGTTTCCATGTTTCCGTTGAATGTACGGTTTGCACTAGATATGTACTCAAGAATTTGTACCCTTGTACTGGATTCTTCTGCACAAATTTCAGATTCCCCCCTTCCTCAGTGGAGTACTGGTATGCTGCGCCTTTGGGTTATACTTATGTAATTGATTCCATTTTGAATATACAATGCCATCGATGTAACTTTAGTGAACTTTTGGAGAATACTTGGGTGAAACAGCATGCAACAACTATAGAATTTAGTTTTCCATTCTTTAACTCGACACTCTTTCGGTTATGTGTTAGTACTGACAATGTTTAATACTCCCTCCGTCCCAAAATTCTTGTCTTAGATTTGTCTAGATACGGAGATACATCCGTATCTAGACAAATCTAAGACAAGAATTTTCGATACATCCGTATCTAGACAAATCTAAGACAAGAATTTTGGGACGGAGGTAGTAATAAATTGCCATCTTTCACACTTACAGAGCAGTACAAGTGGTCTTCCGTCAAAAACAAGGACCTGGCAGAGGAGAATATGGCAACAGAGTGGAATAGAAGAAGACCCAAATAAGCCGCCTTGTGAATAACGTAGTTATTTTTAGAACCCTGATGAATAGTTATGTGGAATTAGAACTAACTTGACACTTTTGGAATAGTAATAGAACCTCATATATGTCACTAAAGAAATAAGAACAACACCACAACATAATTTAGTAGCTCCAAATATATGGTTAATGAAGTGAAGGGAAAATGCCAAATGGAGGGCTTTTTTTTTAAGAACCGCCCTCAAGGCACTATTCAATAATATATGTGGATTCACATACGATTGTACAACATTGAGAAAATGCAACATATTAAAGTAAATCATGGTAATCATGTCATGTGAGCAAATAATAGGCATAATAAATGCACATGCCATATTGCAAGCATGAACATGAATCATGATTAATGTAACATCGTAAGCACGAACGCAAAGCAGACACGGTAATAACAAGTAATATCTTCACCAAGCTTGCAAACATAATACAAGTGGTAGAGTCATGAATCATGTGTAATGCAAAACATGGCTCACAAATGCATGAAAAAAAGCATAGAAATCTCTACTCTTATAAAAAACCGAGTTGGTGATGATGGTGTGCCTGCCATCTTGTAATATAGACCGTCTGATCTATATGTGACAGGTAGAAAGCAAACTATGACAATTTTACAAAAGATACCCGCACCTCTCTTCACATTTACAGATAAGGCCTTGCCTTGTTCATCCTTATCTCCCACAACCTCATTGCTGAGCAATTAAAAAAGGAAGTCTCTGGAACAATCTGGCATGGTGGCCGCTGCCGGCGCCGTCCATCCCCATGCCTCCGCCCAGTCCGACCACCAGTCACCACCACACCCACTCCTCACCTTATCTCCCATCTTTCTCAAGATATTATTTTTTTCAATGAAATTCTTGAGATACCATTTTTCTGATAAAATTCTTGAGATATCATTAGTTTTTACACATGGGATTACTCTTGCATGGGTCAATCACAACAGATGTTTTGTACAAAAATGCATCTTGATGTTCCGTGCAATGCACGGCCATCTTGCTAGTGATCATAAAATGCAAAGTGATCATGGTAAGATGGGCATATAATATGTAATGAAAAGTAACCCATAGCCATGTGAGAGTCATGTAGAAGAAATGCGTGAAGTTCTTGCGCAAAGAGGGTGGTGGAGGGTAAGCACTCTATGGTGGCGCACATCGTTGTTGCTCTCTAGAGCTCGTTTCATCAACTCATGCGCTTGCGAGGTTGACGAGTAACTATGGGGACCTATAAAAGAGACAAATGAACCAACGTGTATGCGTGGTAAATGTACACATCATCCATCATGACATCATCATCGTGATGGAACCATGTGGTGAATGAAGTCGTCAAGAATTGGCGCGTCATCATAATGGGACCTAGCACCAAATGATAAGACACAATAGAGGTAGAGATTAAGTTGTTAGTGTTGAAAGTGTCCTCACATGACCTATCAACTATCTCACTCTCTATATGTGGTGGCTCACTCACTCCCTCGAGGTAGGTGCACTCAATCTCACATATGATGGAGTCACTCATAACACTAAAGTGGTGGTGGGGGTGGCTCTCCTCACATGGGAATTAGGGCATCTCATCATATATGGGGCTAGTGATGAAAACACCCTGACTCTCAATATGGTGGCACAAGTCCCTAAACTCATCTCCAAATGCCGCCGTGGTCGAAGGGAATGCCTTCCGTTATTTTGTTGTCTCCGTGTGATTTATTTGTTTGTTGCATTCATCATCACATCATTCACACTGCATCGACATTTGTTTGTCGTCATTTTCCAAAACTTGCATCAGTTCGTAGTTGCCGGTTCTCTCTGTTCTTGTCATTGACCGTTTCGAGACCAACCACATTTGCACACGCCTGCGAGAAACAAATTGTTGTCGGGTTGCCCGCCTTTTCTCTCATCTCACCCACAACCCATCTACACAGCTGTAACGCCTAGATAATTAAGCTATAGTAATCCCATGTTAATGGTGCCATGTCATCGTTTTCACTGTTGCTAAATCCCCCTTTGATTCCATCCAGTTTAATTTCAAAATTAAATTAAAGTCAAAAATTTAAAGTTTTCAAAATATCACAACTAAAAAGCTCATAATGTTGCAAATATTCCATAACTAATTATGGTGGTGAACCAACATTTTTATAAAGTGTTTTAATGTCCCAGATTAATCAAAATAGTGGCTTAAGTAATAATGTAATTGCTTTTAAATTATAATAACAGTAAACTATTATATTTAAACCCCAACTAATTGTGGCAGTGGTATATTTAATAATACTAATTTAGAGACTAGGTTTATATTTTACAAATGTAAAAGTAAAATATAATAAATAAGAAAACAGAAAACAAATAGAAGAAAAACAAAAACTACTAAAAAAGAGAGAGAAAGCCCCTACCCCCCGGGCCACGGCCCACCCGAGCCAACCAGCCCACCTACCCATTCCCCCATCGTCCTCCCCCTCCTCTCCACTGTACGCCTGACCGAGTCCCTCGGTCGCCACCTGACCCCCTCGCCGGCCTCGCTGGCGGAGGATAAGGCCGACGCTTCGGTCTCCCCCCTGCCACCTCTCCCACTCGCCCTGCCTCCCCACTCGCCCTCTTTCTCCCTCTCCGCCTCTCCCCCTTCTCCAGATCCGCCGCGTCCGACAAGCCCATCACCATGGACGAGCTTGCCCACGCGTCCACCGTTCTCGCCGCCGCTTGAGACCCTGCCCAGAAGAATCCCCGTACTCCGCGGCCCCGTTTGCACCACCGTGACGGTGCCGAGGACCTCCAAGACGACGCCCGCTCCCTCTTCTTCATCGGGTCGCCACCATCGTCCACCATCGTTGCCATGCTGCTGCTGCTACTAACCCGTCACCGGGCCCCCGTGCGCCCACATGATGAGCTCCGCACCGTATCCTCTCTCTCTCTCTGCCTAGCGCTCGTCCTGTAGCCATTTTGCCACCATTGCCGCGAGCTCGCTACCGCCGTCAATGGCACAACCGCAACCACAACATCTGCTCGTCGCGTCCGAGCACCCCAGTGTGCTCGTAGCCTCCTGTAGATGCCGCCTGGGCGCCTAGTTCGATTGATCGCCTCGCACCTCGTTGTTTTCGTCGAGCACCCGTGGCCGGCGCCGTCTGCTAGCGCCGCCCTGGCCAAGTCCGGCCACCTCTGCCCTCCCGTTTGCACCGTTGGACGCGGCACACTCACGCGAGTCGAACGCCGCCACCCGTTGGCTTGGCCGTGGCCATGAGCCCGTCCATGCCCGAACTCCGGCGATAGTTCCGCTCGACATCGCCGTCGAATCCACCCGTCCTAGCCCCAAATACGACCACGGGCGGATGCGCACGAGCCCCCTCTTTCGAACGCGCCACTCTGCGCGCCAAATGGTGGCCGGAGGCGCGACCCCGACCACTTCCGGCGAAGCTCTGTCGTGTTTTTGGTCGTCGGCGCGCCACCACCCGCGCTGAAGTGGCTGGCCCGGGGCCACCCCTGGGTCACTGACCCGTGGGCCTAAGGGGCCCGGCCGGCCTGTTGACCTGGTCCACCATGCTGATTGGACCGACCCATGCAGCTGACAGATGGGGCCCACCCCCACTAATTAATAAAATTAGCTGAATTAATTTTAGTTAACCTAAGTAGTTACAGACTAGTGGGCCCTACTGCTTAATTAGTTAGTTTAGTTAATTTTAGTCCACCGGTTAACTTCTCTGTCTATGAGAGGTGGATCCCACGTGTTAGTTTGACCAGTTAGCTGACACTACCGATGTCACCCTGACATCATGCTGACGCAATATTTCCTTTTTCTAAATTAATTTAAATAATAGCAATTTCAAAAAATGTTTTAAACTTAGAAAAATCATATAAAATAAAACCGTAACTTGGTTGAAAATAATTTATATATGAAAGTTTCTCAGAAAAATATGACGAATCCGAATATGCCCTCTATTCGTCTGTCACATGCCCCTAGCATAGCGAACATGGAGCCATCCCCCTCTTTTCATCTGCCAGAAAATGCCAAACTTCGGGAAAACTTTGCCAGATGTTTCCCTCCTTCGTCGGTATTGTGTGGCACTGCGTTAGGAGACCCCTAGCACCGCATATTGTCATGTCATGCTTAGTGATGTATCTGTGTGCTTTGTATTTACTGTTTCCTCCCCCTCTTCTCTCCGGTAGATCCCGAGACCGATGCTGCCCTTGTGATCGACTATGTCATCGACAACCCTTCTCCCTTTTCAGCAAAGTTTCCAGGCAAGCAAACCCCCCTTGATCATTACGATATCGCCCATTCCATTCTCTCTCTTGCTTGCATTAGATTTTGCTACTATATTTGATTGCTCCTATTCTGATGCATAGCTTGCTTTTGTAACCTGCCGTTGTACCTTACTTGCTTATCCTAAACTGCTTAGTATAGGTTGGTTAGTGATCCATCAGTGACCCCTCACCTTGTCCCAGTTGCCCCTGCTTGATGACTGATGACTCAATCAACGTGATCGACGTCCAGGGCCCGACACATCACATCACACCCCCTTAATTAGTTGTACGACTCTGCAGAGCTACTATCGAGTGCCGAGGGTGATACCTCGTAACGCACTCCTGATGATATCTCTACAACATAGCTAATCGGTCATGGTCTATCGAGGGTGATTCCTCCTTCACCACCCCCGATGACGACTCTGTCGTGCAACCCCTCAAGCATGAACCTCGAGGGTGATTCCTCCTATGTTCACCTTGATGATTACATCGAGCGAAATCCATCGAGGGTGATTCCTCGGGTTTCCCCCTTGATGCTTTGGAAACACGGTTACCCTGACTTTACTTTAGACCCTTGTTAAAGTCAACCGGGACCGGAGAGCACTCGCGAGAGTTACGGTGGTGGCTGGCTGTTAGCGGTACCACCTAGGATGTGGTGGTACCTCCGGACTTGTTTCGACAGTCGTCACTTCATTTAATAATGCACTAACTGGTCTGGGTATTTGTTCTAAATTGGCCACTGGCCTATACGCACTAACCACCATGCGGGAACAGTTATGGGCACTCGGCGTCGTACGTTTATTCTAAAATCTCTGTCAGACGTCCAGTTCAGCATTGTGGCATAGTCGGATCGTGCCGGCCATCCGAGGTGGCGCTGGTATCAACCCTGCTCACAATGACCCAGAGTGCAATGGGCGATGGGCCCAAGACCCCGGAGTGCTTAGGATGTACACCGACGGGGACCTCTTTGTGGAACCTAGGTAGGACTACGACGTGTTGACCTTCCGAGGCCGGACATGACCCAGGCAAGTGTGTCCGGCCAGAGTAATCAAGCGTGTTGGGAAATGTGGTGCATCCCTGCAGGGAAGTTATCTATTCGAATAGCCGTGTCCACGGTAATGACGCTTGGAGTTGTATCCTGATCTATTACAACTAGAAATGGATACTTGAGATATGAGATGGATATGTTGGCTCCGGGATTGCTTTCTCACAAGGAGTCGAGGAAGGATCTCTAGGAGTTAATACTACACCATGCTTTAATTATAATATGCTATTATGTACTCTTCTGAATGCTGCAAGATGCTTGAAGATGCTAGTCTTTGATAGGCTAGGCCTTCCCCTCTATATTGGCATTTTTGCAGTTCAGTCCATAGATACAACCCCACTCCTTTGATACCGATGCATACTTAGCATAGTTCTGATGTAAGTCTTGCGAGTACTTTGGATGAGTACTCACGGTTGCTTTGCTACCTCTTTCCCCTATATCCGGTTGCTGCGATCAGATGGTGGATCCTAGGAGCCAGATGCCACCCCCGTCGACTACTACTACTACCCCGACGGAGCCTACTACTACGTGGAGACCGCCGATGACCAGGAGTAGTTAGGAGGTCCCAGGCAGGAGGCCTTGCCTCTTCGATCGTTGTTGCTTTTGTGTTTGCCTCCTTAAGGTAGTCTTGTTTAACCTTATGTCTGTACTCAGATATTGTTGCTTTTGCTGACTCTTGTGTATTCGAGTTGATGTATTCGATCCCTCGAGGCCCCTGGCTTGTAATATGAAGCTTGTATTATTTTAACTTGTGTCTAGAGTTGTGTTGTGATATCTTCCCGTGAGTCCCTGATCTTGATCGTACACATTTGCGTGTATGATTAGTGTACGATTGAATCGGGGGCGTCACAAGTTGGTATCAGAGTCGACTTCCTGTAGGAACCCCCCTTCATAACTCCTTGGCCGAAGTTGTGTCTAGTCATTGGAAAACTTTTACTAACATGGCTTTGTGGCTTACAGACCCACGTTGCCATTGGGTGGTATTAGGATCTTTTATTCATCGTCTATACTCTTGGACTCTAATCTCTCTTCTATACGGGTCAAATGAATTTTCTAACTCTAGCATTAGGATCTCGTGAATCACATTCACACAAAGAGCTAGATTATCTGCAATAATTCCTTTGAAAAGTATATTGAATAATACACACACTGTCATTTGACTCCTTTGAAACGTCTCTGCTTTTAGATGGATCCTATGAGGCAGGTCGTGCGCCACACGACGGCTATTGGAGCCTCAGGATCACTAGCTGCGCTAGCTGAGATGATGACCTATCTAGGTTATCGCTGGCACCCCGAGTACACCGTGTACGAGCAGTACCGTGACTTTAACCAGGAGCAGTACCATGCCATCGTCCGCCTCTATTCTCATGATGGTAACTCCTCTACTGTGCTGCACACTGCTCATGGTGTTGGAGTGAACATCGATATGGCAATCCACGATGCTGCTTATGCTGCTCTGACATGTTTTCGTGGAGAGTATCAGGAGTTGGATACCTCCCCTTTCAGACACATTGCTACCGCATCCAGCAAGGGTGAGCAGGGATACTACACTGCTTCTTACACCACTGTCACCCGCGAGTCCTTCTACCACCAGAACTTTGTTCGACATGCTGATGGTCTAGATCGAGCTAACCGAGCTCTTCGCCATGAGTTACACACCACCTGTGTGCACCTTTACGACGCTCTGATGTAGTTGCACACCTTTTTCGTATCTGGGCAGCTGCCCCGTTCTGTGGTCTACCCAGCCAGGACCATGATGCCCCTGGTGTCGGATGACCCGATGTTGGAGGCTACACCCCCGCTCATGGTTGATATGTCTCCATCGTATCTACTTTTCCTAACGCTTTTCCTCTTTTGCGGACTCTAATTTGCATGATTTCAATGAAACTAACCCGGGCTGATGCTGTTTTCAGCAGAACAACCATTGTGTTGTTTTTGTGCAGAAATAAAAGTTCTCAAAATGGAGCGAAACTTTTTGGAGATTTATTTCAGAATAAATAAAAAACATTGGGACCAAGAACCACCAGAGGGGGTGCCCTGGTTGGGCATGATACACCAGGGCGCGCCACCCCCTCCAGGCACGCCCTGGTGGGTTGTGGTCACCTTGTGCCCCCATGACCCTAATTCCAACTCCATAAATACCTATTTTCAGAGAAAAAAAATAAGAGAGGAAGTTTCCTCACGTTTCACAATACGGAGCCACCGCCACCTCCTGTTCTTGACCGGGAGGCCAGATCTGGAGCCCGTTTGGGGCTTCGGAGAGGGGAATCTTCGGTCTTCGTCATCACCAACCCTCCTTCATCACCAATTCCATGATTCTCCCCACTGGGAGTGAGTAATTCCTTCGTAGCTCGCTGGCCGGTGAGGAGTTGGATGAGATTCATCATGTAATCGAGTTAGTTTTGTTAGGGCTTGATCCCTAGTATCCACTATGTTCTGAGATTGATGTTGTTATGACTTTGCTATGCTTATTGCTTGTCACTAGCGCCCGAGTGCCATGATTTCAGATTTGAACCGTTTATGTTTTCACCGTTATATCTATCTTCTAGATCCGATCTTGCAAGTCATATTCACATATTACGTGTTATGATCCGTAAACCCCAGTATGACAGTAACTGGGATAGTTTCCGGTGATGACCGTAGTTCGAGGAGTTCATGTATTCACTATGTGTTAATGCTTTGTTCCGGTTCTCTATTAAAAGGAGACGTTAATATCCCTTAGTTTCTTTATGGACCCCGCTGCCATGGGAGGGTAGGACAAAAGATATCATACAAGTTCTTTTCCATAACCATGTATGACTATTTACGGAATACATGCCTACGTTATATTTATGAACCGGAGCTAGTTCTATATCGCCCTAGGTTATGACTGTTATATGATGAATAGCATCCAACGAATTCACCGATCCAATGCCTACGAGTTTTCCACATATTTTTCTTGCTAAGTTACTATTGCTATTGCTGCTATTACAACTGCTACAAAACTGTTACTGCTGTTACCGTTACCATTGCTACTGTTACCACTGCTATCAAAACTATCATATTATTGTGCTGCTGATCACTTTGCTGCAGATATTTAATCTCCAAGTGTGGTTGAATTGACAACTCAACTGCTAATACTTACAAATATTCTTTGGCTCCCCTTGTGTTGAATCTATAAATTTGGGTTGAATACTCTACCCTCAAAAATTGCTGTGCTCCCCTATACTTGTGGGTTATCAAGACCTTTTTCTAGCGCCGTTGCCGGGGAGCATAGCTATATTTGTTGAGTCACTTGGGATTATTATATATTTATCACGATAAAAATCTAAAAGATACAACAACCAAGATCGTTCCCTCTAAGACGAGGGGAGGTAAGGAACTGCCATCTAGATCTGCACTTGATTCACCTTTTGTTTGGAGTAGACTTGCAACACCACCATTGTTGGGGAACGTAGCATGCAATTTCAAATTTTTTCCTACGATCACGCAAGATCTATCTAGGGGATTCATATCAATGAGAGGGGGGGAGTGTGTCCACGTACCCTCGTAGACCAAAAGTAGAAGCGTTAGGTTAACGCGGTTGATGTAGTCGAACGTCTTCACGATCCAACCGATCAAGTACCGAACGTACGACACCTCCGAGTTCAACACATGTTCATCTCGATGACGTCCCTCAAACTCTTGATCCAGCAAAGTGTCGAGGGAGAGTTTCGTCAGCACTACGGCATGGTGACGGTGATGTGATCTGTGCAGGGCTTCACCTAAGCACTACGACAATATGACCGAAGGAGTAAACTGTGGTGGGGGGCACCGCACAGGGCTAAGAAACAACTGTTGTGCTTTGGGGTGCCCCCTGCCCCTGTATATAAAGGAGGAGAGGGGGAGGCCGGCCAAGGGGCTTGCCATAGGGGGGGGGTGAAAGTGCAACTATCCCTAGGTGGTTTTGGTAATTCATAACAACATATAGCTCATTGAGCTAATGCTATTCCAAGATGATTATTTCAGGAAAGCTCAATGATTGGCATGGCATGGATGTGAAAGTGGAACCCTCAAAATCCTAAGGACAAAGGATTGGCTCAAGCTCAAAAGCTCAAGACTCTTCATTTTATATTTTAGTGATCCAAGATCACATTGAGTCTTTAGGAAAAGCCAATACTATTAAGGAGGGATGAGGTGTTGCTTAATGAGCCTCTTGCTTCATGTGCTTAGTGATATGCTCCAAAACCCTCAACTACTTTCCCATATCCACATATGACCTAAACCCTAAGCCAAACTCGGTCCTACCGATTCTTCCTATCCGGCGCCACCGAGTTTCATTTGTCATAAACCACTGCCAAACCCTAGCAATTCAGTTCTACCGATAAGGATCTCGGTCTCACCGAGATGGGGTTGCGAACTCTCTGTTTCCATTTCATAACTTGTCGGTCCCACCGAAAGAGCGAATCGGTCCCACCGAGATTGCAATGTAAACTTAGTGTTTCCCTTTTGTAACTTTTCGGTCTCACCGAGTTCCACTCGGTCTCACCGAAAGAGCAAATCGGTCCCACCGAGTTTGCCTGACCAACTCTCTGGTTAGCTAATTACCAAATTCGGTCTCATCGAGTTTGTGTAATCGGTCTCACCGAGATTACGTTATGCCCAAACCCTAACCATATCGGTCCTACCGAGTTGCATGTCAGTCCCACCGAAAATCACTAACGGTCACTAGGTTTACATTTTCGGTCCGACCGAGTTCATTGATTCGGTCCCACCGAGATTGGAAAACTGTGTAACGGTTGGATTTTGTGTGGAGGCTATATATACCCCTCCACCTCCTCCTCATTCGATGAGAGAGCCATCAGAACACACACACCATTCCAACTCATATGTTCTGAGAGAGAACCACCTACTCATGTGTTGAGACCAAGATATTCCATTCCTACCATATGAATCTTGATCTCTAGCCTTCCCAAGTTGCTTTCCACTCAAACCTTCTTTCCACCAAATCCAAATCCTATGAGAGAGAGTTGAGTGTTGGGGAGACTATCATTTGAAGCACAAGAGCAAGGAGTTCATTACCTACACACCATTTGTTACTTCTTGGAGAGTGGTGTCTCCTAGATTGGCTAGGTGTCACTTGGGAGCCTCCGACAAGATTGTGGAGTTGAACCAAGGAGTTTGTAAGGGCAAGGAGATCGCCTACTTCGTGAAGATCTACCACTAGTGAGGCAAGTCCTGTGTGGGCGATGGCCATGGTGGGATAGACAAGGTTGCTTCTTCGTGGACCCTTTGTGGGTGGTTGCTTCTTCGTGGACCCTTCGTGGGTGGAGCCCTGTGTGGACTCGCGCAACCGTTACCCTTTGTGGGTGGTTGCTTCTTCGTGGACCCTTCATGGGTGGAGCCCTGTGTGGACTCGCGCAACCGTTACCCTTTGTGGGTGGAGCCCTTTCTGGACTCGCGCAACCGTTACCCTTTGTGGGTTGAAGTCTCCATCAACGTGGATGTAGGATAGCACCACCTATCCGAACCACGGGAAAAACATCCGTGTCTCCAATTGTGTTTGAAATCTCCAAACCCTTCTCCTTACATTCTTGCAAGTTGCATGCTTTACTTTCCGCTGCCAATATACTCTTTGCATGCTTGCTTGAATTGTGTGATGATTACTTGACTTGTCCCATAATAGCTAAAATCTGCCAAGAACTAAAATTGGGAAAAGGCTAAGTTTTTATTTGGTCAAGTAGTCTAATCACCCCCCCTCTAGACATACTTTCGATCCTACAAGTGGTATCAGAGCTTTGGTCTCCATTTGCTTTGATCTCCATAGCTTTTGGTGGTCATAGCCTTGGTTTCACAACCTAGGAGAGTATGGCGTCTAGCGAGGGAAATTATCACCAGAGGTCCTTACTTTGATGGTACTAATTTTTGGACATAACCCCGTCGGAGCCAAATGAAAATGCATATTCTTGGACATAACCCCGCCGTTTGGGCTATTGTCTGTGTTGGTTTGCAAGGTGACTTCTTTGATGGGAGAGAACCAAACCGTGAAGCTACCGCGGAAGAGTTGAAGATGTTGCAATACAATGCTCAAGCTTGTGATATTCTCTTCAACGGATTGTGCCTCGAAGAATTCAACAAAATTAGCCGTCTTGAGAATGCAAAGGAAATTTGGGACACTTTGATTGATATGCACGAAGGTACCGACTCCGTCAAGGAATCCAAGTTGGATGTGCTTCAAAGCCAACTTGACAAGTTCAAGATGAAGGATGGTGAAGGTGTCGCTGAAATGTACTCTAGGCTTGCTCTCATCACAAATGAGATTGCCAGCTTAGGAAGTGAAGAGATGACCGACAGATTCATCATCAAGAAGATTCTAAGAGCCTTGGATGGAAAATATGATACCGTGTGCACATTGATCCAAATGATGCCCAATTACAAAGATCTCAAGCCAACGGAGGTGATTGGAAGAATTGTTGCTCATGAGATGTCACTTAAGGATAAAGAGGAACTTCACAACAAATCAAGTGGTGCCTATAAAGCCTCATGTGAAATCCCTACATCATCAAGTGAGAAACAAGACTTCAATGAAGAATTGAGCTTAATGGTGAAGAACTTCAACAAGTTCTACAAGAGTAGAAGCAAAGGTAGAAGCTTCAAGTCAAGGTCCTACAATGACAAAATATCTTCTAGTCGAGAGCGAAACTGCTACAATTGTGGAAGACCCGGACACTATTCCAATGAGTGTACGGCTCCCTACAAGAGAAGAGAAGATTCTCCAAAAAGAAGAAGCAAAGGATCACCACCAAGAGAGAGAAGGAGTAGAGATGATCGTTATGAACAAAGATACTCACGGAGAAGTAAGGATTCGGAAAGGAAGGAAAAATCATCAAGGAGCTATACAAGACGAAGACATCAAGCTCATGTTGGTGAATGGGTATCCGGCTCCGACTCCGACAGCCACTCCGAGAGAAGTTATCACTCCGACTCCGAAGATACTCAAGATGAAGGTGTTGCCGGTCTAGCACTTGTGTCAACCAACTCCTACGACATATTTGACTCACCAAATGAAGGAATTGGAAGATACTTCATGGCCAAAGGTCCTAAGGTAACACACCCCGAGTATGTTGATTTCAATAGTGATGAAGATGACTTGTTAGGTGATGATTTGCTTGGTGACAACTCTAGTGATGAATATGATGATGAAAGACCAATTAATCATGCTAATCAAGATAAAATGAATGACAATGATAAGGAGAAGATTGAGGCTCTAACTAAAGAACTAAAAACTCTTAAGTTAGCTCATGACTCTATCTTCGAAGATCATCGAGAGCTTTTAAGAGCTCATGAGAAATTACGCTTTGAAAAGCTCAATCTTGAGCAAGAGCATGAGTTCTTAAAGGCAATCAATGATGATCTCCGCAAGAAAAGTTCTTCTTACATTGCCAAGCGTTTACTCTTATCTACTTACATGCCTCAAGTCAAGTCTACTAACAAGAAAGATTCTTACTCTAGCAGTAACAATGATCATGTTAAATCCAATATTGTTGCTTCTAGTAGTTCTCTTGATTCCACTAATGATTCTCTTAGCCAAGTTACACTTGAGCAAGAAAATAGTTTATTGAAGGGAATTATAGAGAAAGGAGTGTACAAAAGCCTTGCCGGGAGTAAGCAATTCGAGGAAATTGTGCGCAAGCAAGGAATGCACCGGAAGAATCAAGGTGTTGGTTTTGAACGAAAGTTCAATGCCAATGGAGTTGAGTGGGAAGAAGATCAATACCCCAAGACAAATTTTGTCCCTCAACAAGAGAAGTATGATGCTTCTTTCAAGGGGACACAAGCTCAAGATGATCTTCCACCACAAGACTATGAGCAAAAAGGCAAGGACAAGCTTCAAGAGGAAATTAATGCATTTGAAGAAGCTCCTAAGACCTTAGTCAAGTGGATTCCCAAGACTACTTCAAGTTCCACTTCATCAAGTACGACTACAACTCCAAGGATTCCCATCAAGATGATGTGGATTCAAAAGAAGAAGAACTAGAGAGTTCTTGAGGGTGACTCCGCCAACATATCTCACTCTTATCATTTTGGCAAGAACAAGTGCAATCAACTTCCATATCGTGCACTAGTTCAAGGAGTCACAAACCCTCTTGTTGGTAAGACAAGGGACAAGGTAACCTAAAAGTTTTCATGGACATCATCTTGTGTGTGCATCACTCTATGTCTATGGATATCCTTGTTTGTTCCTTGTGGGACTAACCCATGTAGGTATTGAAAGTGCAATTCACTCAAATGGATAGCTCCAAGAGATCTACATCAACATTGAGCATCCACATCTTCAATATCTACATGAAGTCATCATCGACAAAACCCAAGGTTAGTTCATCCCTCTTAGGGGGCATATCACATCTAGGGGGAGCTTTACTCTAAGACTTGAGCTAAAGCAACTCTAAAGATGTGAACATAACAATGCTTTATGTAAAAGTGGTAACCCCACTTGAGCTTAAACGATGAGTATGACCTATGATCAAGTGTTCTCACTTGGCTCCTAAGTCAATATACTCATATATAGATGACCTAGTCATCGCAAATTGCTTGATAGATGCTAGAATTGGTTGTGCATGCCTTGTCACATATTTCATTTGCCATCTTATTGTGTGAGCATGCTGGTTGCATATTTTACTCATTCAAGGACATCCACTTGTTGTTTTGATTGTTCGGTTTTATCTTCTTTTGCCAAGTGGATGGACAAGAATGCCTAAGAACCTCCTCTAGCTATCTATGCTTTTCTCATCTCAAACTCTATTCATGCTGCATCACAAAATTTGATCAAGTCAGATTCGAACCACTCTATGTGAGGAGCACTCGGAGTCCCCGATTCGTCATAGACTTAAACTTCCAAAACCTCTTTATGATTCTCGGTCTGACCGATACTCCACTTTCGGTCCTACCGAGATCATTAAGTTGATCTAGGTTTTCGATCTCGGTGCAACCGATTTGAACCTTTCGGTCACACCGAGTTTCAGTAACTGCACGCAGTTATGAATCTTGGTGCCACCGAGTCGTTCCACTCGGTCACACCGATAGGGTCGGGCTATATATAGTCACGGGCAAAATTTGGAAATTTCTCCGAACCTCTTCGCCCGCGCGATAGCCTGTTCTGCCCTCGTGGTCTCCGGATCGTCTTCTCACCGCCAGCCGCCTCCAGTCGCTGGTCTCCGTCGCCGTCAACGGGAATTCTGCCCCGCCGTTGCCGCCGTAGCAAGTCCCCGCCGAACTAGGGTATGGACTTGATCTTTGTGCTATTCCTCCATCTGATTCCTAGCACATTGTGATCATATTGATTCTAGCCACGTTTGATAAACTTCTATCCAGTCAAAACGCTCGTAGATTAGGTTTGATTCGAAAATTCTAGGTTTAGGTTTCCGCCGAAACCATCTCGGACCCACCGAGTTGAAAAACTCGGTCCCACCGATTTGGCTTATGCCATTGCACAAGTGAGACTCGGTCTGACCGAGAATTACTTATCGGTGTGACCGATTTTGGAACTCTGTGAAACCCTAGCAGTCTCGGTGCCACCGAACTGTGACTCGGTCCTACCGAGTTCACTAGTTTAGGTTCCAAAACTGCTTCGGTATCACCGAGTTTGAAAATCGGTAGATCCGAGATGATTTCAGTAGGAAACTAAAACTAAGTTTTTGGATCATTCTTTTTGCAAAAATCTCTGCATTTTGTGATGCTCATCCTTTCTACCTCATCTATAATCTGTTCACAGGGTCAGCAGTCAGAGCTTACAGCACGTCAGACCAAAGTGATAGCCAGAACATGTCAGAACAACAAGTGGTGTTGAGTGAGGGCACTAGTCCCTCCAGCTCTTCTGATGAAGGCAGCAGGAGCACTCCTAGCAACTTGCCAAAGGCTGCCACGAGACAGAGGAAGAAGAGGACTTCAGATTCCGAAGATGAAGACTATGTGGCAGAGGAAGAGGCCACTTCCAAGAGAGTTGAGCCAGCTCAAGGCACAAAGCCAGGGCTAAAAATCAAAAGGCCAGCAGGCAGGCAGCCCATGTCAAAGGCAAGAGCCTCAACTGAGAAGCCCACTCCCCAAGAGCCGGTTGCTGCAGAAGGCAAGAAGAGAAAGGAAAGGGTGAAGAAGACTGTGGCTAGAGTACTTGGCAAAGCTTCCATCATGGAAGAGGAGGAAGAAGAAGAGGTAGCTGCACCAGCACCCAAGGCACCCAAGCTAATGGGAGATGCCATAAAATCAGGGGGAGCTGCTTCCAAGGCCAAGCCAGCTCCAAAGCCAAAGCCCAAGAGGAACACATGGAGCATTCCTGCAGCTGAGAAGAACAAGGCCCCAGTGCCTGAGACTGTTGCTGAAGAAGAGGAAGAGAATGTCCTAAGGAAGCTAAAGCCCAAGATCCCAGACCACAACGATGCTCATCCTGTGGCTGAGGACATGAAGCTCAGGAGAGATTCAGGGCTGAGGAAGTGGAGAGAAGCAGACCCATATGCTTCAAGGAGAAGGACTGCCGTGGACTACAGGTTTCATACCAAGGAGCAGCAGGATTTTTATGAGATAGTGCTGCTAGATAAGAAGCCCATTGTCTGTGATATGTGATGGGTTGATTGGACATACATCAAGGACAATGAGGAGCACTATCCTGGAGTGCAAGACAGCTTCATAGCTTGTGGAGTAGCTGACTTTGTTGGGCAGAAGCTCACAAAGTGGAACGAGGAACTCATCATGCAGTTCTACTCCACAGCTCACTTTTATCCAGATGGGAGGATCACATGGATGTCTGAGGGTACAAGGTACCAATCCACAGTTGCTGAGTGGGCACAGATCATTAATGCCCCAGAGGAGCAAGATGATGACTTGGATATCTATGCCAAGAAGAAAATGGACCACAACTCAATGTCAAATATGTACAAGGAGATCCCAAATGAAGCACTTGATACCTTCAAGTTTGGCTCAGTACATTACCTTCTGTCAGGGCTCCCGACTATCAATTGGATCTTGAGGCACACCTTACTGCCCAAGTCTGGAGATCACAAGATGATCAGAGGCCATGCTATCAACTTGCTACATGTGTTTGATGTGCCTCAGAAGTTCAAGGTGATGAGCCTCATAGTGGAAACAATCAAGAGAACTGCAGCAGATCAGAAGAGGAGCTGCGGATATGCCCCTCAAATTCAGGAGCTCATCAACTCCAAGATGGGCACGGGCATATATTTATTGGATAAGGAACATTTGCCCATCCGTCCAGATTTTGAGAACAATGAAGTTGTGATGACTGAGAACGAGCCATCATCTGCCCAAGCATACGCAAAGAAGGAGAAGGCGAGGAAGGAGAAAGCTGCCAAGATGCCAACTCAAGAGGAGGCATCTGAGTATTTCTTGAAGACCAAACAAGAGCAGCTTGGTTACTTGATTGCATCCACGCTGAGGATTGAGCAAAGTCTGGCCACCCTCACTCAAAATCAGCAGAGCCTAGAGAGAATCATGGAACAGAAGTTCTATGACTTGGATGTCAAAGTAACGGAAGTTCAGTCTACAGTGGAGCAGCTCTAGGAGGACATGCAGGAGAGGAGAGGCAGGACTACTACTCATGCCTTTGCCAGAGTGCCAAGAGGTCCGAGGTCGTCTACCGTGCCAGTTGCTGACACAAGAGCCACCACCGCAGCACCAGCCACAGCCTCAGTTCCACCAGCTCCAGTATCTACTTCAGCTCCAACTCCAACGTCTACTTCAGCATCTACCGAAGCCTTCGTCCTTGGAGTGATCCGGACTCCACCACCACCTGAAGATCAAGCCTGAGCGTCGATCTAGTGCTATGCATTTTCTAGGAACTTTTTGGTAACTTGTTGCCAAAGGGGGAGAAGATGTATAGATCATAGGCTTCGAGAGAGAGAGTGTTGCCTTTCTCTCTTGCTTTATTTGGTGGTTTTTCGAACTTGTTTGCTTTTGAGTGCTTAAGATACTATGCTTGTGAGACATTGATGATCATGTGTTTGATCATAAGCTACACTTAATGCTTGCTTAATGCTATTATCTTATCTATCTTATGTGATCATTCATTATTCTTGGTGATGAGTGCATGTATTTCATTCTTATCATTTTAAGCGCTCCACCAAGATGTATGTGACATGGAAGAGTAACCCATGACTCTAACTCCTTGTGCATTTGCAGTCCAAAGCAAATTTTAAATATGCACAAATTTAGGGGGAGCTCTTACTTATCACATACTTTTCAAAGCGACGATATATTTCATGCTTATTATCATTTGTCGAAGCTTTGATCTATATGTTGTCATCAATTACCAAAAAGGGGGAGATTGAAAGTGCAACTATCCCTAGGTGGTTTTGGTAATTCATAACAACATATAGCTCATTGAGCTAATGCTATTCCAAGATGATTATTTCAGGAAAGCTCAATGATTGGCATGGCATGGATGTGAAAGTGGAACCCTCAAAATGCTAAGGAAAAAGGATTGGCTCAAGCTCAAAAGCTCAAGACTCTTCATTTTATATTTTAGTGATCCAAGATCACATTGAGTCTTTAGGAAAAGCCAATACTATCAAGGAGGGATGAGGTGTTGCTTAATGAGCCTCTTGCTTCATGTGCTTAGTGATATGCTCCAAAAACCCTCAACTACTTTCCCATATCCACATATGACCTAAACCCTAAGCCAAACTCGGTCCTACCGATTCTTCCTATCCGGCGCCACCGAATTTCATTTGTCATAAACCACTGCCAAACCCTAGCAATTCGGTTCTACCGATAAGGATCTCGGTCTCACCAAGATGGGGTTGCCAACTCTCTGTTTCCCTTTCGTAACTTTTCGGTCCCACCGAAAGAGCGAATCGGTCCCACCAAGATTGCAATGTAAACTCAGTGTTTCCCTTTTGTAACTTTTCGGTCTCACCGAGTTCCACTCGGTCTCACCGAAAGAGCAAATCGGTCCCACCGAGTTTGCCTGACCAACTCTCTGGTTAGCTAATTACCAAATTCGGTCTCACCGAGTTTGTGTAATCGGTCTCACCGAGATTACGTTATGCCCAAACCCTAACCATATCGGTCCTACCGAGTTGCATGTCAGTCCCACCGAAAATCACTAACGGTCACTAGGTTTACATTTTCGGTCCGACCGAGTTCATTGATTCGGTCCCACCGAGATTGGAAACTGTGTAACGGTTGGATTTTGTGTGGAGGCTATATATACCCCTCCACCTCCTCCTCATTCGATGAGAGAGCCATCAGAACACACACACCATTCCAACTCATATGTTCTGAGAGAGAACCACCTACTCATGTGTTGAGACCAAGATATTCCATTCCTACCATATGAATCTTGATCTCTAGCCTTCCCAAGTTGCTTTCCACTCAAACCTTCTTTCCACCAAATCCAAATCCTATGAGAGAGAGTTGAGTGTTGGGGAGACTATCATTTGAAGCACAAGAGCAAGGAGTTCATTACCTACACACCATTTGTTACTTCTTGGAGAGTGGTGTCTCCTAGATTGGCTAGGTGTCACTTGGGAGCCTCCGACAAGATTGTGGAGTTGAATCAAGGAGTTTCTAAGGGCAAGGAGATCGCCTACTTCGTGAAGATCTACCGCTAGTGAGGCAAGTCCTGTGTGGGCGATGGCCATGGTGGGATAGACAAGGTTGCTTCTTCGTGGACCCTTTGTGGGTGGTTGCTTCTTCGTGGACCCTTCATGGGTGGAGCCCTGTGTGGACTCGCGCAACCGTTACCCTTGGGTGGAGCCCTGTGTGGACTCGCGCAACCGTTACCCTTCGTGGGTTGAAGTCTCCATCAACGTGGATGTAGGATAGCACCACCTATCCGAACCACGGGAAAAACATCCGTGTCTCCAATAGCGTTTGAATTCTCCAAACCCTTCCCTTTACATTCTTGCAAGTTGCATGCTTTACTTTCCGCTGCCAATATACTCTTTGCATGCTTGCTTGAATTGTGTGATGATTGCTTGACTTGTCCCAAAATAGCTAAAATCTGCCAAGAACTTAAATTGGGAAAAGGTTAAGTTTTTATTTGGTTAAGTAGTCTAATCACCCCCCTCTAGACATACTTTCGATCCTACAGGGGGGAACCGACTAGGACTCCTAGTCCAAGTCGGCCCCCCCTTCCTTTCTTTCGAAGGGGGAAAGGGGAAGGAGGAGGGGGAAGGAAAGTGGGGCCGCACCCCCTTCCCCTTGTCCAATTCGGACAACCCACGGGGGGGGCTCCCATTGTGGGCTTCCCTCTCTCTCCCCTATGTCCCATGTAGGCCCATTACTTCCCCGGGGGGTTCCGGTCAAGGTTGTCAGAATCGCGATTCTGTTATACGATTCTACGACTTTACGATCCAAACTAACCCCTCTGATTCTACGATTTTAGTTCATAGAATCTATGTTTTTACTATCCTGATAGTGAAGATTCTATGATTTGGGATCCTACCATCAGAGGTCTGATCCGATTCAAAATTGCGCTTCTGACAACCTTGGTTCTGGTAACCTCCCGGTACTCCGAAAAATACCCGAACCACTCTGGAACCATTCCGATGTCCGAATACTATCGTCCAATATATCAATCTTTACCTCTCGACCATTTCGAGACTCCTCGTCATGTACGTGATCTCATCTGGGACTCTGAACAATCTTCGGTCACCAAAACACATAACTCATAAATACAAATCGTCATTGAACGTTAAGAGTGCGGACCCTGCGGGTTCGAGAACTATGTAGACATGACCGAGACACATCTTCGGTCAATAACCAATAGCAGAACCTGGATGCTCATATTGGTTCCTACATATTCTACGAAGATCTTTATCGGTCAAACCGCAGTGACAACATACGTCATTCCCTTTGTCATCGGTATGTTACTTGCCCAAGATTCGATCGTCCGTATCTTCATACCTAGTTCAATCTCGTTACGGACAAGACTCTTTACTCGTTCCGTAATGCATCATCTCGCAACTAACTCATTAGTTACATTGCTTGCAAGGCTTATTGTGATGTGCATTACCGAGAGGGCCCAGAGATACCTCTCCGATACTCGGAGTGACAAATCCTAATCTCGACCTATGCCAACCCAACAAACACCTTCAAAGACACATGTAGATCATCTTTATAATCACCCAGTTACGTTGTGATGTTTGATAGCACACAAGGTGTTCCTCCGGTATTCGGGAGTTGCATAATCTCATAGTCAAAGGAATATGTATAAGTCATGAAGAAAGCAATAGCAATAAATCTTATCGATCGTTATGCTAAGCTAACGGATGGGTCTTGTCCATCACATCATTCTCCTAATGATGTGATCCCGTTCATCAAATGACAACACGTGTCTATGGTCAGGAAACTTAACCATCTTTGATTAACGAGCTACTCAAGTAGAGGCATACTAGGGACACTCTATTTTGTCTATGTATTCACACATGTATCAAGTTTCTGGTTAATACAATTCTAGCATGAATAATTAACATTTATCATGATATAAGGAAATATAAATAACAACTTTATTATTGCCTCTAGGGCATATTTCCTTCAGTCTCCCACTTGCACTAGAGTCAATAATCTAGATTACATTGTAATGATTCTAACACCCATGGAGTCTTGGTGCTGATCGTATTTTGCTCGTGGAAGAGGCTTAGTCAACGGGTCTACAACATTCAGATCCGTATGTATTTTGCAAATCTCTATGTCTCCCTCCTTGACTTGATTGTAGATGGAGTTGAAGCGTCTCTTGATGTGTTTGGTTCTCTTGTGAAATCTGGATTCCTTCGCTAAGGCAATTGCTCCAGTATTTTCACAAAAGATTTTCATTGGACCCGATGCACTAGGTATTACACCTAGATCGGATATGAACTCCTTCATCCAGACTCCTTCATTTGCTGCTTCCGAAGCAGCTATGTACTCCGCTTCACACGTAGATCCTGCCATGATGCTCTGCTTGGAACTACACCAACTGACAGCTCCACCATTCAATATAAATACGTATCCGGTTTGCGACTTAGAGTCATCCGGATTAGTGTCAAAGCTAGCATCAACGTAACCATTTACGACAAGCTCTTTGTCACCTCCATAAACGAGAAACATATCCTTAGTCCTTTTCAGGTATTTCTGGATGTTCTGGATGCTGTCCAGTGATCCACTCCCAGATTACTTTGGTACCTCCCTGCTAAACTTATAGCAAGGCACACATCAGGTCCGGTACACAACATTGCATACATGATAGAACCTATGGCTGAGGCATAGGGAATAACTTTCATTTTCTCTCTATCTTCTGCAGTGGTCGGGCATTGAGTCTAACTCAACTTCACACCTTGTAACACAGGCAAGAACCCTTTCTTTGACTGATCCACTTTGAACTTATTCAAAACTTTATCAAGGTATGTGCTTTGTGAAAGTCCAATTAAGCGTCTTGATCTATCTCTATAGATCTTGATGCCCAATATATAAGTAGCGTCACCGAGGTCTTTCATTGAAAAATTCTTATTCAAGTATCCTTTTATGCTATCTAGAAATTTTGTATTATTTCCAATCAACAATATGTCATCCACATATAATATTAGAAATGCTACAGAGCTCCCACTCACTTTCTTGTAAATACAGGCTTCTCCAAAAGTCTTTATAAAATCATATGCTTTGATCACACTATCAAAGCGTATATTCCAACTCCTAGAGGCTTGCACCAGTCCATGAATGGATTGATGGAGCTTGCACACTTTTTTAGCACTTTTAGGATCGGCAAAACCTTCTGGTTGCATCATATAAAACTCTTCTTTAAGAAATCCATTAAGGAATGCAATTTTTACGTCCATTTGCCAAATTTCATAATCATAAAATGCGGTAATTGCTAACATGATTCGGACATACTTAAGCATCGCTACGGGTGAGAAGGTCTCATTGTAGTCAACTCCTTGAACTTGTCGAAAACCTTTCGCAACAAGTCGAGCTTTGTAGACAGTAACATTACCATCAGCGGTAGTCTTCTTCTTGAAGATCCATTTATTCTCTATGGCTTGCCGATCATCGGGAAAGTCAACCAAAGTCCATACTTTGTTCTCATACATAGATCCCATCTCAGATTTCATGGCCTCAAGCCATTTTGCAGAATCTGGGCTCATAGTTCGTAGGTTCGTATGGTCTAGTAACACGACTTCCAGAACAGGATTACCATACCACACTGGTGCGGAACGTACTCTGGTTGACCTACAAGGTTCGGTAGTAACTCAATCTGAAGTTTCATGATCATCATCATTAGCTTCCTAAATAATTGGCGTAGGCATCACTGGAACTAATTTCTGTCATGAACTACTTTCCAATTCTACAGAAGGTACAACTACCTCATCAACTTCCACTTTCCTCCTGCTCACTTCTTTCGAGAGAAACTCCTTCTCTGGAAAGAATCCATTTTTAGCAACAAATATCTTGCCTTCGGATCTGTGATAGAAGGTGTACTGTAACGCCCACGACGCGGCTATATCTCCCACGTGTCGAGGCACGACTTAGAAACATAACCGCATGGTGGTTTAGTCGCAAGTGGGGTAATCTTCACACAATCCCATGTACTGAATAAGAAAGGGATAAAGAGTTGGCTTACAATCGCCACTTCACACAAACAACAAGTTAAACATACATCATCCAGAATACAATCAAGGTCCGACTACGGAACCAAAATAAAAGAAGACAACCCCAAATGCTAGATCCCCGGTCGTCCCAACTAGGCTCCACATCTGATCAACCGGAAAAGACACAAAACAACGATCAAGATCTTCATCGAGCTCCCGCTTGAGCTCGGTTGCGTCTCCTGCACTCGTATCGTCGACACCTGCAACTGTTTGAAAGTATCTGTGAGTCACGAGGACTCAGCAATCTCACACCCGCGAGATCAAGACTATTTAAGCTTATGGGTAGGAAAGGGGTAATGGGGTGGAGCTGCAGCAAGCACTAAGCATATATGGTGGCTAACATATGCAAATGAGAGCGAGAAGAGAAGCAACACAACGGTCGAGAAGCTAGAAGTGATCAAGAAGTGATCCCGAAACTACTTACGTTCAAGCATAACACACGACCGTGTTCACTTCCCGGACTCCGCTGAGAAGAGACCATCATGGCTACACACACGGTTGATGCATTTTAATTAAGTCAAGTGTCATGTTCTCTACAACCGGACATTAACAAATTCCCATCTGCCACATAACCACGGGCACGACTATCGAAAGTTTAAACCCTGCAGGGGTGTCCCAACTTAGCCCATCACAAGCTCTCACGGTCAATGAAGGATATTCCTTCTCCCGAAAAGACCCATCAGTCTCGGAATCCCGGTTACAAGACATTTCGACAATGGTAAAACAAGACCAGCAAAGCCGCCTGAATGTGCCGACAAATCCCGATAGGAGCTGCACATATCTCGTTTCCAGGGCATACCGAATTGTCCAAACTTCTGGTAGGCCAGCCCAGAGTTGCCCCTGGTGGCCACCGGCGGTTGACAGGTTGGACCAACACTCAGAGGAGCACTGGCCTAGGGGGGGGGGTTAAAATACGATGACCCTCGGGCTCCGGAAACCCAAGGGAAAAGGCTTAGGTTGTTAGGCAAATGTAAAACCAAGGTTGGGCCTTGATGGAGGAGTTTTATTCAAAGCGAACTGTCAAGGGGTTCCCATAACACCCAACCGCGTAAGGAACGCAAAATCAAGGAACATAACACTAGTATGACGGAAACTAAGGCAGCAAGAGTGAAACAAAACACCAGGCATAAGGCCGAGCCTTCCACCCTTTACCAAGTATATAGATGCATTAATTAAAATAAGAGATATTGTGATATCCCAACATATCCATGTTCCAACATGGAACAAACTTCAACTTCACCTGCAACTAGCAACGCTATAAGAGGGGCTGAGCAAAAGCGGTAACATAGCTAAACAACGGTTTGCTAGGAAGGTGGGTTAGAGGCTTGACATGGCAATATGGGAGGCATGATATAACAAGTGGTAGGTAGCGCGACATAGCGATAGAGCGAACAACTAGCAAGCAAAGATAGAAGTGATTTCGAGGGTATGGTCATCTTGCCTGAGATCTCGCAAGGAAGAAGAACGAGTCCATGAAGAAGACAAACGGACGTAGTCGAACGGATCCTCACAAACGCAATGTTACCGGAACTATCCAGAAGAAGCAACAACAAAAAGAAGCAAACAACATGGTAAACACACAAGCATAAACATGGCATGATGCACAACCAAGAATGATGCATGCCCGGTTTAAAGAGGCATGGCATGGAAAAGTGCACAAACAACACTACAAGTTAAGTGGAGCTCAATATGGAACAAGTTGCATATTGACGAAACACCACATCAATTATTTAGTTCGCTCTCGTTTATGTACCCAACAATATTAAATGTTGTAAAACATGGCAAGAGGTGAGGCAAAAGTAAACTACACATTTTAGGCAATTTTAAGTGAGGCCGGAAACAACAAATAACCATTCTGGTAAATCCCCACATGTCATTTAGCAATTGAAATAAACAACAATTTAAACATTCTTGATGTTGTTATCATGATGCGGATGACATTTGCAAGTTTTATGCAATAATTATGAAAATGTTGATAAGAGCATGATATGAAGCGTTTTGTCATCGTGGCGGAAACGAAAGGGGTGCCACGGCAATGAATCCTAAAATGATGCCACGGCAACATATCGGTTCCGGTAGCTCATGGAGATACCAGTGCAAAGGAAGTGTGGCGGGAGCGTGCAAAAGATGGTGGGGTGATCCCGGTTACCGGGTTCCCACGGGTGGACGGCATGACAACAAGGAGGAACAACTAACATTCACGGGCGAATACAACATCTAAACATGCATCTCATACATCGCAAGCATTCGTCCACGGGGTCATCGGCTCGGCGGTTATACCTTCGAAGCATGCGGTTCGGGACGGTGCAATGTAGAGGAAGTAGACGTCCTCGGGACGGTTGTAGTGGAAGTAGTGGTACTATCGGTCCTCGGTGATGGTAGTGGAAGTAGTGGCTCGCGAGTTGAAGAGTAAGTGGTCGTTCATGTTCGAGAAGCGGTAGAGGTATGGGTCTTCGATAATGGTCGTCGTACATGCTCCGAGTTCGTCGGTAGAGGTTCTCACATGCTCCAGGTTCGTAGGTAGAGGTTCTCGCGATCTCGGCGATGGTAGTGGTACCCGTTTTCGTAGACGTTCGGGGTCGTGGGTAGTTGAGCATAGTCTTTGTTGGACTTGACGGATCCGATGCCTCTGGTACATGTTCGTTTTCAAAGAGGTACTTGGCGTTCTTTGTCTCGTAGTGTAGTCGAACTTGGAGCTTCGTGGAATTTGGCGGCTCATCACGTAGACGTGCACGAGGTCACACTTGGGGTTTCCTGGAACTTGACGGGCACGAGGATCGGTCGATGAGGTCCGACAGCCGGACGGGGCGGACAGCGAGGAGATCGGGCGGAGGCGACGCTGAACGGCAAAGACAACACGATCTCCTGCTCCTGCGGGTCTTCAGCCAGCGGTAAAGCTGCTCCGGCTAGGCACGAGCAGGGGAAACAGAGCAGGCGGGCTGGCGGCCTGTGTGAGCAACACACAGGAGGGCGGCACAACAGGAAGCAGGGCCGGCTGGTCGGCAGGGCGAGAACGACGGCGACCGGTGCTAGGGCCCCGACGAGCTCCGGCCACAACGACGGGGACGAGCAGCACAAGGATCGGGAGCTCGTCTCCTGATCGAGTGGAGGCAGCAGGAGGCAGAGGCGGCGAGCTTGGCGCACCGGAGGTGGGGACGGGGTCCTGTCGACAAGGTCTGGCCGGGAACGGGCAAGGGCGGTGGAGGCTGGCTTGATCTGGTGGTGGAGGAGACAGCAGGAGGTCGCCGACGCGAAGGAGAAGGAGGAGCGAGTAGGGGAACGGAGTGGCTGGCGGAAGAGCAACTCTGGCGCTCGAGGTCGAGCTCGCGCTCGAGGGGAAAGGGTGAGTGCTCGGGGCTCCTCCATGGCGCGAGGAGGAAGACGAGGGAGAGTGGGGGTCGAGGTAGCACTGGAGGGAGATGGGGATCGGGATCCTCTCCTGGCAGCGCTGGTGGGAACGAGAGGGAGAGGACGAGGGGATCGTTCGGGGCTAGGGTTAGCAGCGGTTGGGCCTATGGGCCGGTGCGGGAGGAGGCTCAAGAGGCCGGTGGGGATGGATTGGGCCTAGAGAGGCCTGTTGGCTATGCTCTCTCTCCCTCACTCCTCTTTATCTTTAACTGAAAAACAAATAAAGAGAAGAAAAATAAAGAGGGGGTTAGGGAAAGAAGTTGAACACGCGGATAATTTTCCCGGACTCACAAAAATGTGCTAGTTCCGAGAAAATAGAAAAGGCCATGATAGAAAGATTTAAATACAAACTCATTTGATTTAAATTCAAATGATTTGAATAGGAAGTGAGGGTTGGGAAGGTCCAAAAATGTTTCGAATTTTTGGTGGAGCTCCGGAATATGATGAAAGAATATATGGCAAGGTTGGAGACCAAGAATTAAGATAACAAAGGCATTGGGATAATTTGCAAGTGTGTTATGGTGAATTCCAAAAGAATGGAATATTTATTATAGCTCCCTAATATTGGGATATATGTTGTAAAGAGAATCACCATGTGAATTCCCTTGGTTTAAATGTACCGAAGATCCATGCAATTTATATAATTGAGTTATTTAAAAAGGGTTGCATGAAGACATGATGCAATGCAAAATAATGCTATGAAGAAAGCAACAGACAAACGAAACACATGACAACAACGAAAAACATGGAAGCCATCTGGAGCGTCGGTCTCGGGCATTACAACACTCCACCACTACAAGAGGATCTCGTCCCGAGATCTAGGATGGCACCGGAGGGAACCGGAAGGGTAGAAAAGAGGTAAAACTAAATTGCTTCTTTGACAAATGAGTGAAACCAAAGAACCTTGCGAGGTTGAACAAATTGAAAGAAGAATACAATGGAGATGAACGAGATTGCGAACACTTGGTTAGATAAGAGGAACATGGGATACGACGAGAACCAAGAGGTTAAGTGACAAGATAGATATTGAAACCACTCCGGTTAAAACAAGATAGAGGCGGAATAAGAACGAAAGAATTTAGATAACACTCCGGTTAATTGGATAAGCACAAAAAGAACACGATCCTCACAATTCGATATGAAAAGAGTGAAAAGAGCAACCTCACAATGCCTCCGGAAGAAAGAATAGAAGATAGATCATTAGGAAGAAAGAAAGTAGAATAAAATGATAACTTCTACCACCACTGAATTTGATAGCATCCTTAGGAAGAAGGATCGCATGGAGTTGTTGAAAATTAAACAACAAAAGAATAAGGTTGTTGTGGGCTTAAGGAAACATCTCAAAATTATGAGGTGACAAACGACCACTAACGAAAACCATTGATTTGATTGAGAGCACCAAAGAGACGAAAAACTTTTTCCACCAAGATGATAAAGAGATAACTTGGGTCATTGTTAAGCACCACAATAGTAACAGTCCTAAGGAAAAGCTTTAGGTGAAATATAACCCAAGATAACTCCAATGAAGAGATTGATGGGTTGAAAAGATCTCGTGAATGAATTGAAAATGATGGTTTTAAAATATGTCATTTTGGACAACTTGTGAATCATGAAACACAAAGAAATTGTCAAAAATGACATAATACCACCTCAAAAGATAAGGTAGGAAGAATTGCACTTCGTAATGCAAGAAGAGGAATACTTGATCTCCTCAAAAAAACATGTGTTGAGCACCACGTTTATTTTAGAGTAAAGCTTGGTGGATCATAACTTTGAGAGAAAATCTTGAGGACAATTGAAGAATGAAAGGAATCCTTGATGAACCACGAAGTAGAGCCTCCATGAAGAACTCCGGTAACAAAATGATGATAAAAAGAAAGAGAAATTGAAAACACAAGGTGAAGCCTTGTAATGATTTAGATGGATCTTCGTGATGATATAATTGAGAGAGCTTGGAACTCCAGGAAAAGAAAAGATGAAACAATTGAAACCGAGAATTTGATGAACCTCCGGAATAAGGAATTGAATTTTACTTGATGAAACAAGAATAAGAATTACATTATGATTATCCTTCATCAATTAAATTGATGACACACAATGAATTTGGCATACTACTCATTTTCATTGAAAAGGATTCAGGAGAGATATAGCGCAATCTTGAGAGGGTCTTCAACGAACCACCGGTAGGATTGAAACAACGAATAAATTGATATGATAACGAAGGAGGAGAAATCTTGAACGAACCACCGTAAGAATTGAAAATGGAAGTAGAAAAGGCACAATTCACCGGGAAGAATTGGAAAAACGAATGAAGGTACTTGAGGGAATTTATATAGAGAGAACGGAGAGATCATGAGGTGGCTAGATAATACTTGAGCAATGCACCGGTAAGATTTGGAGAACGAGGGCTGAAAGCTGGAATGAATAATTCTGAGATGATGGGCTCCAGAGAATCGAACTGAAAAGACTCCTGAATTGTCCCGGATAGGCGAAAAGAATTCTCACAATCACAAACAATTATGAGAGGATGGCACCAAGCTTGAACTACAAATCTTCAAGAGAACGAAACAAGATTTAAGAGAAACTCTTCTTCGGTCTTCGAATGCTGAGAAAGATGCTGAGAAACACCAGCATGAATTGTTGAGACACTCCAAAATAATGAAGAATATAAAGGTTGAATCAACAATGAAAGGAATGTGAAAGATCTTGGAGAAAGACATTTGACTGATGGTAACTGATTCTTACGTCAAACTTTGTAACGACTTTGAGAATAGCTCCGAAAAAATTAGAAGAGTCAGGTGAGATCTTGGGGAAAGACCTTTGGGTTAGGTCCCACTCAAGAGAAACACCGTTGGAATGATTCTGAAGAGAGATCGCATCGATTGAATTGAATGAATTGAATGATATAATAATCTCCAAATAGCTTGAAATGAATACGAATAGAAGCACGAATCTTCCGAGATATCTTCAGCACAACAGAACAAATGGAAAGCGAGAGGTGAATGATTAAGAGGTCCTCCGGCATGAGAAAGCATTTTAAATGAGAAAGGGGATATGATCAACACCGAAAGCTTGAATTGAATCACCCGAAGAAGAAAAGAGAACGAGGAATGATAACCTTGAAGCTTCCTTAGCATCTCCATGGTAATTCACCGGATCGAAACTTGAAAGAAAAGGATGAAGAGACTTCACATGAATAAAATGGATAGTTTATTAATAAATGTGATTCCTTGAAGTAAAAGGGTGGGAGGGCGGGAAAACAAAAGGCAGCTTGGGACGGATGAAACGAACAATGTTGCAAAGAACTAAGAATTGATCTAGCAAATATTGAAAGGATAGGATTATCTTGAAGAGAAGCACACCGGTTGGAGAAGAATTGGGATGACAATCTTGATGACCAAGAAGGATTGGTATTCAAACACCACTTAGGGAAAGTATGGAATCAACACTTGATATTGAAGCAAATCGAATAGCACAACTCAAAACAAAACAAAGGATTGGCTTGCAAAATAAGCCGGAAACAAACATATGATAGATCCCATATCGTATCATGTGTCTGTTGGAAAAAATTCCTACGTGATACTTGAATTCCACCTATAAACTCCCAAAACTTTCTGGTTATGCAATCCGGTGTTGGGGATACATGGGAAGCATAATATCTCACCCAAACTAACAATCCCTACATCCAGCTGTATCCATCCTTCAACACATAACCAAGAAACCTTCGGAAATCGTGTACCTCAACCTTCGAAAAGCATGCGTTATACGAGTTATGGCAATACTCCCGAACTCCCGCCCCAGTACTGGGTGGCATCGAGGTTATCTCACCAACAACTGCATAAAAGAGTTTTTCGATGTCGGCAAAACTCAGGTATTCCAGAACTGCAACGATAAAATTGTGACGACAACACCTTGGAGCTCAACTCCCCGGGACACTGCCACAACTCCTAAATGTCAGGAGGCACCAAGAACAATGTCCTTGTCACAAGAATATCCGAACGATTCCAAGATACCTGCGTGATCCTAAATTTTTTTTCATGAAATTTGAGGAGGGGAAAGTCAAAACTTCTACGTCAGGAGGCCTCACCAGAGCGATGAAGGGACCGAGGAGTAAAAAGAATCCTAGTCTCCGATATATATAATCCTAAGACTCAAAACATTTTGTTCTAGACTCAACAACGTCAGTGATTCGATCAAGCAGGGGGCTCCTAAGTCGGGGATGGCTCTGATTAAAAACTTGTAACGCCCATGATGCGACTATATCTCCCACGTGTAGAGGCGCGACTTAGAGGCATAACCGCATGGTGGTTTAGTCGCAAGTGGGGTAATCTTCACACAATCCCATGTACTGAATAAGAAAGGGATAAAGAGTTGGCTTACAATCTCCACTTCACACAAATAACAAGTTAAACATACATCATCCAGAATACAATCAAGGTCCGACTACGGAACCAAAATAAAAGAAGACAACCCCAAATGCTAGATCCCCGGTCGTCCCAACTAGGCTCCACATCTGATCAACCGGAAAAGACACAAAACAACGATCAAGATCTTCATCGAGCTCCGGCTTGAGCTCGGTTGCGTCCCCTGCACTCGTATCATCGACACCTGCAACTGTTTGAAAGTATCTGTGAGTCACGAGGACTCAACAATCTCACACCCGCGAGATCAAGACTATTTAAGCTTATGGGTAGGAAAGGGGTAATGGGGTGGAGCTGCAGCAAGCACTAAGCATATATGGTGGCTAACATACGCAAATGAGAGCGAGAAGAGAAGCAACGCAACGGTCGAGAAGCTAGAAGTGATCAAGAAGTGATCCCGAAACTACTTACGTTCAAGCATAACACACGACCGTGTTCACTTCCCGGACTCCGCCGAGAAGAGACCATCACGGCTACACACACGGTTGATGCATTTTAATTAAGTCAAGTGTCATGTTCTCTACAACCGGACATTAACAAATTCCCATCTGCCACATAACCACGGGCACGACTCTCGAAAGTTTAAACCCTGCAGGGGTGTCCCAACTTAGCCCATCACAAGCTCTCACGGTCAACGAAGGATATTCCATCTCCCGGAAAGACCCATCAGTCTCGGAATCCCGGTTACAAGACATTTCGATAATGGTAAAACAAGACCAGCAAAGCCGCCCGAATGTGCCGACAAATCCCGATAGGAGCTGCACATATCTCGTTTTCAGGGCATACCGGATTGTCCAAACTTCCGGTAGGCCAGCCCAGAGTTGCCCCTGGTGGCCACCGGCGGTTGACAGGTTGGACCAACACTCAGAGGAGCACTGTCCTGGGGGGGGGGGGTTAAAATACGATGACCCTCGGGATCCGAAAACCCAAAGGAAAAGGCTTAGGTTGTTAGGCAAATGTAAAACCAAGGTTGGGCCTTGATGGAGGAGTTTTATTCAAAGCGAACTGTCAAGGGGTTCCCATAACACCCAACCGCGTAAGGAACGCAAAATCAAGGAACATAACACTAGTATGACGGAAACTAAGGCGGCAAGAGTGAACCAAAACACCAGGCATAAGGCCGAGCCTTCCACCCTTTACCAAGTATATAGATGCATTAATTAAAATAAGAGATATTGTGATATCCCAACATATCCATGTTCCAACATGGAACAAACTTCAACTTCACCTGCAACTAGCAACGCTATAAGAGGGGCTGAGCAAAAGCGGTAACATAGCTAAACAACGGTTTGCTAGGAAGGTGGGTTAGAGGCTTGACATGGCAATATGGGAGGCATGATATAACAAGTGGTAGGTAGCGCGACATAGCGATAGAGCGAACAACTAGAAAGCAAAGATAGAAGTGATTTCGAGGGTATGGTCATCTTGCCTGAGATCTCGCAAGGAAGAAGAACGAGTCCATGAAGAAGACAAACGGACGTAGTCGAACGGATCCTCACAAACGCAATGTTACCGAAACTATCCAGAAGAAGCAACAACAAAAAGAAGCAAACAACATGGTAAACACACAAGCATAAACATGGCATGATGCACAACCAAGAATGATGCATGCCCGGTTTAAAGAGGCATGGCATGGCAAAGTGCACAAACAACACTACAAGTTAAGTGGAGCTCAATATGGAACAAGTTGCATATTGACGAAACACCACATCAATTATTTAGTTCGCTCTCGTTTATGTACCCAACAATATTAAATGTTGTAAAACATGGCAAGAGGTGAGGCAAAAGTAAACTACACATTTTAGGCAATTTTAAGTGAGGCCGGAAATAACAAATAACCATTCCGGTAAATCCCCACATGTCATTTAGCAATTGAAACAAACAACAATTTAAACATTCTTGATGTTGTTATCATGATGCGGATGACATTTGCAAGTTTTATGCAATAATTATGAAAATGTTGATAAGAGCATGATATGAAGCGTTTTGTCATCGTGGCGGAAACGAAAGGGGTGCCACGGCAATGAATCCTAAAATGATGCCACGGCAACATATCGGTTCCGGTAGCTCATGGAGATACCAGTGCAAAGGAAGTGTGGCGGGAGCGTGCAAAAGATGGTGGGGTGATCCCAGTTACCGGGTTCCCACGGGTGGACGGCATGACAACAAGGAGGAACAACTAACATTCACGGGCGAATACAACATCTAAACATGCATCTCATACATCGCAAGCATTCGTCCACGGGGTCATCGGCTCGGCGGTTATACCTTCGAAGCATGCGGTTCGGGACGGTGCAATGTAGAGGAAGTAGACGTCCTCGGGATGGTTGTAGTGGAAGTAGTGGTACTATCGGTCCTCGGCGATGGTAGTGGAAGTAGTGGCTCGCGAGTCGAAGAGTAAGTGGTCGTTCATGTTCGGGAAGCGGTAGAGGTATGGGTCTTCAAGAAGAAGCCACACTGGAAAGAAGCAAAGAACATGGTAAACACACAAGCATAAACATGGCATGATGCACAACCAAGAATGATGCATGTCCGGTTTAAAGAGGCATGGCATGGAAAAGTCCACAAACAACACTACAAGTTAAGTGGAGCTCAATATGTAACAAGTTGCATATTGACGAAACACCACATCAATTATTTAGTTCGCTCTCGTTTATGTACCCAACAATATTAAATGTTGTTAAACATGGCAAGAGGTGAGGCAAAAGTAAACTACACATTTTAGGCAATTTTAAGTGAGGCCGAAAACAACAAATAACCATTCCGGTAAATCCCCACATGTCATTTAGCAATTGAAACAAACAACAATTTAAACATTCTTGATGTTGTTATCATGATGCCGATGACATTTGCAAGTTTTATGCAATAATTATGAAAATGTTGATAAGAGCATGATATGAAGCATTTTGTCATCGTGGCGGAAACGAAAGGGGTGCCATGGCAACGAATCCTAAAATGATGCCACGACAACATTTCGGTTCCGGTAGCTCATGGAGATACCGATGCAAAGGAAGTGTGGCTGGAGCGTGCAAAATATGGTGGGGTGATCCCGTTTTCCGGGTTCCCACGGGTGGACGGCATGGCAACGAGGAGGAACAACTAACATTCACAGGCGAATACAACATCTAAACATGCATCTCATACATCGCAAGCATTCGTCCATGGGGTCATCAGCTCGGCGGTTATACCTTCGAAGCGTGCGGTTCAGGACGGTGCAATGTAGAGTAAGTAGACATTCTCGGGACGGTCTTAGTGGAAGTAGTGGTACTATCGGTCCTCGGTGATGGTAGTGGTTCATGAGTCGAAGAGGAAGCGGTCATTCATGTTCGGAAAGCGGTAGAGGTACGGGTCTTCGACAACGGTCGTCGTACACGCTCGGAGTTCGTCGGTAGAGGTTCTCACATGCTCTAGGTTCGTAGGTAGAGGTTCTCGCGATCTCGGCGACGGTAGTGGTACCTGTTTTCGTAGACATTCGGGGTTGTGGGTAGTTGAGCACAGTCGTTGTTGACTTGACGGATCCGATGCCTCTGGGCGTAGTGGTACATGTTCGTTTTCAGAGAGGTACTTGGCGTTCTTCGTCTCGCAGTGTAGTCGAACTTGGAGCTTAGTGGAACTTGTTGGCTCATCACGTAGACATGCACGAGGTCACACTTGGGGTTTCCTGGAACTTGACGGGCACGAGGTCCTGTCGACGAGGTTCGACAGCCGGACGGGGCGGACATCGAGGAGATCGGGCGGAGGCGACGCTGGACGGCAAAGACGACGCCATCTCCTGCTCCTGCGGGACTTCGACCAGCGGTAAAGCTGCTCCGGCTAGGCACGAGCAGGGGAAACAGAGCAGGCAGGCTGGCGGCCTATGCGAGCAACACACAGGAGGGCGGCACAACAGGAAGCAGGGCCGGCTGGTCAGCAGGGCGAGAACGATGGCGATCGTGCTAGGGCCCCAACGAGCTCCGGCCACAACGACAGGGATGAGCAGCACAAGGATCGGGAGCTCCTCTCCCAATCGAGTGGAGGCAGCAGGAGGCAGAGGCGGCGAGCTTGGCGCGCCGGAGGTGGGGACGGGGTCCTGTCGACGAGGTCCGGCCGGGAACGGGCAAGAGCGGTGGAGGCTAGCTTGATCTGGTGGTGGAGGAGGCAGCAGGAGGTCACCGACGCGGAGGAGAAGGAGGCCCGAGCAGGGGAATGGAGTGGCCTGCGGAAGAGCAACTCTGGCGCTCGAGGTCGAGCTCGCGTGCGAGGGGAAATGGTGAGTGCTCGGGGCTCCTCCCTGGCGCGAGGAGGAAGACGAGGGAGAGTGGGGGTCGAGGGAGCGCTGGAGGGAGATGGGTATCGGGGTCCTCTCCTGGTGGCGCTGGTGGGAACAAGAGGGAGAGGACGGGGGGATCATTCGGGGCTAGGGTTAGCAGCGGTTGGGCCTATGGGCCGGTGCGGGAGGAGGCTCAAGAGGCCGGCGGGGATGGATTGGGCCCAGAGAGGCCTGTTGGCTATGCTCTCTCTCCCTCATTCCTCTTTATCTTTAATCGAAAAACAAATAAAGAGAAGAAAAAGAAAGAGGGGGTTAGGGAAATAAGTTGAACACGCGGATAATTTTATCGGACTCACAAAAATGTGCTTGTTCCTAGAAAATGGAAAAGGCCATGATAGAAAGGTTTAAATACAAACTCATTTGATTTAAATTCAAATGATTTGAATAGGAAGTGAGTGTTGGGAAGGTCCAAAAATGTTCGGATTTTTGGTGGAGCTCCGGAATATGATGAAAGAATATATGGCAAGGTTGGAGACCAAGAATTAAGATAACAAAGGCATTGGGATAATTTGCAAGTGTGTTATGGTGAATTCCAAAAGAATGGAATATTTATTATAGCTCCCTAATATTGGGATATATGTTGTAGAGAGAATCACCATGTGAATTCCCTCGGTTTAAATGGACCGAAGATCCATGGAATTTATATAGTTGAGTTATTTAAAAAGGGTTGCATGAAGACATGATGTAATGCAAAATAATGCTATGAAGAAAGCAACAGACAAACGAAACACATGACAACAACGAAAAACAAGGAAGCCGTCTGGAGCGTCGGTCTCGGGGCGTTACATGTACCCAACAGTTTCTTTTGGGTATTCTATGAAGACACACTTCTCCGATTTGGGTTCGAGCTTACCAGGCTGAAGCTTTTTCACATAAGCATCGCAACCCCAAACTTTAAGAAACGACAGCTTTGGTTTCTTGCCAAACCTTAGTTCATACGGTGTCATCTCAACCGATTTAGATGGTGCCCTATTTAACGTGAATGCAACCGTCTCTAATGCATAACCCCAAAATGATAGTGGTAAATCGGTAAGAGACATCATATATCGCACCATATCTAATAAAGTACGGTTACAACGTTCTTACACACCATTACTGTAACACCCCGGATGTAACTTTCCCAATTTGTACTCCAACTCTTGCCGTCTCCGGCGTTAAGTTATATTTATTTCCTCGGGTTCGGGTTTTGTCTCCGCGTGTTGTTGTCGTTGTCACGCATCTCATATCATGTCATCATGTGCATTGCATTTGCATACGTGTTCGTCTCATGCATTCGAGCATTTTCCCCATTGTCCGTTTTGCATTCCGGCGCTTCGTTCTCCTCCGGTGGTCATTTTTACATTTCTTTCGTGTGTGGGGACTAAAAATTTCCGGATTGGACCGAGACTTGCCAAGCGGCCTTGGTTTACTACCGGTAGACCGCCTGTCAAGTTTCGTATCATTTGGACTTTATTTGATACTCCAACGGTTAACCGAGGGACCGAAGGCCTCGTGTGTGTTGCAGCCCAACACCCCTCCATTTTGGCCCAAAACCCACCTAACTCTGCTCCATCATCTACAGCGTTCGATCACGATCGCGTGGCCGAAAACCGCACCTCATTTGGACTCTCCTAGCTCCCTCTAGGCCTATTTAAAGACCCCTTCCCCGAAATCCGGATCCCCCTCGTCCGAAACCCTAAAATCCACCTCACGCCGCCGGACACTTTCCCTGCCGACGGACGTGTCCGCCGCCGTGTCCGCCGCCACGTGGCAGCCTCCCATTCGCCGCCTCCCTCTCTTTCCACGGCCGCCGCCGGAGCCCGCCGCGGCCCGTGGCCGGCCCGCCCGCGCCCGCGCACGGGCCAGAGGAGCCGCGCACCGCGCGCCCTTCTCCTCCCGAGCCGGCCGCGCTCCACCGCCTCCGCCGCGGGAGCTCGCCGCCGCCGCCGTTCTTCGTCGTCGCCGGCCGCCCCGACCGCCACCTCGCCGCCGCGGCCGCGCCGCCCCGACCGCCTCCGACCGCCGCCCCGCGCCGCCTCCACTGCGCCCTCCGACCGCCGCCCCGCGCCGCTTCCACCTCGCCGGCGACCTCCAACTCCGGCGCCGTCGTCCCTCGGCTTCCGCGCCGCCGTGCTACAGTGCCTTCGTGAGATCCGATCCAGATCCGTGAACAGTAACCCTAGAGGTTGATTTTTTTGTCCAAGTCCCAGAATTCCAGATCCAAGTGCCTCTGTTCATAGCCCCGTAACTTTGCATCCGTAGCTCTGATTCATGCATATAGCATATCAAAATGTTCATCTCAGAGAGTACATCATTTCATTTCATTGCATCATTTTCATTTAAGTTCATCTTGATGCCCGAAATGCTGTTAGAAGAGGGCTACTTGAGATAATTGCCATGATTAATGTGTGCATGCTATGCCCTGATGCTCTACATGTGTTCTGTTAAGGGTTTTGTCATATTTCTAGAGGTGCAACCCATGTATTTTTGTGATGTGTGTGGTGTCTTGTGCAAGCTTGCAAAGTGGGGCACTTGCTAATTCTGTTTTCAGGGACTTAGTAATTTCACTAAGTCCTGGAGCTATTTATCTCATATTTCCATATGTTCAGGTTGTTTCCTAGTGATCCGTGCCTCTTTTGAGGATGATCAGTAAGGATGTTTTGTTAATATTGTAGTGCTCTATCCATCCATGTCTTTGTTTCCAATTATGGAGCACCCTAGCTTGAGTCAATTGAGCTCTACTTTTGCTACTTTGTGAATCTGGGCAGATTGTCAACTTGTTTGCAATTTTGCCGGTGATGTTGTAGTTGATCCGTGCATGCTATGCTATTGTTCTTGCCATGTCTAGCTTGCATTTTGTACCTTCTTGACGGGTGTATGCTTGTCTTGCCATGACTTGCTCTGTAGTGAGTGGATCGAGCTTGTAAACATGCCTACTTGAGTTATATTTCAGCATGTGTCAATTTTCACTAAGTCTGGAAACTGATTATGTTTTTGCTATGTTCATGTGCTTGCAATTGTATTTTCTGACCCCTTTTGGGCTCAAGGTCACTAAGGGACTTTTGTTAAGCTCTTTGAGTAGCTCCATGCCATGCTTTAATTTGCCTTGATCAGGTCCTGTAGCATGTAGTTTTGTTGCTCCGAAGTGGGCTACCTGATCTGAAATTTTAGACAAGTATTAATTTCACTAAGTCTGAGATCTGTTTGTCATATGCATTTTTGCCATGCTTGTTCGAACCTGTTAGTGGATGAATTGGCCGTAGCTTAGTGCTAGACTTTTGTTAAGCATCTTGAATGCATCCCTGCCATGTATTTTGTTGTCATATTTGGGTGCTGTAGCATGTTCATCTCATTGCTTTTAGATGCCTACTTGCTGTAAATCGCAGACCGGTGTCATTTTTGAATCGCTTGCCATTTCCAAACCGTAACTCCGATTCCGGCGTTCTTTGTATCGTTTTCAAGCGATTTCATCCCATCTTTCCAGTGGCACACTTGGATTCCCAAGTTGAGGCCAGGTTCTTGCATTTCCTGTCATATCTTGCATTTTGCATCCCGCATAGCATATCATCTTTGCATCGTGTTGTTTGAGTTTACACGTGGTTGATTGTATCCTTGTTGCTTGTTTGTCTTGTTTGGGTAGAGCCGGGAGACGATTTTGCTAACGAGGAGCCCGTTGAGTTTGCTTTTGAGGATCCAGTCAACTCTGACAACTGTGCAGGCAAGATGATCATACCCTCGAAATCACTACTATCTTTGCTATGCTAGTTTGCTCGCTCTTTTGCTATGCCAATGCTACGATGCCTATCACTTGCTTTCAAGCCTCCCAAATTGCCATGTCAAACCTCTAACCCACCATGTCCTAGCAAACCGTTGATTGGCTATGTTACCGCTTTGCTCAGCCCCTCTTATAGCGTTGCTAGTTGCAGGTGAAGATTGGAGGCCGTTCCTTGTTGGAACATCTTTTATTTACTTGTTGGGATATCATTATATTGCTATGTTATCTTAATGCATCTATATACTTGGTAAATGGTGGAAGGCTCGGCCTCTCGCCTAGTGTTTTGTTCCACTCTTGCCGCCCTAGTTTCCGTCATATCGGTGTTATGTTCCTGGATTTTGCGTTCCTTACGCGGTTGGGTTATAATGGGAACCCCTTGATAGTTCGCCTTGATTAAAGATTTTCCAGCAATGCCCAACATTGGTTTTACCATTTGCCACCTAGCCTTTTCTTTCCCTTGGGTTCTGCAGACTCAAGGTTCATCATTATTTTAACCCCCCCGGGCCAGTGCTCCTCTGAGTGTTGGTCCACCTGTCAGCTACCGGTGGCCACCAGGGGAAACTCTGGGTTGGCCTACCCGTACCTAGGACAATCTGAGTGTGCCCTGAGAAAGAGATATGTGCAGCTCCTATCGGTATTTGTCGGCACATTCGGGCGGTGTTGCTGGTCTCGTTTTAACCTGTCGAAGTGTCTTGAGTAACCGAGATACCGAGTCTGAACGGAACGTCTTGGGAGGAGGTCTATTCCTTCGTTGACCGTGAGAGCTTGTCATGGGCTAAGTTGGGACTCCCCTGTAGGGATTTGAACTTTCGAAAGCCGTGCCCGCGGTTATGGGCAGATGGGAATTTGTTAATGTCCGGTTGTAGATAACTTGAACCTTAAGTTAATTAAAATGAATCAACCGAGTGTGTTACCGTGACGGCCTCTTCTGGGCGGAGTCCGGGAAGTGGACACGGTGTTGGAGTAATGTTTGCGCAGGTGGTTTTCTAGTTTCTCGCTCGTGCTTTGCCTCCTCTTCTCGGTCTCTTTTGTGAATAAGTTAGCCACCATATTTGCTAGTCGCTTGCTGCAGCTCCACTCATATTTTACCTTGCCATACCTATAAGCTTAAATAGTCTTGATCGCGAGGGTGCGAGATTGCTGAGTCCCTGTGGCTCACAGATTACTATTACCCCAGATGCAGGGCCTGCTGATTCCGCTCCAGCAGACGCGTATGAGCTCAAGTGGGATTTCGACGAAGACTCTCAATGTTACTATGTTTCCTTTCCCGATGATCAGTAGTGGTGCCTAGTTGGGGGTGATTGGGACCGTGTCGCATGTTGGGTTATCTTTTATTTTGGCACCGTAGTCGGGCCATGAGTGTTTGGATGATGTAATGTTATTTATGTACTTGATTGATGTGGCGAGTGTAAGCCAACTATGTTATCTCCCCTTTATTATTTATATTACATGGGATGTTGTGAAGATTGCCTAACTTGCGACATATGCCTTCAATGCGATTATGCCTCTAAGTCGTGCCTCGACACGTGGGAGATATAGTCGCATCGAGGGTGTTACAAGTTGGTAATCAGAGCCTTCCCCGACCTTAGGAGCCCCATTGCTTGATCGTTTTTAGCGGCCGAGTTGTGTCTAGAAAAATGTTTTGAGTCTTTTAGGAATTATATATCGGAGAGATTAGGAATTCTTTTACTTCCCAGTCTCCTCATCGCTCTGGTAAGGCATCCTGACGTAGAGTTTTGACTCTTCTCTTCTCAAATTTCACTAAATATTTTTTAGGATCATGCGGGTATCTTGGAATCGTTCCGATGGTTTTATGATGAGAACATTGTCTTGGTGCCTCCTGTCAGGGGTTTAGTGGAAGTGTCCCGGGGAGTTGAGCTCTGAGGTGTTGTCATCATAATTTTATCGTTGCAGTTCTGGAATACCTGAGTTTAGTACGCCGACATCGAAAATCTCTTTTATGCAGTTCGTTAGTGAGATAACCTCGACGCCACCCAATACTGGGGTGGGAGTTCGGGAGTATTGTCATAACTTGTATAACGGATGCTTTTCGAAGGTTGAGGTAGATGGTTTCTGAAGGTTTCTTGGTTATGTGTTGAAGGATGGATACAGCTGGATATAGGATTTGCTAGTTTGGGTGAGATATTATGCTTCCCCTGTATCCCCAACACCTGATTGCATAACCGGAAAGGTTCGGGAGTTTCATAGGTGGGAATTCTTGTAGCTCTAGTTCTTCTTCCACGGCTATTGGTTTGAGATGGGGATTTCTTACCGATTATTCATTCTTGATCCGTACCTTGTTGATTTATTTCTCTACCTTAATTCTACGTGGCTTCTCAATTTATGGATATGTGACCATTCAAGAGGAATGCATTCGTTCATTTTGTTCGGATGTGAAGACTATATGTTGCAATTTTCATTCCGTTGGATTCAGCTTCAATAATTGTCTATCAATGTGCTAATGGTGGTCAACCTCTTCAGGATGGCTCCTCCAACGCGCACGACTCCGAATCCTGATCCGCCACCACCTCCACCTCCTCCGGAGGCATGGCAAGCTGTGATGGCCGCAACCAATGCAAACACACAGTTGATCATGCAAATTCTTCAAGAGCGCAATCAAGGCAACCAAGGGAATCAAGGCAGCAATCAGAATCACTTTGCTTCATTCAACCAGTTCCTTGCTAACGGGCCAAAGACTTTCAGCAATTGTGTTGAGGCAACCGATGCTGACGATTGGCTTGTGGATCTGTGTAAGCATTTCGAGTGCAGTAACGTCAGGCCTGAGGACTTTGTTAAGTTCGCTTCCTTCCAACTCAAAGATCAAGCTGCAGAATGGTTCCAGCAGTACAAGGACTCCAGAGGTGGACGAGTTATCACTTGGGATGATTTCCGTCGAGATTTCCGAGCTCATCATATTCCCCAGAGCGTGGTTGAAAGCAAGCGTGAGGAATTCCGCAATCTGAAGCAAGGCTCTTTGTCTGTCTATGACTACAACAAGTTGTTCCAGAAGCTCGCCCGCTTTGCTAAGCAGGACGTCCCTAATGAGAAGAGCATGATATACCAGTTTAGGGGTGGTCTCAGAGAAGAAATTCAGCTAGCTCTTGTTCTCTTTGAACCCTTGAGATACGATGAGTTCTACAACATGGCACTGAAGCAAGAGGTTGCTCAATTGAGATGTGATGCTTCCAAGAAGCGAGTCAGAGATGTTACTCCTTCTTCCTCTACTCAAGTGGCCAAGCAGCAGAAGTATTGGCTTCCTCCTCCTCCGTTCCGTCAGCCGTATCAGCAGAAGAGCAAAGGTGGCAGTGGTTCTTCCCACCCACCCAACCCTGGCTTTCAGAACAAGACTTCGTCTCAAGCTCCAAGATCGAGTGCTCCGTATCACCGTCCGCTTTCAGAGGTCACGTGCAACAAGTGCCAACAGAAGGGTCACTATGCCAACAAGTGTTTCAACCAGAGGCATCTTCCTCCTCCTCCTCCTGTGAGATCGGCAAGTACAACAGTGGTCAAGCATAACCCCAACTATGCCAAGGTCAATTTGATGAATGCAGCACAGGCAGAGGACTCGTCAGATGTGATCATGGGTAACCTTCCTGTTAATGATATACCTGCAAAAGTTCTTTTGGACACTGGTGCATCGCATTGCTTCATCTCGAGACCGTTTACAAATAGGCATGATTTGGTTTCGCAAGTTTTGCCTAGTCCTTTAGCAGTTGTCTCTCCCGGTAAGCGCATGCAGGCTAACTCCATCGTTCCGGATGTTACTATCACTTTGGGTGACTACAAGTTCTTGGCTTCTCCAACGGTTCTTGGTGACTCGGATATTGATCTTATTCTCGGAATGGATTGGCTTTCTAAGCACAAGGCAAAGCTTGATTGTGCTGCAAGGCAGATTCAATTGACTCATTCGTCTGAGGATGTAATTGTCTTTGCCGCTCGTGATGATACCATTGTCTGTTTTCTCTCAATGAGAAGGGTGAATTGGATGCCATCTCGCAAATTCCAGTCGTTTGCGAATATCAAGACGTCTTTCCAGAAGAGCTTCCTGGAATGCCTCCGCACCGGCCAGTTGAATTCGTTATTGATCTTGAGCCTGGCACGGAACCTGTGTGCAAGCGTCCTTACAAGCTCGAATCTGAAGAGTTGAAGGAGCTGGAGAAGCAACTCGATATTCAAGAGAAAATGGGTCTCATTCGGCCTAGTTCTTCTCCGTGGGGTTGTGGTGTTCTTTTTGTGAAGAAGAAGGATGGAACGGACCGACTTTGTGTTGATTACCGTCCATTGAACAAGAAGACCATCAAGAACAAATATCCACTTCCCAACATCAATGAGTTGTTCGAACAACTCAAAGGTGCCCAAGTATTCTCCAAGCTTGATCTCCGTATGTGTTATCATCAGATTCGAATCCGTGAGCAAGATATTCCCAAGACGGCTTTCAGGACAAGCTTTGGTTCTTATGAATAAACTGTCATGTCTTTTGGCCTCGTCAACGCTCCTCCGACGTTCTCTCGCATGATGAACTTCATCTTCAACGCCTACACCAATGACTTCGTTTTGGTCTATCTCGACGACATTCTGGTTTTCTCCAAGAACAAGGAAGATCATGCCAAGCACTTGCGTTTGGTTCTTGATAAGCTCAGAGAACATCAGTTCTACGCCAAGTTTTCCAAGTGTGAATTTTGGCTTGATGAGGTTCTTTATCTTGGTCATATCATTTCTGCCAAGGGCATTGCCGTGAATCCTGAGAAGGTGTCTGCAATTGTGAATTGGGAACCTCCTCAGAACGTGAAGCAACTCCGCAGTTTTCTCGGTCTCGCAAGCTATTGCCGAAGATTCGTTGAAAACTTTTCTAAAATCGCGAAGCCTCTCTCAAATCTTCTCCAGAAGCACGTCAAGTACGTTTGGTCTCCGGAGTGTGATATTGCTTTCAACACTTTGAAAGAGAAATTGATCACTGCTCCAGTTCTGACTCCGCCTGATGAATCCAAGCCGTACGAGGTCTTTTGTGATGCCTCTCTCCAAGGTCTTGGCGCAGTATTGATGCAAGAGAAGAAAGTTGTTGCTTATACATCTCGCCAGTTGAAGACTAATGAGAAGAACTACCCCACTCATGATCTCGAGTTGGCGGCAGTTGTGCATGCTCTTTTGACTTGGAGACATCTTCTATTGGGAAGAAAAGTGGACATTTTCACTGATCACAAGAGTCTCAAGTACATCTTCACTCAGCCTAATCTCAACCTCAGGCAAACTTGATGGGTCGAAATGATTCAAGAGTATAATCCGAGTATCGAGTATACTCCAGGCAAGGCCAATGTGATTGCTGACGCATTGAGCAGGAAAGCTTACTGCAACAGTCTGATTCTCAAGCCTTATCAACCCGAGCTTTGTGAAGCTTTCCGCAAACTTAATCTGCAAGTTGTTCCTCAAGGTTTCCTCGCCAACCTTCAAGTCTCTCCTACCTTAGAAGACCAGATTCGCCAAGCCCAGCTTCTTGATGCTATGGTGAAAAAGGTGAAGATTGGGATTGCCAAGAGTCAGTCCAAGTACAAGTGCTACCGCCTTGATGACAAGGACACTCTCTTCTTCGAGGATCGTATTGTTGTACCCAAAGGTGACCTCCGTAAAGTGATCATGAACGAGGCTCACAATTCTCTCCTCTCCATCCACCCTGGGAGCACGAAGATGTATCAGGACCTCAAGCAAGCTTATTGGTGGACTCGAATGAAGCGCGAGATCGCTCAATTCGTGAATGAATGTGATGTCTGCAGAAGAGTGAAGGCAGAACACCAAAGGCCAGCAGGTCTCCTCCAACCTCTTGCCATTCCAGAATGGAAGTTTGACCACATTGAAATGGACTTCGTGACTGGGTTTCCAAAGTCCAAGCATGGCAATGATGCTATATTCGTTGTCATCGACAAACTCACCAAAGTGGCTCACTTTCTGCCTATCAAAGAGTCGATCACTGCAGCTCAATTGGCGGACCTCTATACCTCTTGTATTGTCTCTCTGCACGGTATTCCACAAGTGATCTCTTCAGACCGTGGCAGCATCTTTACCTTGAAGTTTTGGGATTCTTTCTAGAAGGCCATGGGCACGAACATCCGTTTCAGCACAGCTTTCCATCCTCAAACTAGCGGTCAAGTCGAGCGTGTCAACCAGATTCTTGAAGATATGCTCAGGGCTTGTGTGATCTCCTTCGGCATGAAGTGGGAGGATTGTCTTCCTTATGCTAAATTCTCCTACAAAAACAGTTTTCAAGCAAGTTCGGGCAAGGCCCCATTTGAAATTCTGTATGGCAGGAAGTGCCGTACCCCTCTCAACTGGTTTGAAACCGGTGAACGTCAGCTTTTGGGTAATGACTTAATCACAGAGGCAGAAGAAATGTGCAAAGTCATTCGGGATAACCTCAAAGCAGCCCAATCCCGTCAGAAGAGCTACTATGATAGTAAACACCGTGATTTGGTTTTCGAGATCGGAGATCATGTTTACCTCTGTGTCTCTCCTATGAAAGGTACTCGTCGCTTCGGTATCAAAGGGAAGCTTGCCCCTAGATACGTGGGACCTTTCAAGATTGTCAGCAAGAGAGGCGACCTCGCCTATCAACTCGAGCTTCCTTCAAACTTTGCAAATGTTCATGACGTGTTCCATGTCTCTCAGCTTCAAAAGTGCTTCAAGACTCCTGACCGCACCGTCAACTTCGAGGACATTGAGCTCCAAGAAGATCTCTCTTATCGTGAGCACCCAGTTGCTATTCTTGAAGAGACTGAATGCAAGACTCGGAACAAGTCAATCAAATTTCTCAAAGTCAAGTGGTCACACCATTCGACCGTGAAGCTACCTGGGAACGCGAGGATCATCTCCGTTCTGAGTACCCAGCGTTCTTTTAGTCCTAGATCTCGGGACGAGATCCTTTCATAGTGGTGGAGTGTTGTAACACCCCGGATGTAACTTTCCCAATTTGTACTCCAACTCTTGCCGTCTCCGGCGTTAAGTTATATTTATTTCCTCGGGTTCGGGTTTTGTCTCCGTGTGTTGTTGTCGTTATCACGCATCTCATATCATGTCATCATGTGCATTGCATTTTCATACGTGTTCGTCTCATGCATTCGAGCATTTTCCCCATTGTCCATTTTGCATTCCGGCGCTTCGTTCTCCTCCGGTGGTCATTTTTACCTTTCTTTCATGTGTGAGGACTAAACATTTCCGGATTGGACCGAGACTTGCCAAGCGGCCTTGGTTTACTACCGGTAGACCGCCTGTCAAGTTTCGTATCATTTGGACTTCGTTTGATACTCCAACGGTTAACCGAGGGACCGAAAAGGCCTCATGTGTGTTGCAGCCCAACACCCCTCCATTTTGGCCCAAAACCCACCTAACTCTGCTCCATTATCTAGAGCGTTCGATCATGATCGCGTGGTCGAAAACCGCACCTCATTTGGACTCTCCTATCTCCCTCTAGGCCTATTTAAAGACCCCTTCCCCGAAATCCGGATCCCCCCTCGTCCGAAACCCTAAAATCCACCTCGCGCGCCGCCGGACACTTTCCCTGCCGATGGACGTGTCCGCCGCCGTGTCCGCCGCCACGTGGCAGCCTCCCATTCGCCGCCTCCCTCTCTCTCCACCGCCACCGCCGGAGCCCGCCGCGGCCCGTGGCCGGCCCGCCCGCGCCCGCGCACGGGCCAGAGGAGCCACGCGCCCCGCGCCCTTCTCCTCCCGAGCCGGCCACGCTCCGCCGCCGCCGCCGTTCTTCGTCGTCGCCGGCCGCCCCGACCGCCACCTCGCCGCCGCGGCCGCGCCGCCCCGACCGCCTCGGACCGCCGCCCCGCGCCGCCTCCACCGCGCCCTCCGACCGCCGCCCCGCGCCGCTTCCACCTCGCCAGCGACCTCCAACTCTGGCGCCATCGTCCCTCGGCTTCCGCGCCGCCGTGCTACAGTGCCTTCGCGAGATCCGATCCAGATCCGTGAACAGTAACCCTAGAGGTTGATTTTTTTGTCTAAGTCCCAGAATTCCAGATCCAAGTGCCTCTGTTCATAGCCCCGTAACTTTGCATCCATAGCTTCGATTCATGCATATAGCATATCAAAATGTTCATCTCAGATAGTACATCATTTTATTCCATTGCACCATTTTCATTTGAGTTCATCTTGATGCCCGAAATGCTGTTAGAAGAGGCTACTTGAGATAATTGCCAGATTTGCTACTCCGTTTAGCTTTTTGTCATTTTTGCCATGATTAATGTGTGCATGCTATGCCCTGATGCTCTACATGTGTTTTGTTAAGGGTTTTGTCATCTTTCCAGAGGTGCAACCCATGTATTTTTGTGATGTGTGTGGTGTCTTGTGCAAACTTGCAAAGTGGGGCACTTGCTAATTCTGTTTTCAGGGACTTAGTAATTTCACCAAGTCCTGGAGCTATTTATCTCATATTGCCATATGTTCAGGTTGTTTCCTAGTGATCCGTGCCTCTTTTGAGGATGATCAGTAAGGATGTTTTGTTAATATTGTAGTGCTCTATCCATACATGTCTTTGTTTGCAATTATGGAGCACCCTAGCTTGAGTCAATCGAGCTCTACTTTTGCTACTTTGTGAATCGGGGCAGATTGTCAACTTGTTTGCAATTTTGCCGGTGATGTTGTAGTTGATCCGTGCATGCTATGCTATTGTTCTTGCCATGTCTAGCTTGCATTTTGTACCTTCTTGATGGGTGTATGCTTGTCTTGCCATGACTTGCTCTGTAGTGAGTGCATCGAGCTCGTAAACATGCCTACTTGAGTTATATTTCAGCATGTGTCAGTTTTCACTAAGTCCGAAAACTGATTATGTTTTTGCTATGTTCACGTGCTTGCAATTGTATTTTCTGACCCCTTTTGGGCTCAAGGTCACTAAGGGACTTTTGTTAAGCTCTTTGAGTAGCTCCATGCCATGCTTTACTTTGCCTTGATCAGGTCCTGTAGCATGTAGTTTTGTTGTTCCAAAGTGGGCTACCTGATCTGAAATTTCAGACAAGTGTTAATTTCACTAAGTCTGAGATCTGTTTGTCATATGCATTTTTGCCATGCTTGTTCGAACATGTTAATGGATGAATTGGCCGTAGCTCAGTGCTAGACTTTTGTTAAGCATCTTGAATGCATCCCTGCCATGTATTTTATTGTCATGTTTGGGTGCTGTAGCATGTTCATCTCATTGCTTTTAGATGCCTACTTGCTGTAAATCGCAGACCGGTGTCATTTTTGAATCGCTTGCCATTTCCAAACCGTAACTCCGATTCCGGCGTTCTTTATATCGTTTTCAAGCGATTTCATCCCATATTTCCAGTGGCATGCTTGGATTTCCAAGTTGAGGCCAGGTTCTTGCATTTCCTGTCATATCTTGCATTTTGCATCCCGCATCGCATCCCGCATAGCATATCATCTTTGCATCGTGTTGTTTGAGTTTGCACGTGGTTGATTGTATCCTTGTTGCTTGTTTGTCCTATTTGGGTAGAGCCGGGAGACGAGTTTGGTAACGAGGAGCCCGTTGAGTTTGCTTTTGAGGATCCAGTCAACTCTGACAACTGTGCAGGCAAGATGATCATACCCTCGAAATCACTACTATCTTTGCTATGCTAGTTTGCTCGCTCTTTTGCTATGCCAATGCTACGATGCCTATCCCTTGCTTTCAAGCCTCCCAAATTGCCATGTCAAACCTCTAACCCACCATGTCCTAGCAAACCGTTGATTGGCTATGTTACCGCTTTGCTCAGCCCCTCTTATAGCGTTGCTAGTTGCAGGTGAAGATTGGAGGCCGTTCCTTGTTGGAACATCTTTTATTTACTTGTTGGGATATCATTATATTGCTATGTTATCTTAATGCATCTATATACTTGGTAAAGGGTGGAAGGCTCGGCCTCTCGCCTAGTGTTTTGTTCCACTCTTGCCGCCCTAGTTTCCGTCATATCGGTGTTATGTTCCCAGATTTTGCGTTCCTTACGCGGTTGGGTTATAATGGGAACCCCTTGATAGTTCGCCTTGATTAAAGCTTTTCCAGCAATGCCCAACATTGGTTTTACCATTTTCCACCTAGCCTTTTCTTTCCCTTGGGTTCTGCAGACTCAAGGGTCATCATTATTTTAACCCCCCCGGGCCAGTGCTCCTCTGAGTGTTGGTCCACCTGTCAGCTACCGGTGGCCACCAGGGGCAACTCTGGACTGGCCTACCCGTACCTAGGACAATCTAAGTGTGCACTGAGAAAGAGGTATGTGCAGCTCCTATCAGGATTTGTCGGCACATTCGGGCGGTGTTGCTGGTCTCGTTTTAACCTGTCGAAGTGTCTTGAATAACCGAGATACCGAGTCTGATCGGAACATCTTGGGAGGAGGTCTATTCCTTCGTTGACCGTGAGAGCTTGTCATGGGCTAAGTTGGGACTCCCCTGTAGGGATTTGAACTTTCGAAAGCCGTGCCCGCTGTTATGGGCAGATGGGAATTTGTTAATGTCCGGTTGTAGATAACTTGAACCTTAAGTTAATTAAAATGAATCAACTGAGTGTGTTACCGTGACGGCCTCTTCTCGGCGGAGTCCGGGAAGTGGACACGATGTTGGAGTAATGTTTGCGCAGGTGGTTCTCTAGTTTCTCGCTCGCGCTTTGCCTCCTCTTCTTGCTTTCTTTTGCGAATAAGTTAGCCACCATATTTGCTAGTTGCTTGCTGCAGCTCCACTCATATTTTACCTTGCCATAACTATAAGCTTAAATAGTCTTGATGGCGAGGGTGCGAGATTGCTGAGTCCCTGTGGCTCACAGATTACTATTACCCCAGATGCAGGGCCTGATGATTCCGCTCCAGCAGACGCGTATGAGCTCAAGTGGGAGTTCGACGAAGACTCTCAACGTTACTATGTTTCTTTCCCGATGATCAGTAGTGGTGCCTAGTTGGGGGTGATTGGGACCGTGTCGCATGTTGGGTTATCTTTTATTTTGGCGCCGTAGTCGGGACATGAGTGTTTGGATGATGTAATGTTATTTATGTACTTGATTGACGTGGCGAGTGTAAGCCAACTATGTTATCTCCCCTTTATTATTTATATTACATGGGATGTTGTGAAGATTGTCTAACTTGCGACATATGCCTTCAATGCGATTATGCCTCTAAGTCGTGCCTCGACACGTGGGAGATATAGTCGCATCGAGGGTGTTACAATTACGCTGTGGTGTTTCAGGTGGTGTGAGTTGCGAAACTATTCCACATTGTTTTAAATGAAGACCAAACTCGTAAGTCAAATATTCGCCTCCGCGATCAGATGGTAGAAACTTTATTTTCTTGCTACGATGATTTTCCACTTCACTCTGAAATTCTTGAACTTTTCAAATGTTTCAGACTTATGTTTCATTAAGTAGATATACCCATATCTGCTCAAATCATCTGTGAAGGTCAGAAAATAACGATAGCTGCCACGAGCCTTAACACTCATTGGACCGCATACATCAGTATGTACTATTTCCAATAAGTCAGTGGCTCGCTCCATTGTTCCGGAGAACGGAGTCTTAGTCATCTTGCCCATGAGGAATGGTTCGCAAGCATCAAGTGATTCATAATCAAGTGATTCCGAAAGCCCATCAGCATGGAGTTTCTTCATGCGCTTTACACCAATATGACCTAAACGGTAGTGCCACAAATACATTATCATTATTAACTTTGCATCTTTTGGCATCAATATTATGAATATGTGTATCACCACAATCGAGATTCAACAAAAATAGACCACTCATCAAGGGTGCATGACCATAAAAGATATTACTCATATAAATAGAACAATGATTATTCTCTGATTTAAACGAATAACCGTCTCGCATGAAACAAGATCCAGATATAATGTTCATGCTCAACGCTGGCACCAAATAACAATTATTCAGGTCTAAAACTAATCCCTAAGGTAGATGTAGAGGTAGCATGCTGACGGCGATCACATCGACCTTGGAACCATTTCCGACGCGCATCGTCACCTTGTCCTTAGCCAATCTTCATTTAATCCGTAGCCCCTGTTTCGAATTGGAAATATGAGCAACAGAACCAGTATCAAATACGCAAGCACTACTATGAGCATTAGTAAGGTACACATCAATAACATGTATATCAAATATACCTTTCACTTTGCCATCCTTCTTATCCGCCAAATACTTAGGGCAGTTCCGCTTCCAGTGACCAGTCCGTTTGCAGTAGAAGCACTCAGTTTCAGGCTTAGGTCCAGACTTGGGCTTCTTCCCGGGAGCAGTAACTTGCTTGCTATTCTTCTTGAAGTTCCTCTTCTTTCCTTTGCCCTTTTTCTTGAAACTAGTGGTCTTGTTAACCATCAACACTTGATGCTCCTTCTTGATTTCTACCTCCGCAGCTTTGAGCATTGCGAAGAGCTTGGGAATAGTCTTTTCCATCCATTGCATATTATAGTTCCTCACGAAGCCTTTATAGCTTGGTGGCAGTGATTGAAGAACTCTGTCAATGACACTATCATTTGGAAGATTAACTCCCCACTGAGTCAAGTGGTTATGGTACCCATACATTATGAGTATGTGTTCACTGACATAACTGTTGTCCTCCATCTTGCAGCTATAGAACTTGTTGGAGACTTCATATCTCCCAACTCGGGCATTTGCTTGAAATATTAACTTCAACTCTTGGAACATCTCATATGGTCCATGACGTTCAAAATGTCTTTGAAGTCGCGATTCTAAGCCGTAAAGCATGGCACACTGAACTATCGAGTAGTCATCAAATTTAGCTTGCCAGACATTCATAATGTTCGGAGTTGCTCCTGCAGCAGGCCTTGCACCTAGCGGTGCATCAAGGACGTAATTCTTCTGTGCAGCAATGAGGATAATCCTCAAGTTACGGACCCAGTCCGTGTAGTTGCTACCATCATCTTTCAACTTAGCTTTTTCTAGGAACGCATTAAAATTCAAGGGAACAGTAGCACGGGCCATTGATCTACAACATAGATATGCAAAAACTATCAGGACTAAGTTCATGATAAATTTAAGTTCAATTAATCATATTACTAAAGAACTCCCACTTAGATAGACATCCCTCGAGTCATCTAAATGATCATGTGATCCATATAAACTAAACCATGTTCGATCATCACGTGAGATGGAGTAGTTTTCAATGGTGAACATATCTATGTTGATCATATCTACTATATAATTCACGTTCGACCTTTCGGTCTTAGTGTTCTAAGGCCATGTTTGTACATGCTAGGCTCGTCAAGTTTAACCCGAGTATTCTGCACGTGCATAACTGTCTTGCACCCATTGTATGTGCATGTAGAGCTTATCACACTCGATCATCACGTGGTGTCTCGGCACGACGAACTGTCGCAACGGTGCATACTCGGGGAGAACACTTATAACTTGAAATTTAGTGAGGGACCATCTTATAATGCTACCGCCGTATTAAGAAAAATTAGATACATAAAAGATAAACATCACATGCAATCAAAATATGTGACATTATATGGCCATCATCATCTTGTGCCTTTGATCCCCATATCCAAAGCACCGTCATGATCACCATCGTCACCGGCTTGACACCTTGATCTCCATCATAGCGTCGTTGTCATCTCGCCAACTATTGCTTCTACGACTATCGCTAACACATAGTGATAAAGTAAATCTATTACATGGCGATTGTATTCATACAATAAAGCAACAAGCATAAGGCTCCTGCCAGTTGCCGATAACTTTTACAAAACATGATCATCTCATACAATAACATATATCACATCATGTCTTGACCATATCACATCACAACATGCCCTGCAAAAACAACTTAGACGTCCTCTACTTTATTGTTGCAAGTTTTACGTGGCTGTTATGGGCTTCTAGTAAGAACCATTCTTACCTACGCATCAAAACCACAATGATTTTTCGTCAAGTGTGCTGTTTTAACCTTCAACAAGGACCACACGTATTTAAATTCGATTCAACTAAAGTTGGAGAAACAGACACCCGCCAGCCACCTTTATGCAAAACAAGTTGCATGTCTGTCGGTGGAACCGGTCTCATGAATGTGGTCATGTAAGGTTGGTCCGGGCCACTTCATCCAACAATACCACCGAATCAAAATAAGACGTTGGTGGTAAGCAGTATGACTATGATCGCCCACAACTCTTTGTGTTCTACTCGTGCATATCATCTACGCATAGACCTGGCTCTGATACCACTGTTGGGGAACGTAGCATGCAATTTCAAAAAATTTCCTACGATCACGTAAGATCTATCTAGGAGATGCATAGCAACGAGAGGGGGAGAGTGTGTCCATATACCCTTGTAGATCAAAAGCAGAAGCGTTAGGTTAACGTGGTTGATGTAGTCGGACGTCTTCATGATCCAACCGATCAAGTACCGAACGTACGACACCTTCAAGTTCAGCACACGTTTAACTCGATGACGTCCCTCGAACTCTTGATCCAGCAAAGTGTCGAGGGAGAGTTTTGTCAGCATGACGGTGTGGTGACGGTGATGGTGACGTGATCCGGGCAGGGCTTCGCCTAAGCACTATGACAATATGATCGGAGGAGTAAACTGTGGAGGGGGCACTGCACACGGCTAAGAAACAACTGTTGTGCTTTGGGGTGCCCCCTGACCCCGTATATAAAGGAGGAGAGTGAGGAGGCCGGCCAAGGGGCGCACCATAGGGGGGGGGAGCCGACTAGGACTCCTAGTCCAAGTTACCCCCTTCCTTTCTTTCGGAGGGGGAAAGGGGAAGGAGAGGAGAGGGGGAAGGAAAGTGTGGCCGCGCCCGCTTCCCCTTGTCCAATTTGGACAGCCCATGGGGGGGGGTGCCTCCCTTGTGGGCTTCCCTCTCTCTCCCCTATGTCCCATGTAGGCCCATTACTTTTCCGGGGGGTTCCGATAACATCCCGATACTCCGAAAAAGACCCGAACCACTCCGGAACCATTCTGGTGTCCGAATACTATCCTCCAATATATCAATATTTACCTCTCGATCATTTCAAGACTCCTCATCATGTCCGTGATCTCATCCGGGACTGTCGGGGATATACCCCGCGGTATGACCCGGCCAGAAATATAACTCGGTTGACACTTGGCGATTCACTGGCGACCCGCCCTGACTAGACGGTTTACAAGCAACCCGCCGGAACATTATGACTCACTGGTAACCCGGCGGGCGGGAAAGACGGATGACAAGGCCCAAGGCCCAGAAGGCCAGTTTATGTTAATGGTGGGCCGGTTTAATAGGAAATCCGTGAGGAATATTTCCCTTACAAGGAGTCAAGACCCGGACTTGTATCCGGTTTGTATTAGAATGTAGACTGGTCCTAATCCTAATAGGATTCCACATGTAACCCGCCCCTCTAACTTATACAAGGAGGGGTAGGGCTCTCCAAGGAGGACAAGTTGACAAGTTGGACAAGTTAGGTTTAGAAAGACAACTCAATTCTCACGAGATAGAGCACCCTTGTAATCATGATCATGATCATCAATATCAATGAAGCAGGATGTAGGCTTTTACCTCCGTCGTGAGGGGCCGAACCTGAGTAAAACCTCGCGTCTCTTTTCCCACTCAACCCCTCTCAAGATACCACATAGATGCGTTGGCCTCGTGACTAAGTCCTGACACTAAAGACATCTGTCGTGACAATTCCACGACAGTTAGCGTCCACCGTAGGATTTGCGCACGGTGGTGTTAAATTCTTGAAGGGATCTCTCCTAAGAATCGAAAGTTCACAATTTTCCGGATAAAAAAGAGCCGGCTTGGGAAGGCCAGCATCAGCTTCAAGCTTCAAGTCTATAATCTATGGAATTTAACGTCAAACCGCGGCGACTTGCAATCCATCGAGATGAATAACAGATCGATTTCGTCGACTATAGCGGGCGTATCAAGTCATGTCCGTATCCGAGTCAAACCAGTACAAATTGTTAAAAAAGGAAAGTTATCCACGGCCAAGGAGGATATGGACTCCGGGTTGCCCTCGCGTGCTTCTGCAAAAAAGCCGCAACTATCATGGCTGGACCTGACCGGCGCTGGCATGTCGTGGCCCTTGCCTCGTCGGCGTGGCTGTCTCCGTCTCTGTCGTGACCTCCATGGCTGGGCCTCGCTGGCTCACCTACAACCGCCGAGCCTCACCTCGCCTTGCTTCTGAGCTGGCCCCTGCCGAGCCGTCTCTGGTGCGGTCCAGCGCCTCAAATCGCCCTGGCCGTGCCTCTGCATCAGAGTCGCATCGTCCGGGCCGAGTTGACCCGACCACGAATCACTTCCACCGTGGTGTTAAGCGCTGAGCCGCCGTGCCTTGCCTTCAGACCGCGGAGGACCGCCCTGAGCCGCCTGTCTCCGATTCCAACCCGGACCCTGCCTCGCCAAGTCGCCTCCGGGTCGCTGTGGCCCGCCCCACTGTTCAGCCGTTCTTCTCCAACCCGCCGGCGTGCCTCTGCCACCATGCTGACCTCGTGGACGCGCCGTCGCGCCTGCGGTGCTCCTCTGCTGAGCCGCCCAGCTCGGGCTCTGCTATGACCCGCCTCAGCTATCGTGGCGCCCGGCTGCTTCAAGTCGCCTCGCTTTCCACTTCCGCCGGGCTTCGCTACTGCCGCCGCCCGCGTCTGCGGCCGCGAGTTGTCGTTTTCGCGGTCACGGCAAGCCACCCTGTTTCTGCTGGGTTTCGCAACTGAAGGAGAAAGCAGAGGCGGCTGTAAAAGTGGCCGGGTGCCCGTTTGTTAAAAGGGATAAGAACACACGCGGCCAGCACGTACAGTCACTTTTCACGATTGCTTTGATGGACAAGTACTAGCACGTGCAGCTTCAGATGAACCGAACATCTGATGTTTTTTCAGACTATGTCCAGCATTATTGAACATCAGTGTTCGCCTTATACGACCAAAAACCAGGTACTATCCTTTCTATATATCTTATTATTAGCATATATTAAATTGTTTGAGAACAATTACTATGGTCCGTGGTATTTTTTTCACAGGACCGTTATTCGTTAGAAAGGTGTAGCAAAGAAGCGTGCACCAATATTATTTTTGCACTACTGCTTGTCCGTGCCGTGCTGCTGATCGGACATGTGAGCAAGTCGCCGCCCTCGCTACATCCACACATGCGACTGACTCGTTGTCTGCGCCCGCGGTCGACTCGTTCGCGTCTGTGGCATTTCCAAATGCCGTGGTTGATTCTCTCGTCCGCACCGGCTTACGACGCCGCGGCCGGCTCGCCCGTCCGCACCAGCTTACAACACCGCGGCCGGTTCATTTGTCTGCTCCCGCGGCCGACTCGGTCGTGATTGATTTCAGCCTCACCGTGGTACTCATCAACTCCGCGGTGAATAACTTCCGGCCAAACATATCAGGTTAAATCCATCCTGTCAATTTTTTATTGATACATTTTTTATGATTTCGAGAACAATTACTCTCGCCTACAATATCCTTTATGCAGGATAATTAGTCATGACAAAAGTGGTTTATACCGTGGGTACGGAGCACGCGCTGGTGATATTCTGCATCGGTGTTTATGTGTGCTTTATTACACGGTGAATGGACGCATGCAAGTCGCCCCCCTTGCTGCCCGGTCTACTCCAACAACTCTGAAGCAAAAATGATTTATTATCAGCCTCCACCAGATGGCTTGATGAGCAGGCGCGCAAGTCGCCACCACTGCGGTTTGGGTAATTTCAACAACCAGCTAGGATGCACCATTGGCCGGATTACTGACACAAATCATACGGGATCATTTATGGCCCACCATGGATGACCTTAACCTTCCGTGGATTCACATCACGTTATCAAACGCTAATGATATACAATGAGTGTTGCGAAGATCATTCACTCGCCACCTTGATTCCAGCTTCAACATATGACAGCGTTCCATTGTTCAGCTATATGCCGGTTTATATCACGGCCAAACATAGAGAATCTCAAGACAACTCTTCGAGTTGTCTCAAGACTCAGGGGTTACAATGATATGACTCAGCAAATCTTGCCAGTTTCAGCAATTCAAGAACCCCAAGACGTTGAAAGGGAAGATAACCCGGTCCCGGAGGCTACTACCATATTGATGAAAATTTAAAGGTGTCAGAAAATTTCCAGTTCAAAATGAAGAATGCCAGTTTAAAATCGGGTTCAAGGGAAATCTGTTCTCCCACAAAAGCTCTGAAGCTCTCAAATCCGGTTTAAGAATTTCCAGTTCAAAAAGAATTAATCTCTCGCAAATTTGAGTTTAAAGGCCTTCAGAAAATTTCCGGCTAAAAATGAAGATTCTGGTTTAAAATCTGGTTCAAGGGAAAGATGTCTCCCACAAAGCTTTGAAGCTCTCAAAATCCGGTTTACCATCCGGTTCAAGAAGAAATATCTCTTGCAAAGTTCGAGTTCTCAAAAAAAAACTTGGGGGCTTGTTACCCAAAGTCAAAAGGGGCCAAAGAGAGTGTTGCAAAAGCACAACTCAAACATAGGCACTCATTGAGCACAGCTCAAAATATTGCTTGTTGACTCTTTGCTTCTACAAGAACAAAGAGCCTATATGTAAGTGCATCTAGTGCCACCCCTAGTTGGTTTTGGAGTATTGACGACAAACCTAGTTGAGGGACTAACGTGTTTGTGAGAATTGCAGGAAAACACAGGTAGAAGTCCCTCATTGATTCGGTTTTATTACCAGAGATGACCCCTAAAAATGTACGAAGACATTGAAGACAATGGTGGTTTATGAAGATATTCATATTGAAGACAATGACATCTGAAGACTCCCTATGAAGCTTATGGAACTCGAAGACTTAGATCCTTCGTAGTTTCATTTCATTTATGTTGTGTCGTAGGAACCACCGTACTGTTAAGTGGGGTCCAAGAGAACCAGTCAGAATGACTGAAGTGATGCCTAATTCAAATCCTATGTCTTCGAGCGAAGACTTTGAGAGAAAATCTTGTCCAGAGTCAGACAAGTCAGCTTTACTTGTAGCCCAAGTAAAGTTGCCGTGTGAGTTCAAAATTCGACCGTTGGTACACGTGTCAGTTCCTTAGTGACCCAGGGTCATTTCGGACAGATCAGGTCGGGTTGCCAAGTGGCTATAAATATTCCACCCCCCACAACCATAAACGGTTGGCTGCTCAGATTTCAGTGCACGGCTTTTGTCGTTTAAGAGCAACCCACCTCGAAACCTTTGAAAGAAAAATTCCTAGTGAGGAGAAAAGCCCTAACCACCCAGAGCCAGAGTCAATTGGGCATCACTTAAGTCTTCGTGTCTGTGTGATCTGAAGACTTATTACACTTGAGGATTGTGCATCCTCCAGACGGTTAGGCGTCGCGTTCTGAGCATCCAAGAGAAATTGTGGATTGCCGGTGAACGAAGTGTGTGAAGGTTTGGGAGTCTACCTTGAAGACTTACCAGAGTGATTGGGCGAGGTCTGTGTGACCTTAGCTCAAGGAGAAAACGGTGAGGACTGGGTGTCTTGGACTAAGTGTCCTTGACTGGGTGTCCGGGACTGTGTGTCCTTTGGTTTAAATACCTAGCCGCTCCAACCAGACGTACAGTTGTCACATCAACTGGAACTGGTCCAACAAATCATTGTCTTCAACGTGTCACTGGTTTCATCTTCACTTCCTTTTACTTACAGTTATTCATTGTGAAGCCATTGCATGCTCGTTTTATCTTTTGTCTTCACAACATGAATGTATGATCTGTTTGGCTTCATAACTTCTTCCTACCTGATCCTTATTACACTGAAGCTGGTTGTGATTGCGCTTTCACTCTATTGAATACATGACCATGGCTGGCCTAGTGTAATCTAACTTCCGTTGCATAGTAATAGGCATAATCTTCACTGTTTGTCTTCATAACTCTCACGTTTTGAAGACTTTCATAAAAATCGCCTATTCACCCCCCCTCTAGTCGATATAACACACTTTCAATTGGTATCAGAGCAAGGTGCTCCCTTGTTCTGTGTGATTCGGTTTAACCACCTGGAGTTTTAGCTATGTCGACTGCAGGGATAATCAAAGTCTCCGCTGCGTGCCCCGTCTTTGATGGAACTGAATATCCCTACTGGAAGAATAAGATGCGCATGCATCTTGAAGCCATTGACGTCGACCTATGGTATGTCGTCGAGAACGGCGTTCCCAAGGCTGGAGAAGGTGTCACTGCTGCTGATGTCAAGAAATTCATTCAACTGGACTCTACTGCCAAGAACATCAACTGTGGTCATCTGACCAAAGGACAGTATGGCCGTGTGAGTGCTTTGAAGACATCCAAGCTGGTTTGGGACTGGCTCTCCAAGGTCAATGAAGGCATCTCAGCCCAGAGAGATCAAAGAATCAGTGTCCTTCGCAATCTCTTCAACTGCTTCAAGCGAAATGACAATGAGAATGTCCAGCACACATTTGACCGGCTCACTGACATCACAAATGAGCTTCAAGCCCTCGGCGCCACTGAGATCACCAAACATGAAATCGTCAAGACGCTGCTGAGATCACTTGATAGTTCGTTTGACATCCTGGCCCTGATGATTCAAGAACGTCCTGATTTCAAGACACTCAATCCGTCTGACATACTTGAGAGGCTCAACACACATGAGTTTCAGCTTTCTGAGAAAAGAGATATCTACGGTCCAAACTATGGGCGAACTCGTGCCTTGAAGGCAAAAGCTGTCTCCTCATCTGAAGAAGAATCTGACTGCAGTTCTGATGATCCTGAAGACATTGGAAGAGAACTTGCAATGCTAGTGAAGAAGTTTCAAAAATTCACCAAGAAGAAAGACTTCAGAAAATCTTCACGATCAAGCTCAAGGAATGATGAAGTTTCTGCTCATGACTACAAGAAGAAAACATGTCACAAGTGCAAGAAAACTGGGCACTTCATCTCTGAGTGTCCACAGTGGGACAATGAGAACAGAAGGAAGAAAAAGAGCAAGGAATATGATTCTGACGACAAGAAGAAGAAGAAACACTCAAAGTCTTCTTCCAAGTCTTCATCACACAAGAAGAGCTCATCTGGCAAGGCACGTGCGTTTGTTGGAAAGGAGATGGATTCAGAAGAGGAGTCCGCATCTGAGGAGGCAGAGGTGGAGTCTGAGGAGGAGTCTGACTCTGGCATTGCGAGTCTGGCTACAGCATATGTCGCCAAGTCCATCTTCAACACTGAAGACAATAACTGCATCACCGACACCGACGCAAATGACAAGAATGACTCCACTCCTACCTACTGCTTCATGGCACGCGGTGCCAAGGTAAACACACGCACCACTCGCTATGAAACATCCAGTGACGATGACTCTGAATGTGATTCAAAACCTAGCTACAAAACACTTGCTAAAATTGCAACTGAACAACAGAAAGCTATGGAACACATTCAAAAACTGTTAGACAGAAGCGATGATCTGTTGGGTGCTGAAATGACTCGATCTGAATCCTTAATTGAAGACATAAAAAACCTTCACGTTAAGTATCAGGAACTTGAAGATCGTCATGATACTCTCTCAACAACTCATGAAAAGCTTTCCTATGACTATCTTCAAAGGAAGCAAGAACTTGAGAAATTGAGGGTGGCTCATGAAGATCTTCAAAAGGAAAACGAGTCACTTCACGCCGAACAGATCAGTCCCGCTCAGGAAGGACTTGAACCACCATGTCTTAAATGCATTGAGCATAATAATGCTAATTCTGTTGCTGAATGTTCCACTGCTACTACTGTTCCAATATCTTCAACTGTTGATGTGGCAACTAACCCCTCTGCTGAGGATACCACTGCTATTGCTGATGAGAATGCTAGGTTGAAGACATTGCTTGAAACAGGGATGTACAAAAGTCTGAAAGGGCATCAAACATTATGTGATGTCCTTAAGAAGCAGATTCTGAACCAAAACCCTAGGAAAGAGGGTGTTGGGTTCGTGAGGAAAATCAATGCAGATGGCTCTTACTGGAAACCTGAGCAGTACCCCAAAACTACATGGGTTGCTGCAAAGGAACTTTCAGCAGATCCATCCAATTTATCTGGCTTCACTTGTGCTAACCCAATTATCATTGATGAATCCTTTGATGCAAACTATAAACTTTTTAAGAATCAGAATGGTGAAGTGTCTGCCAGGTACATTGGTACTAACTGCAGGAATGGACCGCCTATGAAGAAGATCTGGGTTCCGAAAACATGTCTGGAAAATCTTCATGTGAATGTCTTCATGACACCTCACTTGAAGAAGACAAACCTCGGTCCAAAGGCTTCATACAGACAGAGGACTCACCTGAGTCACACTAACGCAAATGTTTTGCAGGGAAACCACACTCAGGCATATGAATATGAGAGCGGTTCATCAAACCGTCATGTTCATATGACCAAAAATTATTCTGCTTATGCCTATGAGTATTATTGTCCCCCTGCTAGACTGTTTGCTAAGGCTTCAAAGCCAAAATTCTCAGATGCTGCACTTAGACTCATAGCTTCTAAGCCACCCTTGAAGATGTGGGTGGTTAAGAAAGCTTAACTCTCTTTGGCAGGGAAAGGTCTCCAGCACAAAAAAAAAATCTTCTGATGCTATTGCTGGGGACCATAAAAATCTTGTGGGGTGCAAGATAAACTGCCCAAATGGCATCATTATGTACTTCGTTTCTGAATCGCATGCTACTCTCCCCATTAGTCCTAATCTGGATCTAAGTTTTCATAACCCACTGGGTCGTCAAATGTTTATGCTTCACAACACTCTTCGTGAAGCCTATCCCCCTAACTGCACTGTAGGGTACGACACCAGCAACTTCAAAGTCTTCAGAATGGATTATTGACAGTGGGTGTACAAATCACATGACTGGCAGAAGAAGCCTTCTTATGGACTCAACTTTACGTCCATCCGACAAGAGCCACATTACATTCGCTGACATTGGTAAAAGTAAGGTATTGGGTCTAGGTAGAGTTGCAATCTCAAAGGATCAACACATGGATAAAGTCATGCTTGTTGAATCCCTTGGCTTCAACTTAATGTCTGTCTCAATGCTTTGCGATTTGAATATGATTGTAATGTTTGGCAAATATCGCTGCCTGGTGCTAATGGAATCTGACAAATCTCTAGTGTTTGAAGGGTATAGGAAAGGTGATTTGTATGTGGTAGATTTCTCAGCAGGACCACAACTTGCAGTATGTCTTCTTGCAAAAGCTTCAGAATGCTGGCTTTGGCATCGAAGGCTTGGGCATGCTGGCATGAGGAACCTCCACACCCTTGCAAAGAAAAAGAACGTCATAGACATCGAGGGTGTCAAGTTCAAGAAAGATCACTTATGCGGTGCCTGTGAAGCAGGGAAGATGACAAGGGCAAAACATCCTTCGAAGACAATCATGACCACTACTCAACCCTTCGAACTGCTTCACATGGATCTTTTCGGTCCCACTCACTACTCAACTTTTACTACTTCTGCATGCCTCTATGGCTTCGTAATTGTTGATGATTATTCTAGATATACTTGGGTGCACATAATCCTTTACAAGACTGAAGTGCAGGATGTCTTCAGACGCTTCGCAAATCGAGCTATGAACAATTTTGGCGCCAAGATAAAGCACATCAGAAGTGATAATGGCACTGAATTCAAGAACACTGGCCTTGATACATATCTGGATACCTTGGGCATCACACATGAATTCTCAGCTCCATACACGCCACAGCAGAATGGCGTCGTCGAACGCAAGAACAGAACACTCATTGAGATGGCCAGAACAATGCTAGATGAATACAAGACTCCAAGAAAGTTCTGGACTGAAGCCATTGATACTGCATGCCATACAATCAATCATGTTTATCTTCACAAGCTTCTGAACAAGACATCTTATGAACTCCTAACTGGCAAGAAGCCAAATGTCAGTTACTTTAGAGTATTTGGCGCAAAATGCTGGATCAAGGACCCACACCACACCTCAAAGTTTGCACCAAAAGCACATGAAGGCTTCATGCTTGGATATGGAAAGGATTCGCACTCCTACAGAGTCTTCAATCTCTTCCACTACAAAGTGGTTGAAACAGTGGATGTGCGATTTGATGAAACCAATGGATCACAAAGAGAGCAATTGCCAAATGTGCTAGATGAAGTTCCAGCAAATGAATCAATCAAGCTTATGGGAACTGGAGAAATTGTACCTTCTGAAGCTCATCCTGAAGAAGAACTTATCATCTCAGCACCTGATCCACATGAAGACAATGCTCAGCCTGAAGATATACCTTCAAATGACCACATAGATCAGTAAGAGCAAAGTCTTCGCCCCACACACCCTCGTGTTGCAAATGAAGTACAAATTGACAAAATACTTGACAGCACCAATGCACTTGGTCCACTCACTCGTTCAAGGGCAACTCAGCTAACAAACTTCTGTGGGCATTTCGCATTCGTCTCAATATCAGAACCCAAGAAAGTTGAAGAAGCCTTCATGGAACCTGAATGGATTCAAGCTATGCAAGAAGAGCTTCAACAGTTTGAGCTGAATAATGTATGGGAACTGGTTAAGCGTCCTGATCCACGGAAGCACAACATAATAGGCACCAAATGGATATATCGCAACAAGCAAGATGAGCATGGTCAAGTTGTCAGAAACAAAGCTCGTCTCGTTGCTCAAGGATATACTCAAGTGGAGGGCATTGACTTCGATGAAACATTTGCTCCTGTGGCTAGGCTTGAAGCCATACGCATACTGCTGGCCTATGCAAATCATCATAACATACTTCTCTATCAGATGGATGTGAAAAGTGCCTTTCTCAATGGCAAGATTGAAGAAGAAGTGTATGTTGCACAACCACTTGGGTTTGAAAATCCAAAACATCCTGATATGGTATACAAGCTCAACAAGGCACTGTATGGCCTCAAACAAGCCCCTAGGGCCTGGTATGATACACTCAAGTACTTTCTGAAAAGCAAAGGCTTCATACCTGGTTCCCTGGATCCCACTCTTTTCACGAAGACATATGATGGTGAACTGTTTGTGTGCCAAATATATGTGGATGACATTATCTTCGGCTGCACCAATCAGAAGTATAGTGAAGAGTTTGGATATATGATGCAAGAACAATATCAGATGTCCATGATGGGGGAGCTGAAGTTCTTTCTCGGTCTTCAAATACGGCAACAACGCAACGGCATCTTCATATCTCAAGAGAAATATCTTAAAGAGTGCCTGAAGAAGTTCGGTATGCAAGACTGCAAAGGCTTCACAACACCAATGCCAGCCAAGCATCATCTGGGTCCCGACGACAATGGTAAAGAGTTCGATCAAAAGGTATACCGCTCCATGATTGGGTCTTTGCTTTATTTATGTGCATCTAGGCCAGATATCATGCTTAGTGTTTGCATGTGTGCTCGATTTCAAGCGACACCAAAGGAGTCGCATCACTTAGCTGTGAAGCGAATTCTTCGATATTTGGCTCACACCCCAACTCTAGGATTATGGTATCCAAAGGGCTCAGAGTTTGATTTGGTTGGATTTTCGGATGCTGATTATGCTGGTGACAAAGTTGATCGCAAGTCTACATCAGGCACATGTCACTTTCTGGGACGATCACTTGTATGTTGGTCTTCAAAGAAGCAGAACTGTGTATCACTCTCCACTACTGAATCTGAATACATTGCTGCTGGATCTTGCTGCGCTCAGCTTCTGTGGATGAAGCAAACACTCAAAGATTATGGCATTCATCTGAAGCAAGTGCCACTTTACTGCGACAACGAAAGCGCCATCAAGATTGCCAACAACCCAGTTCAGCACTCGAAGACAAAGCACATTGAAATTCGTCATCACTTTCTCAGAGATCATGTTGTGAAGGAAGACATTGATATCATACACGTCAACACTGAAGAGCAATTGGCAGATATCTTCACAAAGCCCTTGGATGAGAAGAGATTTTGCAAGTTACGGTGTGAGCTAAATATCTTGGAATCCTCAAATGTCCTATGATCAGGCACACATCCTAACACTTAAGCATATTGATGACTTAGATGTGCAACACACGAAGTAGCGTATATCTTCAAACAATGAAGACATACATCCTAAGTGTGAATACATTAATGTGGAATTTGACATCGGAGCGCCACGATAATTGTGCGCCGTGTCTGGGTCTAATACTTCCTATACGGTGGGTAACGCCACCACCAAACGTTCCATTTTGAGGTGTTTCTCTCATGGCGTTACCTCTCAATGTCTTCACAATTGGTTTGGCTTCATTCTCAGTATGTCTTCATGATTATCTTCACTGCGTTGATTATATGGATATATATGTACTGATGTTCTGTCCTCTACAGGATTCACTTATAGCTATGTCTTCTTGGTTGAATCTTTTGAACTAAGTGAATGTGATCGGACCCTAACCTCTCTATGCTTTCTATCTCAAACTCTATCTCTCCAAGTCATATGCATTATGTTGAAACTGTCAAATGTCTTCGCTGTGTCCTTGTCAGCTGAAGACATAGTGACAACCATAAAAGTCCGTCTTTAATGCTCATTCCTCCACATAAGATCCGAAGAAGCAGGAACGACCGCCCGACAATTTAGGCTTGCGTGGGACGTGGAACAAATCCCAATCTTCCTCTAACTGGCCACGCATGCCTCAAATGCGAACCGCCAGGGGTACCTGCGTAATAGCGCAGTGCCGCCTCTATCCCTATAAATACACGATTCACTGCGGTCATTATCTCCTTCTTCCACCCTCGCACGAACCCTAGCGCCACCGCTAGCACTCGACGACGCCGGTGACGAAGCGCTTCACTGCCGCAACCTCTCCGACGCCGTTTTCACGCCGACAGCGGACATCGCTCTCTCCGCCGTCGCCGTAGGTGTCTTCCGTCGCCAAGTTAGGGCACGGAGGATCGAACTGCTCGGCCTCAACTCTCACTTCGTCTAGCAGTTCCAAGTGTGGTAAATAAAATCTCTTTTTACTGCCTCTTTTGATCCCATAGCTCAGTCACTTTCTGCCATAAGGAGTTTCTCTTCACATCAGTTAGTTATCTCGCTACATCTCATGACATGCCTAGTATATTCACTTGTGCTTCATAAGGTAGTTAGATTCCTCACTTGTACTGATCTGTGGGTTCGTACAAATCTGGAACCAACTTCTTATCTGTGAGTGAATGTCTTCGCACAATGAGGTCTATGTCTTCTAAACCGATTTATCTTCAAAATCTTCTGAGAATGCATATGACCTCTTCCCCTTCCCTCGCACCTTAATGCTGTCACAGGTACATGTCCGTGGGAGAATCCTTTGGTTCTCATAGTCTGCATTCATTTGCAGAGTACTTGCAGCATCACATCAACTCTCCCGAAGCCAGTTCTTGCAAAAGGAAGCCTTTGAAGCCTTTGAACATCTTGAAGCCTTCCAAGTTATTCATGGCTTCAGAAACAGCAGCAAGGAAGGGAGGCAGACAGCGACGTGGTGAAACGTCCAAAGATCTGCCTGATGAATTGGCAGAGATGTAGAAAACTGATCCTGAAGAAAGCTATGGTCAGCGCAAGACACGAATCCAATGGATTCGAAGATATTGGGCAGAGCAATGGTTCCACTACCGCTTCGTCACTCAGGAATATGCGGAGAAGTGCGCCATCAAGAGACCGTGGGGAGACGTACTATACAAAAATCTCGTACCCAGGTCCAGAGTTGAAGCCATTGCTCAAGGCTTCTATCCATGCATGGTGAGAGGACCACAGCCAGCTGAGGCACATCCGTCATCACTTCTCTGGTGCCGCGATGATAATCTCTTCAAGCGCAACTTTCAGTTTGCACAATAGTCAGCGAAGATAAACAAGAAGAAATTTGGGCTTGACTTCAACCCTGGTCCCTCCTCACCAAGGGCAGATGGCACACGCAACGCCGATCCCAATATCATCGGGCCGTATGCCAATCTTGCAGGCCTCATCACTCGCATCCTAGTCCAAGGGACTGCTGTGAATGACCCTCCAGCAGATACTGAGTCAGATGACGCCCCTGCTGCGCCGAAGCCGAAGCAGAACAAGCCAAAAGCTTCAAAGCCAGCCGCTTCTCCCAAGATTGCAAGAGTGAAGCCTTTAGCAACTGCACCTCCTGAAGCCAGTGTGCAGTCAGAAGGCTTATCACGAGTGTCCAAGCCCCAAGAAGCCAAGAAGCCTCAGCCACACGCAGGCAAAGAGCTCACTGCTGCTGACATTCTGCACTGCGAAGCCATTGATCTCTCAAGCGATGAAGATCTTGGAGATGATGCTCTTGAGCAGCTCATCAAGAGCAAGGAGGAGGCTGAAATCTTCAACAATCTGCCTCTATTTGATGTCGCCATCATCCACAACTTCATCGATGAATGGTTTGACACACCAGACATAAGCTTCAATGATCTGCAGCTACCCATAGGCCTCAGCGTTGCCTTTCAAGGAGCAATTGCTTCAGAACTTGCAATAGCCCAGCGAATTGTAGAACTGAAGCAGAAAATTGATCATGAAAACGCTCAGTTCAAGAAGCACGTGGCCAAGCTCAGTGTGCAAGAAGTGAGAAACTTCAAGATCATGTTGCACGAGCTGAAAGAAAACTTCCTGAAGACGCGTGCCGAAGCTCAAGGCTCGCGAGAACGCATGAAGACTTTGGCTGATCGCTGCGTGCGGGCCTACAATGAGGCAGAGAAGCGCAAGGCACTTGGGCGTCCCGGTATTGACCCCAGGATGGCCGCGAAGAAGAAAAAGAAGGCGGCTGTGCCTGAACCTGAAGCGCCAAGGTCAGAAACTGCTCCGATTGTCTTCCCCGCTGCAACGGCTGGCTCGAAGCCAAAGAGTCGATCAACCGCCTCACAGCACAAGAAGACACGGACTGCAGAGGCTGAAGCTAAGAAGAGAAAACATTCTGAAGCCTCTCCTTCTGAACCCATCATCAAGAAGCGCAAGACCAAGAAATCTCGGGCTGCTCCCACAGAGCCCTTGACAGTTGAACCCCTCTCCGTCCGCTATCCTGACAAAGATCATCAGTTGACTGTGCATGAACCCAACACTGAAGACATTCCAGCAGACGAACCCTACGCTGCTGAAGACATTGGTCTCCAAGACAATGTGCTAGGTGATGCAGCCCTTCCTCAGCTTGAGACAAGCGAACTGATCAGTATTGGTCGTCCCTTGACGCCAATCACACAAGAAGCATCATGGGCAGATCGCCCACAGGAGGAAGATGAGCCACAGCCCACTGCAACTCCACAAGCGTCGCCCAAATTCCATAGGCTTCGAAAAGGGCCAAGGGCTCAGGCTGCTGACGACATTCCGGCTGCATCAGCCGAAGAGCATGCAGAGACACCACAAGCTCCAACTCCCCCACACCAACAAGAAGCAGTTCTCCAGGAGAACGTGCCTGAGTCTGCAAATGTTGAGGCTGCCACAAACAACGCCGACGCAAATGTGGAGCCCAACCCAACAATAGCTTCAGAAGACAATGAAGCTACTGATCCTGAACATTCTGTGCCTGAGTCTGCTGCAGGACCACAATTCAACTATCATATTGCATACAGACCCCAGGTCCAGAAGCCAATCCCACGACTGCCAAGGTTCCCAGGTCCTGCATCAGCTCCTGGTTCCTTCAACATCAACGGCTTCAGGGCAGATAACACATTTTTCGACCGCTCCAAGAATCCTTATTCAAGGGAACGGATTGTATCAGATAGGTTCTGGAGCCATCAACAGCGCAGCTATTATTCATGCATCCTATACAACCAAGGCTGCATCTTTCCTCACAAGCGCCTTGAGGTTGAAGCTATTGCTAGTCTGCCTGGTCTGGAAGAAGCACTGGATTGCTTCAAGCAAGTAGGTTTGCTGCCATTTATCACTGATGAAGAGCACTGGAACGAAGAGCTTCTGCTCCAGTTCTATGCCACTTTGCATATCAAAGGCTATAACAGAGATCCGAAGACATGGATTCTGGAGTGGATGACAGGCAATATCCATCATGAAGCCAATGCTTTCGACCTAATTGAGCTTACCGGCCTTCCCACTCCTGGCGAATTCTTTGAAGAAGGGTGCCAACTCCATGCTGAAGCAATTGAGAGCATATTTCAGCGTCCTAAGCCAGATATGAGTCAGATGCTCTCAATGATGAAGCCACTGCCTCCTAATGCACCCTATCCAACTAGGTTCTTCGTTGAAGACTTAGAGTACTTGCCCAGAACAATATATCATATCATAAGGCGGACTCTATGGCCTGTAAAGGGACACTCTCGATATGCGACAATTGATGGTGCAATGAAGACTCTCATCTTCTGCATTCTACATGGCAAATGCTTCAATGCACATGATCTCTTCATCCGTCACTTTGCAGCGTCTGCCTCAGAACTGTTTGGATTGAAGTTCTATGCTCCTTGGGTTATGAGGCTGATCAAGCTTCACTCTGCAATCTCCTATCAACCCTCAGCCCGCAACCATAGGATATTTTTGCCAGATGTGGACACATCTGCTGAAGCAATATATCCAGAGCCTGGCAAGCAACCATTAATTCTTCAAAATGCAGAACACCAGAGCTTCACTCAAAATATTGAAGGTGTTGAAGCTCTCTCCCGAGTGTATCCAATGGCTGGCACCACACGTGCTCCTGCATCAACTGAAGCCACTGACAGCACAGCTGCCAAGAGACCCAAGAAGCGCACTCGAGCACTCAATGACCGAGAGCTTCTTGTGGCTCTTCACCAAAAGCAAGATAGGCATCACGACTGGCTCAAACGGCAGATGAGAAGCATCATGCAAGACGTCAATCGCATCAGAAATCTGGCAACCAAGAATGCGTTTGTCGCACACGAGACCTGTCGCCGCACTTGGAAAGGCCTCACCATGATGAGCAATGAAGCTGAACTGCAAGAGGATGGCTTCAGAGAGAGATTCCAATTTGACTCCACGCCTCCAAGAAGAGCGGTGATGCGAAGCACACCATCACTTGAAGAGTCAGAATTCTCTTCTTCTGCTGCCACCGTGTCTGCCCGGATTATTGAAGAAGACGACGACGCGACATCATCTCCACTTGCTTCAACACACGTTGAATCTGCACCAAGCTCATCTGCACCGCCACCAAACAACTCCACCGACCCTGCTGCGCCTGGGAACGCGTAGAAAACTCTATGTCTTCAAACCTTTTTGGTCATCACTGACAAAAGGGGGAGAAGCATGATGTTTATAGTCTTCAAGCGGGTCACTTTGGGCGGGTGCCTCTATATTTTGCTACAGTTTGCTTCGTGTTTACAACTCCCGTTTTTGCTACATTTGCTTCTTTGAGTTGTAACACTTAGCCTTGATGGCCGTCTGCTACCTGCTTGTCACTCCGTTATGCGAAGATAAATTCCGCATGTGCGACGATAAATTCCGCACTCATCTCTTACTGCAGACGTCCATTTTCAATTATGCATGTCATTATCTTCATATACTTTCACATGCATAGTGGATTGTCATCATAAGTTGAAGTGGATCTCCACAAGTACAACCTGCCATGTGCATTTGCATTCAAAAGGCAAATTACTTATATGCACATCTTTAGGGGGAGCCCTTGCAACTTATGAAGACAAATTCCTTTACTATTTCACAAATTATGTTCCCCGTTGAAAACTTCAACTAGTTTGTCATCAATCACCAAAAAGGGGGAGATTGTAAGTGCATCTAGTGCCACCCCTAGTTGGTTTTGGAGTATTGACGACAAACCTAGTTGAGGGACTAACGTGTTTGTGAGAATTGCAGGAAAACACAGGTAGAAGTCCCTCATTGATTCGGTTTTATTACCAGAGATGACCCCTAAAAATGTACGAAGACATTGAAGACAATGGTGGTTTATGAAGATATTCATATTGAAGACAATGACATCTGAAGACTCCCCATGAAGCTTATGGAACTCGAAGACTTAGATCCTTCGTAGTTTCATTTCATTTATGTTGTGTCGTAGGAACCACCGTACTGTTAAGTGGGGTCCAAGAGAACCAGTCAGAATGACTGAAGTGATGCCTAATTCAAATCCTATGTCTTCGAGCGAAGACTTTGAGAGAAAATCTTGTCCAGAGTCAGACAAGTCAGCTTTACTTGTAGCCCAAGTAAAGTTGCCGTGTGAGTTCAAAATTCGACCGTTGGTACACGTGTCAGTTCCTTAGTGACCCAGGGTCATTTCGGACAGATCAGGTCGGGTTGCCAAGTGGCTATAAATAGTCCACCCCCCACAACCATAAACGGTTGGCTGCTCAGATTTCAGTGCACGGCTTTTGTCGTTTAAGAGCAACCCACCTCGAAGCCTTTGAAAGAAAAATTCCTAGTGAGGAGAAAAGCCCTAACCACCCAGAGCCAGAGTCAATTGGGCATCACTTAAGTCTTCGTGTCTGTGTGATCTGAAGACTTATTACACTTGAGGACTGTGCATCCTCCAGACGGTTAGGCGTCGCGTTCTGAGCATCCAAGAGAAATTGTGGATTGCCGATGAACGAAGTGTGTGAAGGTTTGGGAGTCTACCTTGAAGACTTACCAGAGTGATTGGGCGAGGTCTGTGTGACCTTAGCTCAAGGAGAAAACGGTGAGGACTGGGTGTCTTGGACTAAGTGTCCTTGACTGGGTGTCCGGGACTGTGTGTCCTTTGGTTTAAATACCTAGCCGCTCCAACCAGACGTACAGTTGTCACATCAACTGGAACTGGTCCAACAAATCATTGTCTTCAACGTGTCACTGGTTTCATCTTCACTTCCTTTTACTTACAGTTATTCATTGTGAAGCCATTGCATGCTCGTTTTATCTTTTGTCTTCACAACATGAATGTATGATCTGTTTGGCTTCATAACTTCTTCCTACCTGATCCTTATTACACTGAAGCTGGTTGTGATTGCGCTTTCACTCTATTGAATACATGACCATGGCTGGCCTAGTGTAATCTAACTTCCGCTGCATAGTAATAGGCATAATCTTCACTGTTTGTCTTCATAACTCTCACGTTTTGAAGACTTCCATAAAAATCGCCTATTCACCCCCCCTCTAGTCGATATAACGCACTTTCACTACAACCTTGTAATAGGCTATAAAAGCCAGGATTGGAAGCCAGGTGTATTCACCTAAAACCCTGGGTTATCCTGCCTTTTTAAGTAAGCCACTCCGCCCAGGTAATCTTGGTAAGACCCGTCAAACGTTTGACAAATCAATCTTATAAAGACCCTGAACTTGTCATAGTCAAAATGACGATTGGTTAATGTGAGGTCCATCTTATAAGGCTGTGCAAAATGGTTTAACTCAGTGGCCTGGCAGCCCATGAAAAGCCTCGCCTTTTTTGCATGTTTTCTTTTGAATCTTTCTTTTTGAGGTTTCTTTTGATGAAGATTATACTAAATCCAGTGTTTATTAACCCGGCCTGGCTTTTGACTATAAGTCACCAGTATGAGATGAGATACTATCCGGTGTTTATTAACCCGACCTGGCTTTTGGCTATAAGTCGCCAGTATGATTATAAATCACCGGCGTTTATTAACCCGGCCTGGTTTTGGACTATAAGTCGCTAGTATGATGATAAATTATCCGGTGTGGCTTGGGACTAAGTCACCAGTATATATATTTGGATTGCGCCATTGGAATCATGCGCTCATAAATCGTTGGATTATATTATTCAAATCTTCAAATAGCCAACATGGCTGGATTTTATTATGGTTATAAATAACCAGTATTATGATCAAGGTTTTCAAAGTCGCTTTAGCGCAATGGCTATCATATTATCAATGTATATGATTTATTCTACAATTGAAGGAATAATCCCGAGTCGTTGCAGGCTTACGACCCGTCACTTGGGGGCTACATTATTCAAGTTGAGATTACATCAAATATGCAAGTCTCATGTCGTTGCAAGCATGCACCATGACACTTGAGGGCTAATGCAAAGTCATTTTTTTGCTCATCTAATTGAAGACCCGACTCATCACAATGAGCCGACCCTTGGGGGCTACCAATTGCTCCCGTTGTAGGATCGAAAGTATGTCTAGAGGGGGGGTGATTAGACTACTTGACCAAATAAAAACTTAGCCTTTTCCCAATTTTAGTTCTTGGCAGATTTTAGCTATTATGGGACAAGTCAAGTAATCATCACACAATTCAAGCAAGCATGCAAAGAGTATATTGGCAGCGGAAAGTAAAGCATGCAACTTGCAAGAATGTAAGGAGAAGGGTTTGGAGATTTCAAACGCAATTGGAGACACGGATGTTTTTCCCGTGGTTCGGATAGGTGGTGCTATCCTACATCCACGTTGATGGAGACTTCAACCCACAAAGGGTAACGGTTGCGCGAGTCCACAAAGGGCTCCACCCACAAAGGGTAACGGTTGCGCGAGTCCACACAGGGCTCCACCCACGAAGGGTCCACGAAGAAGCAACCACCCACAAAGGGTAACGGTTGCGCGAGTCCACACAGGGCTCCACCCACGAAGGGTCCACGAAGAAGCAACCTTGTCTATCCCACCATGGCCATCGCCCACACAGGACTTGCCTCACTAACGGTAGATCTTCATGAAGTAGGCGATCTCCTTGCCCTTACAAACTCCTTGGTTCAACTCCACAATCTTGTCGGAGGCTCCCAAGTGACACCTAGCCAATCTAGGAGACACCACTCTCCAAGAAGTAACAAATGGTGTGTAGGTAATGAACTCCTTGCTCTTGTGCTTCAAATGATAGTCTCCCCAACACTCAACTCTCTCTCATAGGATTTGGATTTTGTGGAAAGAAGATTTGAGTGGAAAGCAACTTGGGAAGGCTAGAGATCAAGATTCATATGGTAGGAATGGAATATCTTGGTCTCAACACATGAGTAGGTGCTTCTCTCTCAGAACATATGAGTAGGAATTGTGTATGTGTTCTGATGGCTCTCTCCATGAATGAAGAGGAGGTGGAGGGGTATATATAGCCTCCACACAAAATCCAACCGTTACACACAGTTTTCCAATCTCGGTGGGACCGAATCAACAAACCCGGTCGGACCGAAAATGTAAACCTAGTGACCGTTGGAGATTTTCGGTGGGACTGACATGCAACTCGGTAGGACCGATATGGTTAGGGTTTGGGAATAACGTAATCTCGGTGAGACCGATTACACAAACTCGGTGAGACCGAATTTGGTAATTAGCTAACCAGAGAGTTGGTCAGGCAAACTCGGTGGGACCGATTTACTCTTTCGGTGAGACCAAAAAGTTACAAAAAGGAAACACTGAATTTACATTGCAATCTCGGTGGGACCGATTCGCTCTTTCGGTGAGACCGAAAAGTTACGAAAGGGAAACAGAGGGCTTGCAATCCCATCTCGGTGAGACCGAGATCCCTATCGGTAGAACCGAATTGCTAGGGTTTGGCAGTGGCTTATGACAAATGAAACTCGGTGGCGCCGGATAGGAAGAATCGGTAGGACCGAGTTTGGCTTAGGGTTTAGGTCATATGTGGATATGGGAAAGTAGTTGAGGGTTTTGGAGCATATCACTAAGCACATGAAGCAAGAGGCTCATTAAGCAACACCTCATCCCTCCTTGATAGTATTGGCTTTTCCTAAGGACTCAATGTGATCTTGGATCACTAAAATATAAAATGAAGAGTCTTGAGCTTTTGAGCTTGAGCCAATCCTTTGTCCTTAGCATTTTGAGGGTTCCACTTTCACATCCATGCCATGCCAATCATTGAGCTTTCCTGAAATAATCATCTTGGAATAGCATTAGCTCAATGAGCTATATGTTGTTATGAATTACCAAAACCACCGAGGGATAGTTGCACTTTCAATCTCCCCCTTTTTGGTAATTGATGACAACATATAGATCAAAGCTTCGACAAATGATAATAAGCATGAATATATCGTCGCTTTGAGAAGTATGTGATAAGTAAGAGCTCCCCCTAAATTTGTGCATATTTAAAATTTGCTTTGGACTGCAAATGCACAAAGAGTTAGAGTCATGGGTTACTCTTCCATGTCACATACATCTTGGTCGAGTGCTTAAAATGATAAGAATGAAATACATGCTCTCATCACCAAGAAAAGTGAATGATCACATAAGATAGATAAGATAATAGCATTAAGCAAGCATTAAGTGTAGCTTATGATCAAACACATGATCATCAATGTCTCACAGATAATGACGTAGTATCTCAAGCACTCAAAAGCAAACAAGTTCGAGAAACCACCAAATAAAGCAAGAGAGAAAAGGGCAACACTCTCTCTCTCTCGAAGCCTATGATCTATACATTTTTCTCCCCCTTTGGCAACAAGTTACCAAAAAGTTCCTAGAAAATGCATAGTGCTAAGTCGACGCTCAGGCTTGATCTTCAGGTGGTGGTGGAGTCCGGATCACTCCAAGGACGAAGGCTTCCGTAGACGCTGAAGTAGACGCTGGAGTTGGAGCTGAAGTAGATGCTGGAGCTGGTGGAACTGAGGCTGTAGCTGGTGCTGAAGTGGTGGCTCTGGTGTCAGCAACTGGCACGGCAGACGACCTCGGACCTCGTGGCACTCTGGCAAAGGCATCAGTGGTAGTCCTGCCTCTCCTCTCCTGCATGTCATCCTGGAGCTGCTCCACTGCAGTCTGAATCTCAGTCACCTTGACATCCAAGTCATAGAACTTTTGTTCCATGATTCTCTGTAGGCTTGCCTGGTTTTGAGTTAGGGTGGCTAGTCCTTTCTCAATCCGTAGGGTGGATGCAATCAGGTAACCAAGTTGCTCTTGTTTGGTCTTCAAGAAATACTCAGATGCCTCCTCTTGAGTTGGCATCTTGGCAGCTTTCTCCTTCCTTGCCTTCTCCTTCTTTGCTTGTGCTTGGGCAGACGATGGTTCATTTTCAGTCATCACAACTTGATTGTCCTCAAAATCTGGACGGATGGGCAGGTGTTCCTTGTCCAATGAGTATATGCCCGTGCCCATCTTGGAGTTGATGAGCTCCTGAATCTGTGGGGCATATCCACACCTCCTCTTCTGGTCTGCTGCAGTCCTCTTGATAGTCTCTACTATGAGGCTCATGACTTTGAATTTCTGAGGTACATCAAATACATGAAGCAAATTGATTGCATGGCCTCGGATCATCTTGTGATCTCCAGACTTGGGCAAGAGAGTGTGCCTCAATATCCAATTTATAGTAGGCAGCCCTGACAGAAGATAATGCACAGACCCAAACTTGAAAGTATCAAGAGCTTCATTGGGAATTTCCTTGTACATGTTGGACATTGAGTTGTGGTCCATCTTCTTCTTGGCATAAATGTCCAAGTCATCTGCTTGCTCCTCTGGGGCATTGATCAACTTTGCCCATTCCTCAACAGTTGATTGGTACCTCGTACCTTCATACATCCATGTGATCCTTCCATCTGGGTAGAAGTGTGCTGTGGAGTAGAACTGCATGATTAGCTCCTCGTTCCACTTTGTGAGCTTCTGCCCAACAAAGTCTGCAACTCCACACGCACTAAAGCTGTCATATACTCCAGGGTAGTGTTCCTCATTTTCCTTCATGTAGGTCCAGTCGACCCATCTCATGTCACAAACAATTGGCTTCTTATCAAGCAGCACTATCTCATAGAAATCTTGCTGTTCCTTGGTATGAAATCTGTAGTCCACAGCAGTTCTTCTCCTTGAAGCATACGGATCTGCTTCTCTCCACTTCCTGAGCCCTGAGTCTCTCCTGAGCTTCATATCCTCGGCCACAGGATGAGCATCATTGTGGTCTGGGATCTTGGGCTTGAGTTTTCTGAGAACATTCTCTTCCTCTTCTTCTGCAGCTTCAGGCACTGGGGCCTTGTTCTTCTCAGCAGCAGGTATGCTCCTTGTATTTCTCTTTGGTGCTGTCTTGACCTTTGATGCAGCCTTGGGCTTAGATGCAGTAGCCCCTGATTTTATAGCATCACCCATTAGCTTGGGTGCCTTAGGTGCTGGTGCAGCAACCTCTTCTTCCTCTTCCTCTTCCATGATGGAAGCCTTTCCAAGCACTCTGGCTACGGTCTTCTTGACCCTTTCCTTCCTCTTCTTGCCTTCAGCAGCAACTGGCTCTTTGGGTGCAGGCTTTTCAGTTGAAGCTCTAGCCTTTGACATAGGCTGCCTGCCTGCTGGCCTTTTGATCTTTAAGCCTGGCTTTGTGCCTTGATCTGGCTCAACTCTCTTTGATGTGGCCTCTTCCTCTGCCACATAATCTTCATCTTCAGAATCTGAAGTTCTCTTCTTCCTCTGTCGAGTGGCAGCTTTTGGCAGATTGCTTGGGGTACTTCTGCTGCCATCATCTGAAGAGCTGGAGGGACTAGTGCCCTCACTCATCACCACTTGCTGTTCTGACACATTCTGGCTGTCACTCTGATCTGACATGTTGAACAAGCTGACTGCTGACCCTGTGAACAGTTTATAGATGAGGTAGAGTGGATGAGCATCACAAAATGCAGAGATTTTTGCAAAAGAATGATCCAAAACTTAGTTTTAGTTTCCCACTGAAATCATCTCGGATCTACCGATTTTCAAACTCGGTGATACCGAAGCAGTTTTGGAACCTAAACTAGTGAACTCGGTTGGACCGAGTCACAGTTCGGTGGCACCGAGACTGCTAGGGTTTCACAGAGTTCCAAAATCGGTCACACCGATAAGTAATTCTCGGTCAGACCGAGTCTCACTTGTGCAATGGCATAAGCCAAATCGATGGGACCGAGTTTTTCAACTCGGTGGGTCCGAGATGGTTTCGGCGGAAACCTAACCCTAAAATTTTCGAATCAAACCTAATCTACGAGCGCATTGACTGGATAGGAGTGTTTCAATTGTGGCAAGAATCATGATGATCACAATGTGCTAAGAATTGGATTGGGGAATAGCACAAAGATCGAGTCCATACCCTAGTTCGGCGGAGACTCGCTACGGCGGCAACGGTGGGGTAGAATTCCCGTTGACGGCGACGGAGACCAGCGACTGGTGGCGGCTGGCGGCGAGGAGACGATCCGGAGACCACGTTGGCAGAGTAGGCTATCGCGCGGGCGAAGGGGTTCGGAGAAATTTCCAAATTTTGCCCGTGACTATATATAGCCCGACCCTGTTGGTGTGACCGAGTGGAACAACTCAGTGGCACCGAGATTCATAACTGCAAGCAGTTACTGAAACTCGGTGTGACCGAAATGTTCAAATCGGTTGCACCGAGATCGAAAACCTAGATCAACTTAATGATCTCGGTAGGACCGAAAGTGGGGTATCGGTCAGACCGAGAATCATAAAGAGGTTTTGGAAGTTTAAGTCTATGACGAATCGGGGACTCCGAGCGCTCCTCACACAGAGTGGTTCGAATCTGACTTGATCAAATTTTGTGATGCAGCATGAATAGAGTTTGAGACGAGAAAAGCATAGATAGCTAGAGAAGGTTCTTAGGCACTCTTGTCCATCCACTTGGCAAAAGAAAATAAAACCGAACAATCAAAACAACAAGTGGATGTCCTCGAATGAGTAAAATATGCAACCAGCATGCTCACACAATAAGGTGGCAAATGAAATATGTGACAAGGCATGCACAACCAATTCTAGCATCTATCAAGCAATTTGCGATGACTAGGTCATCTATATATGAGTATATTGACTTAGGAGTCAAGTGAGAGCACCTGATCATAGGTCATACTCATCGTTTAAGCTCAAGTGGGGTTACCACTTTTACATAAAGCATTGTTGTGTTCACATCTTTAGAGTTGCTTTAGCTCAAGTCTTAGAGTAAAGCTCCCCCTAGATGTGATATCCCCCCTTAGAGGGATGAACTAACCTTGGGTTTTGTCGATGATGACTTCATGTAGATGTTGAAGATGTGGATGCTCAATGTTGATGTAGATCACTTTGGAGCTATCCATTTGAGTGAATTGCACTTTCAATACCTACATGGGTTAGTCCCACAAGGAACAAACAAGGATATCCATAGACATAGAGTGATGCACACACAAGATGATGTCCATGAAAACTTTTAGGTTACCTTGTCCCTTGTCTTACCAACAAGAGGGTTTGTGACTCCTTGAACTAGTGCAAGATGTGGAAGTTGATTGCACTTGTTCTTGCCAAGATGATAAGAGTGAAGTATGTTGGCGGAGTCACCCTCAAGAACTCTCTAGTTCTTCTTCTTTTGGATCCACACCATCTTGATGGGAATCCTTGGAGTTGTAGTCGTACTTGATGAAGTGGAACTTGAAGTAGTCTTGGGAATCCACTTGACTAAGGTCTTAGGAGCTTCTTCAAATGCATCAATTTCCTCTTGAAGCTTGTCCTTGCCTTTTTGCTTGTAGTCTTGTGGTGGAAGATCATCTTGAGCTTGTGTCCCCTTGAAAGAAGTATCATACTTCTCTTGTTGAGGAACAAACTTTGCTTGGGGTATTGATCTTCTTCCCACTCAACTCCATTGGCATTGAACTTTCGTTCAAAACCAACACCTTGATTCTTCCGGTGCATTCCTTGCTTGCGCACAATTTCCTCGAATTGCTTCCTCCCGGCAAGGCTTTTGTACACTCCTTTCTCTATAATTCCCTTCAATAAGCTATTTTCTTGCTCAAGTGTAACTTGGCTAAGAGAATCATTAGTGGAATCAATAGAACTACTAGAAGCAACAATATTGGATTTAGCATGATCATTGTTACTACTAGAGGAAGAATCTTTCTTGTTCTTGTTATTAGACTTGAATTGAGGCATGTAAGTGGATAAGAGTAAACGCTTGGCAATGTGAGAAGAACTTTTCTTGCGGAGATCATCATTGATTGCTTTTAAGAACTCATGCTCTTGCTCAAGATTGAGCTTTTCAAAGCGTAATTTCTCATGAGCTCTTAAAAGTTCTCGATGATCTTCGAAGATAGTTTCATGAGCTAACTTAAGAGTGTTTAGTTCTTTAGTTAGAGCCTCAATCTTCTCCTTATCATTGTCATTCGTTTTATCTTTATTAGCATGATTAATTAACGTTTCATCATAGTATTCATCACTAGAGTTGTCAACAAGCAAATCATCACCTAACAAGTCATCTTCATCACTATTGAAATCAACATACTCGGGGTGTGTTACCTTAGGACCTTCGGCCATGAAGCATCTTCCAATTCCTTCATTTGGTGAGTCAAATATGTCGCAGGAGTTGGTTGACACAAGTGCTAGACCGGCAACACCTTCATCTTGAGTATCTTCGGAGTTGGAGTAATAACTTCTCTCGGAGTGACTGTCGGAGTCGGAGCCGGATACCCATTTACCAACATGAGCTTGATGTCTTCGTTTTGTGTAGCTCCTTGATGATTTTTCCTTCCTTTCCGAATCCGTGCTTCTCCGTGAGTATCTTCGTTCATAACGATCATCTCTACTCCTTCTCTCTCTTGGTGGTGATTCTTTGCTTCTTCTTTTTGGAGAATCTTCTCTTCTCTTGTAGGGAGCCGTACACTCATTGGAATAGTGTCCGGGTCTTCCACAACTGTAGCAGTTTCGCTCTCGACTAGAAGATCTTTTGTCATTGTAGGACCTTGACTTGAAGCTTCTATCTTTGCTTCTACTCTTGTAGAACTTGTTGAAGTTCTTCACCATTAAGCTCAATTCTTCATTGAAGTTTTGTTTCTCACTTGATGATGTAAGGGCTTCACATGAGGCTTTGTAGGCACCACTTGACTTGTTGTGAAGTTCCTCTTTATCCTTAAGTGACATCTCATGAGCAACAATTCTTCCAATCACCTCCGTTGGCTTGAGATCTTTGTAATTGGGCATCATTTGGATCAATGTGCACACGGTATCATATTTTCCATCCAAGGCTCTTAGAATCTTCTTGATGATGAATCTATCGGTCATCTCTTCACTTCCTAAGCCGGCAATCTCATTTGTGATGAGAGCAAGCCTAGAGTACATTTCAGCGACACCTTCACCATCCTTCATTTTGAACTTGTCAAGTTGACTTTGAAGCACATCCAACTCGGATTCCTTGACGGAGTCGGTACCTTTGTGCATATCAATAAAGTGTCCCATATTTCCTTTGCATTCTCAAGACGACTGATTTTGTTGAATTCTTCGGGGCATAATCCGTTGAAGAGAATATCACAAGCTTGAGCATTGTATTGCAACATCTTCAACTCATCCGCGGTAGCTTCACGGTTTGGTTCTTTCCCATCAAAGAAGTCACCTTGCAAACCAACACACACAATAGCCCAAACGGCGAGGTTATGTCCAAGAATATGCATTTTCATTTTATGCTTCCAACTAGCAAAATTAGTACCATCAAAGTAAGGACCTCTATGGTGATAATTTCCCTCGCTAGACGCCATACTCTCCTAGGTTGTGAAACCAAGGCTATGACCACCAAAAGCTATGGAGATCAAAGGAAATGGAGACCAAAGCTCTGATACCACTTGTAGGATCGAAAGTATGTCTAGAGGGGGGGTGATTAGACTACTTGACCAAATAAAAACTTAGCCTTTTCCCAATTTTAGTTCTTGGCAGATTTTAGCTATTTTGGGACAGGTCAAGTAATCATCACACAATTCAAGCAAGCATGCAAAGAGTATATTGGCAGCGGAAAGTAAAGCATGCAACTTGCAAGAATGTAAGGAGAAGGGTTTAGAGATTTCAAACGCAATTGGAGACACGGATTTTTTTCCCATGGTTCGGATAGGTGGTGCTATCCTACATCCACGTTGATGGAGACTTCAACCCACAAAGGGTACCGGTTGCGCGAGTCCACAAAGGGCTCCACCCACAAAGGGTAACGGTTGCGCGAGTCCACACAGGGCTCCACCCACGAAGGGTCCACGAAGAAGCAACCACCCACAAAGGGTAACGGTTGCGCGAGTCCACACAGGGCTCCACCCACGAAGGGTCCACGAAGAAGCAACCACCCACAAAGGGTCCACGAAGAAGCAACCTTGTCTATCCCACCATGGCCATCGCCCACACAGGACTTGCCTCACTAGCGGTAGATCTTCACGAAGTAGGCGATCTCCTTGCCCTTACAAACTCCTTGGTTCAACTCCACAATCTTGTCGGAGGCTCCCAAGTGACACCTAGCCAATCTAGGAGACACCACTCTCCAAGAAGTAACAAATGGTGTGTAGGTAATGAACTCCTTGCTCTTGTGCTTCAAATGATAGTCTCCCCAACACTCAACTCTCTCTCATAGGATTTGGATTTTGTGGAAAGAAGATTTGAGTGGAAAGCAACTTGGGAAGGCTAGAGATCAAGATTCATATGGTAGGAATGGAATATCTTGGTCTCAACACATGAGTAGGTGGTTCTCTCTCAGAACATATGAGTAGGAATTGTGTATGTGTTTGGATGGATCTCTCCACGAATGAAGAGGAGGTGGAGGGGTATATATAGCCTCCACACAAAATCCAACCGTTACACACAGTTTTCCAATCTCGGTGGGACCGAATCAACAAACTCGGTCGGACCGAAAATGTAAACCTAGTGACCGTTGGAGATTTTCGGTGGGACTGACATGCAACTCGGTAGGACCGATATGGTTAGGGTTTGGGCATAACGTAATCTCGGTGAGACCGATTACACAAACTCGGTGAGACCGAATTTGGTAATTAGCTAACCAGAGAGTTGGTCAGGCAAACTCGGTGGGACCGATTTGCTCTTTCAGTGAGACCGAAAAGTTACAAAAAGGAAACACTGAATTTACATTGCAATCTCGGTGGGACCGATTCGCTCTTTCGGTGAGACCGAAAATTTACGAAAGGGAAACAGAGAGTTTGCAATCCCATCTCGGTGAGACCGAGATCCCTATCGGTAGAACCGAATTGCTAGGGTTTGGTAGTGGCTTATGACAAATGAAACTCGGTGGCGCCGGATAGGAAGAATCGGCAGGACCGAGTTTGGCTTAGGGTTTAGGTCATATGTGGATATGGGAAAGTAGTTGAGGGTTTTGGAGCATATCACTAAGCTCATGAAGCAAGAGGCTCATTAAGCAACACCTCATCCCTCCTTGATAGTATTGGCTTTTCCTAAGGACTCAATGTGATCTTGGATCACTAAAACATAAAATGAAGAGTCTTGAGCTTTTGAGCTTGAACCAATCCTTTGTCCTTAGCATTTTGAGGGTTCCACTTTCACATCCATGCCATGCCAATCATTGAGCTTTCCTGAAATAATCATCTTGGAATAGCATTAGCTCAATGAGCTATATGTTGTTATGAATTACCAAAACCACCTAGGGATAGTTGCACTTTCACCCGTCAACAATTCAAGGTACACAAGTCTTAAAACCATTATATTGAAAGGTCCATTGCTCAGTTGGTAAAGCACAAAGCTCTTAACCTTGTGGACGTGGGTTCAAAGCCCATGGTGGAGTTACATCATATGATGTTATTTTCGATGAAGCATGATCATATTTATAAAGTCCCTGCTCATTATTGCATAATTACCCAGCCATTGGGGGCTACACTGGTTGAAGTTTTTTGAGCATCAGGCAATTACAAGTCCCAGGTTGCTGCAAGCATGACAACCCGGCACTTGGGGGCTACATAATATGGAGTATTCAGTTTTTACTAGTGACTGGGATGAACAACGTGGATTTCTTCAAAAGGGGCAACATTTATATTGAAGCAAGTCTTAAGCCATCACTTTGTTCTGCTCAAGACTTGGGGGGCTACAGGTAATATGGATATAAGGGAGAAAAATCTTCAAGTTCTCAGTTCTGAGCAAACCAGATTGACCCGGTGTCTGCAACAATTATGACCCGACATTGGTAACAATTATGACTCGGTGCCATCAATATTTACAAACTGACAATTTTGGTAATATTAAACCGGCAAGTTCTACATCTTCAAACCAGTTGAATATCAGATGAGTATTTCAAGACCAATATTTCTTAAGCCGGCGCTTTGGAAGCCGACTCAAGTGGATTATTCTTCACAATATTTCTCTGTGAGAAACCAATGTCAGCAAATTGAGTATGAAGCTGGCTTATTGACCTGGATTTTCTAGAAGAAGGAAATGACAAGGAATTAAGGATTATCAGGTGCCGGTTTACAAGAATTCTTAACCCGGAGCATAATCTGTCAAATTTGTTCTTGTGTTTGTTTTACATGATCAGTTTAACATGGATAAATCCAAACTAAACGGGGGGCTAATGTCGGGGATATACCCCGCGGTATGACCCGGCCGGAAATATAACCCGGTTGACACTTGGCGATTCACTGGCGACCCGCCCTGACCAGATGGTTTACAAGAAACCCGCCGGAACATTATGACTCACTGGTAACCCGGCGGGCGGGACAGACGGATGATAAGGCCCAAGGTCCAGAAGGCCGGTTTATGTTAATGGTGGGCCGGTTTAATAGGAAAGGCGTGAGGAATATTTCCCTTACAAGGAGTCAAGACCCGGGCTTGTATCCGGTTTGTATTAGAAGGTAGACTAGTCCTAATCCTAATAGGACTCCACATGTAACCCACCCCTCTAACTTATATAAGGAGGGGCAGGGCTCCCCAAGGAGGACAAGTTGACAAGTTGGATAAGTTAGGTTTAGACAGACAACTCAATAGCTCTCGACATAGAGCACCCTTGTAATCATGATCATGATCATCAATATCAATGAAGCAGGATGTAGGCTTTTACCTCCACCGTGAGGGGCCGAACCTGGGTAAAACCTCGCGTCTCTCGTCCCACTCAACCCCTCTCAAGCTACCACATAGATGCGTTGGTCTCGCGACTAAGTCCTGACACTAAGGACATCTGCCATGACAATTCCACGACAGGGACTCTGAACAATCTTCGGTCACCAAAACACATAACACATAATACAAATCATCATCGAACGTTAAGCGTGCAGACCCTACGAGGTCGAGAACTATGTAGACATGACCGAGACACATCTCCGGTCAATAACCAATAGCGGAACTTGGATGCTCATATTGGTTCCTACATATTCCACGAAGATCTTTATCGGTCAAACCGCAGTGACAACATACGTCATTCCCTTTGTCATCGGTATGTTACTTGCCCGATATTCGATCGTCGGTATCTTCATACCTAGTTCAATCTTGTTACCGACAAGTCTCTTTACTCGTTCCGTAATGCATCATCCCGCAACTAACTCATTAGTTACGTTGCTTGCAAGGCTTATTGTGATGTGCATTACCGAGAGGGCCCAGAGATACCTCTCCGATACTCGGAGTGACAAATCCTAATCTCGATCTATGCAAACCCAACAAACACCTTTGGAGACACCTGTAGAGCATCTTTATAATCACCCAGTTACTATGTGACGTTTCATAGCACACAAGGTGTTCCTACAGTATTCGGGAGTTGCATAATCTCATACTCAAAGGAATATGTTTGGAGTAGACTTGCAACACCACCACTGTTGGGGAACATAGCATGCAATTTCAAAAAATTTCCTACGATCACGCAAGATCTATCTAGGAGATGCATAGCAATGAGAGGGGGAGAGTGTGTCCACGTACCCTCGTAGACCGAAAGCAGAAGCGTTAGGTTAACGCGGTTGATGTAGTCGAACGTCTTTGTGATCCAACCGATCAAGTACCGAACGTATGGCACTTCCGAGTTCAGCACATATTTAGCTCGATGACGTCCCTCGAACTCTTGATCTAGCAAAGTATCGAGGGAGAGTTTCGTCAGCACGATGGCATGGTGACAGTGATGGTGATGTGATTCGCGCAGGGCTTCGCCTAAGCACTATGACAATATGATTGGAGGAGTAAACTTTGGAGGGGCACCGCACATGGCTAAAAAACAACTGTTGTGCTTTGGGGTGCCACCTGCCCCCGTATATAAAGGAGGAGTGGGAGGAGGCCGACCAAGGAGCGCGCCATAGGGGGGGGGGAAACCCGACTAGGACTCCTAGTCCAAGTCGGTCCCTTCCTTTCTTTCGGAGGGGGAAAGGGGAAGGAGAGGAGAGGGGAAGGAAAGGGGGGCCGCGCCCCCTTCTCCTTGTCCAATTCGGACAGCCCATGGGGGGGGGCCTCCCCTTGTGGGCTTCCCTATCTCTCCCCTATGGCCCATGTAGGCCCATTACTTCCCCGGGGGGTTCCAGTAATCTCTCGGTACTCCAAAAAATACCCGAAGCACTCCGGAACCATTCCGGTGTCTGAATACTATCGTCCAATATATCAATGTTTACCTCTCGATCATTTCGAGACTCCTCGTCATGTCCGTGATCTCATCCGGGCCTCTGAACAATCTTCGGTCACGAAAACACATAACTCATAATACAAATCATCATCGAACGTTAAGCGTGTAGACCCTACGGGTTCGAGAACTATGTAGACATGACCGAGACACATCTTCGGTCAATAACCAATAGCGCAACCTGGATGCTCATATTGGTTCCTACATATTCTAAGATCTTTATCGTCCAAACCGCAATGACAACATACGCCATTCCCTTTATCATCGGTATGTTACTTGCCCCAGATTCGACCGTCGGTATCTTCATACCTAGTTCAATCTCGTTACCAACAAGTCTCTTTACTCATTCCGTAATGCATCATCCCGCAACTAACTCATCAGTTACATCACTTGCAAGGCTTATTGTGATGTGCATTACTGAGAGGGCCTAGAGATACCTCTTCGATACTCGGAGTGACAAATCCTAATCTCGACCTATGCCAACCCAACAAACACCTTCAAAGACACCTGTAGAGCAACTTTATAATCACTCAGTTACGTTTGATAGCACACAAGGTGTTCCTCCGGTATTGTAGCGACCAGACCTCAAACAGTCTGATCTCTGTGCTCCGGTGTCATCCCTGGATCAGTAATGCTGACACCACACAGTACTCGGAGGATTTATAGCAGAGTAGCAATCACACACTTATTACATCGAGTGTCTCAAAAGAGAACTTATTACAATAAATAGGGCTTAAGGCCATCTAATAACGATAACAACGGAAGGCTTGGAAGATAAGTGAGTCCATCAACTCCAACGGCATCACTGAGTATAGAACCACGACCTAAAACTCCTTAATCGTTGTCTGAAAAGTCTGCAACATTAACGTTGCAGCCAGAAAACGGGTCAGCACATGGAATATGCTGGCAAGGTAACACATAGAGAGTAATGGAATGAAACTGCTATACTATATGCATATTTGGCTGGTGGAAAGCTCTATGGTTACAGTTTTTGCGTAAAGCCAATTTTTCCCTACTTCAAAAGAATAAAATTTATTTAACTATCATGGTAGTTGTTAAACATTGAGAATGGTTGACAGCATTCTCAATCCCAATTAAGTATCATCATAACCCAACAAAAGTAATTTAGAGTAACATGTTGAGATTCACATGATAATCCAGGCACTAGATACTCAAGATGTCCATAACCGGGGACACGGATAATCATGATTAGTTTGTTACACTCTGCAGAGGTTTGCGCACTTTTCCCCACAAGACTCGATCGCCTCCGTTTGGTTTCTCGCACTACAGGGTGTTTGAGAAGACGGATGACCGAGACATAGTCTTTCAGAAGCGCTAGCACCTTACGATCGGGTAGACCGTACCACCTATATCCCCTACATCTGCTAGTCTACCACTGTAAGAGTTCGCACAACTTAGTCAAGTATGCTAGAGCCCGTAATAGCTTGTGGCTGCACACGAAAGTTTCTAGTATGAATAGTCTTATGATCCCTTTGAGCCTGGGTGGCGGTCCAAAAGAAAACATGCAAGTCCTGGAATACCCAGGTGCCTCAATCCACATAGATGTGTGTTTAAGTTGCCACCTTAGATAAACCATTAATTAACAATCTCACATCTGTCATGGATATCACTCACCCAATCCACGTCTACTAGCATAGCATGGCATATAAGCAAACGTAGAAGTGACTCCCAAAGGTTTGATAATAACAGGTAATAGGTACTACCTCATCTACTTCCCATCCCACAATTTAATTAGATCCTAATCATGCAATGTGTGAGGATTGATCTAATGCAATAAAGCTGGGTGGTAGAAAAGGCATGATCAAAGTGTTACTTGCCTTGCTGATGATCCGAGAAACCTAGCGATTCGAAGTAACAAGCGGCGCACTCCGGGTATTCTATCGCAAACAAACAAACAAGCATACAATAAGCACTCATCTAATGCATAGGTAAAACTCAAATAAGAGATCTAACCAGAAGGTTCAACTTAAGAACTCCGGTTGGCAAAAAGAATCAAATCAAACGAAGCAACGAAAGTCAAATGGCGAAAGAAAACAACTTCGTTCTAGTAATCTGGATCTAGGGCAAATTTTACAGTAGCAAAATCTTGTTTAAGTTGGTTAAACGGATAGAGGGTTTCGAGACGAAACTCTAGGCGCTTGAATCGCCTGATTCTGATAAACGAGTGAAAAGTTAAACTAAAACGAAAATCGGATTAGGAATCGCGATCAGAAAATCACGGATTTAATCCAAGAAAAGAAAACTGACGAACAGTTAATCGAACGGATGTTCGTTAACAGAAACTAACCGGTGAACACATTCGCTAGAACAAACGGATCGGCGAACGTTCACTAAATAAGTAAACCAGAGAAATAAAAAAACCGATCTAGGGTTTCGAAAAAAAACCGAGGCAGTTTCTAAAAAAAACCGAACGGCGGCGGCGGCGGCTATACCTCCGGCGAGGTATTCCGGCGGGCGGGGCGGGGCTTCCGGCAGCGGCGGCTATGCGGGCGGCGGGGCGGCTCGGCAGTGGCAGCAGCGCAGCGGTGGCAGCGGCGGCGGCGGCGGCAGCGCAGGCGGCGGGGCGGCTCGGCTGGCGGGCGGCGGGGTGGCTTGGTATTTAAGAGAAGGGGGGGTGCTGCCTTGGGGAGGGGGCAAGGCGGCGGGGCGGCGTGCCCGAGCCGGACTCAGCGGCGGCGGCGTGCTCGTCTCCTGGAAGGAGACGGCATGCGGCGGGGAGTGGGCCGTCGGCTGGGCCTTGGCCCAGTCGGCGCGCGACGCGTTTTTTTAAATAATCCGCTCGGAAGAAAAAGAAAAAGAAATACTAAACGGACTCCAAAAATTCCGAAATAAATTTTCACGGGCTTCTAAAATCAAGCCTCACAAGGTGAACATTTATTTGGGACCTAACTGCAATTTTGGAAAAAATGCATTTTTTTCCTAATTCAAATAAAACACCAAAAAAACTCTGAAATAAAATCTTATTTGATTTTACTATTAAATCCTCAATATTTCTTTATTTTGGGAAAGTCATTTTATTCCCTCTCTCATATTTCTATATTAGAAATAATTGATGATAAAATAAATAAAACCAAATGATCCTATTCTCAGAATTTGAGAGAACTCAAATATGAAAATATCGAAATCCCCAACTCTCTCCATGGGTCATTGAGTTGCGTAGAATTTCTAGGATCAACCAAAATGCAAAAAGAAAATATGATATGCAATGATGATCTAATGTATAACATTCCAAATTGAAAATTTGGGATGTTACAAACCTACCCCCCTTAAGATGAATCTCGCCCTCGAGATTCGGGTTGGCTAGAAAATAGGTGAGGGTGGTCCTTGAACAAATCTTCCTCTTGCTCCCAGGTGGCTTCGTCCTCTGAGTGGTGGATCCACTGGACTTTTCAAAACTTGATAACCTTGCTGCGAGTAACTCGGTTGGCAAACTCAAGGATCTTAACAGGCTTCTCCTCGTAGGTCAAATCGTTATCCAACTGAATAGTTTCCAAAGGCACTGTATCTCTTAACGGGATGTCAGCCATCTCTGCGTGACATTTCTTCAGCTGAGAAACGTGGAACACATCATGAACTTCTGACAATCCTTCGGGCAATTCCAACTTGTAGGCTACTTCCCCCATACGTTCCAATACTCGATATGGTCCTACAAATCGTGGTGCTAACTTCCCTTTAACTCCAAAACGCTTTGTTTCCCGAAGTGGAGATACTCAAAGATAAACTCTATCTCCGACTTCGTAAACTGTCTCCTTGCGTTTAGAATCTGCATAACTCTTCTGTGTGGACTGGGCTACCTTGAGCCTATCACGAATCAACTTCACCTTCTGTTCAGACTCTTTAATCAAGTCAGGACCAAACAACTGACGGTCTCCAACCTCGTCCCACGATAACGGTGTCCTGCACCTCCTTCCGTACAAGGCTTCGAAAGGGGCCATCTTTAAACTGGTTTGGTAACTGTTGTTGTAAGAGAACTCTGCATATGGCAAATTATCGTCCCAACTAGATCCATAATCTAGCGCACAAGCTCTCAGCATATCCTCCAAAATCTGATTAAGTCTCTCGGTTTGTCCATCTGTCTGTGGATGAAAAGCTGTACTGAATTCTAGCCTGGTTCCCAAAGTTTCATGCAACTGCTTCCAGAACTTTGAGGTAAATTGGGTTCCTCTATCTGATACGATACTCCTTGGAACTCCATGCAGACATACTATTCTGGTCATGTATATCTTTGCCAACTTAGCACTGGTGTAAGTGGTCTTTACTGGGATGAAATGAGCTACTTTCGTCAATCGATCAACTACAACCCAGATTGAGTCATAGCCTGAACGAGTCCTGGGTAATCCCGTGATAAAATCCATGCCTAGCTTATCCCACTTCCATTCGGGTATCGGCAATGGTTGTAACAATCCTGCTGGCTTCTGATGCTCTACCTTTACTCTCTGGCATACATCACAAACGGCTACATACTCCGCTATATCCTTCTTCATTCCGGTCCACCAGAAAATATCCTTCAAATCTAGATTCATCTTGGTATTTCCTGGATGAATTGAATATGGTGAATCATGTGCCTCTTGCAAAATCAACTTCCCGATCTCCGGGTCATTGGGCACGTAAACACGGTCTTCAAACCATAGGGTGTCGTGCTCATCCTCACGAAATCCTTTAGCTTTTCCTTTGTTCAGTTTCTCTTTTATAGCGGCAATCTCTTTGTCAGCTCTCCGAGCTTCTCTAATTCTATCCATCAAAGTTGACTGAATCTCCAATGTTGCTACATAGCTTCTCGGAACTATTTCCAAACATAGTTCACGAAGATTTTCTGCTAACTCCTTGGGTATTTCTCCCGTCATTAATGTATTGACATGGCTCTTGCGGCTTAATCCGTCAGCTACTACATTAGCCTTTCTGGGGTGATAATGCAATTTCATATCATAATCCTTGATAAGCTCCAGCCATCTCCTTTGTCTGAGATTCAACTCCTTCTGGGTGAAAATGTACTTCAAACTCTTATGATCCGTGTACACCTCACAATGATTACCAATGAGAAAATGTCTCCATGTTTTCAACGCATGCACTACGGCTGCTAACTCCAAATCATGCGTGGCATAATTCAACTCATGAGGCTTCAGTTGTCTTGAGGCATATGAAACAACTCTCCCTTCCTGCATAAGCACTGCTCCAAGTCCTCGACGTGAAGCGTCGCAGTACACCTCAATATCTTTGGTCTGGTCTGGCAAAATCAACACTGGTGAGGTGACCAAACGTTTCTTCAACTCCTGGAAACTAGCCTCACACTCCCTTGTCCATATGAACTTTGTATCCTTCTTCAATAACTCAGTCATAGGCTTCGTAATCCTTGAGAAATTCTCAATAAATCTCCGGTAGTATCCTGCGAGTCCAAGAAAACTCCGGATCTCTCCAACTGTTGTTGGGGCTTCCCACTTGGTCACGGTTTCAACTTTAGCGGGATCTATTGCTATACCTTCTCCTGATATAACGTGTCCGAGGAATCCTACTTCCTTCAACCAAAACTCACATTTGCTGAACTTGGCATATAATTGATGTTCTCTAAGCTTTCCAAGTACCAAACGCAAATGCTCCTTATGCTCCTCTTCATTCTTCGAATAAACCAGGATATAATCAATGAACACTACGACGAACTTATCCAAAAACTCCATAAACACTTTGTTCATCATGTTCATAAAATATGCAGGTGCGTTAGTCAGACCAAATGACATAACGGTATACTCATACAGCCCATACCTGGTAGTAAAAGCTGTCTTCGGAATATCCTGTTCTCGAATCTTTAACTGGTGGTATCCTGATCGCAGATCGATCTTGGAAAATACCTTAGCTCCTTGCAATCGATCAAACAGATCGTTGATCATTGGTAGTGGGTACTTGTTCTTGATCGTTACTTCATTCAATCCTCGATAATCAACAACCATCCTTAACGATCCATCCTTCTTCTCCACTAGAAGTACTGGCGATCCCCAAGGTGAAGAACTTGGGCGAATATATCCCTTATCCAGTAACTCCTTAATCTGCTTCTTAATTTCCACCAAATCCTTTGCTGGCATCCTATAAGGTCTCTTTGATATTGGCCCAGTGCCGGGCAATAGCTCAATCAAAAACTCAATATCTCTATCCGGTGGCATGCCTGGCAACTCTTCTGGAAATACATCAGGGAATTCCCTTACCACTGGTACTTCCTCCTACACAACTCCTGTTAGGCAATTTACTTGAGTCCTCTTTGGCACATGCCGGGATACATACTTGATCCTTCTCCCTTCTGGTGTGGTAAGCAAAATTGACTTACTAGCACATTCAATACTCCCTTCATACTTTGATAACCAATCCATGCCTAATATCACATCCAATCCTTGAGATTCCAATACTATTAGGTCTGAGGGAAAACCATAGTTACCAATCCTTAATGGTAACCGATCACACCATAGACTAGCCACATACTCTGCTCCGGGCGAGGTTACTAACATGGGTGACCTAAGGGCTTGGGTTGGTAGGTTATACTTATCCACAAATCCCCTTGAAATGTATGAATGCGATGCTCCAGTATCAAAAAGAACGAGTGCAGTAAATGACTTAACCAAAAACTTACCTATTACTGCATCGGGCTGAGCTTCAACCTCCTCCATGCTAACGTGGTTCACCTGTCCCATGTTGAAAGGGTTCGGCTTCTTTCCAGAACTTCCATTGCCATTTTGGCCTTCAGGACATTCATTGGCATAATGTTTGGTCTTCGAACACTTATAGCAAGTGACTTGGCTTAGGTCCTTCTTGGCTGGGGTCGAGGGGTTGGCGCGATTCTGGCCGTTGCTTCCTCCATTGCCATTACCATTCTTAGTGCCATTGTGATTGTGCGAGCTACCTCCTCCATGGGTATGCTAAAAATGTCCTCCCGGTCTAGGGGTAAAACATGGCTTCCGCTGAGCTCCTGGATTGTGCTTTCCTTGTCCATACTTCCTCTTGCAATTCTCAATTTGCTGCTGCTTCCCTTCAATCATAAGAGCACGATCTACCAACTCCTGGTAGTTGTTGAAGGTGGCTACCATCAACTGCATGCTCAACTCATCATTTAGTCCTTCCAAAAACTTCTCTTGCTTCGCTGCATCCGTAGCGACGTCATCTGGGGCATAACGTGCTAACTTACTAAATTCCTCCACATACTGGCCAACTGTTCGTCCTCCTTGGCGCAAGTTACGAAACTCACGCTTCTTCATGGCCATAGCTCCTGCTGAAACATGGGCAGTACGGAAAGCCTGCTGAAACTGGTCCCATGTGACAGTGTCGATTGGGAAAGTGGCTGTGAAATTCTCCCACCATGATGCTGCGGGTCCTTCTAACTGATGTGCGGCAAACTTCACCTTCTCTACATCTATGCATCCTGCTGTGGTCAACTCCCTAGCTATCTTGCGGAGCTAATCATCTGCTACTACCGGCTCGGTGCTACTGGTAAACGCCGGCAGATTCAGCCTAAGAAAACGGGCTAAGTGGTCAATAGGTGGTGGTGGTGGTGGGTTGTTGTTGTTGTTCCCCTGATTCTGATTCTGAACTAGCAACTGCATCAATGTGTTCTGCTGCTGGATCAACAGGGTGAGCTCCGGTGGAAAAGCAAAACCGGGGTCACATCTCGTCGGCATCTGAGGGATTAGAAAAGATGAGATGTAAGAATAGAGGGGGTCTAAAGAGAAAACACCACCCATATGCACATGAGGCAAAAAGCAAACAATTCACTTCATTCAATCAAACAAGGGCATACAATCGATCTATCGGAAAAGTGCTCGAATTACTTTATTTACATGGTGGACTACTTCTACTAATGAGGTGGTCTACTAGAAATATTCTACGGTTGTTGACTCCATGATATCTGCTCCAGCTTCATCAACATAGTCATCATTGCTACTATCTGCTTCTGAGTCGGTGCCGTCGATGATGATGTAGTCTTCCGGGCTAATTTCCTGGGGTTCTTCGTCTTCATCTACTGGTGTAGGGCCTCCCATAAATATTCCAATCTTCTTTGTTAGGTCGGCATTCTTATCCACCAATACTTCAATTTCCTCTTCATAATCTTCACGTGTAGCCTTGAGTTCTTCTTCTAGTTCCTTGATTCTGGTCTTAGCCTTCTTCAGATCTATCATGTTGGCGCACATCTGGTTCTCCTGTCGCCGAATGTGCTGGTTTAGCTCCTGGATAAAAGCTGCGATTGATCTATCCTTCCTGGTGCTAATCATCTCCCAGTGTTCATCTCGGCGCCCACAAATCTGGTAGATAGTATCCTTGAGATCCTTGCGGTAGACTTCTCCAATGCGTCGCATGGCAATGTGAGCTGCCATGCTCTTTCCTAGACTCCAAGTTGGTGCATCAAAAGAAAACTCTATGGGCTCAGTGACTGGCATGAACGTCCTTCCTGGAACTTGAACTTGAATCATCCAGTGCTCTTCTTCAGGTAAGGTGGCGTTGTAGGATCCCGTGAAGCTTGGTACTCCTATGTTCAGGTATCTAGTGACTTTCTTCAAGTGGCGTCCAAAGGGTGTATCCTCATCCGGTTGTGTGAACTTGTTCCTTGCATCCGCCATCCTAAAGAATAGAAAAGACGAGAGGCCAGAAGAGAAGAGAGTGAGTAGTGATCTAGGTCTTTAGCTTAGTGGTCGTGTCCTACAGTCAGCGTGTGCTCTGATACCATCTCTGTAGCGACCAGACCTCAAACAGTCTGATCTCTGTGCTCCGGTGTCATCCCTGGATCAGTAATGCTGACACCACACAGTACTCGGAGGATTTATAGCAGAGTAGCAATCACACACTTATTACATCGAGTGTCTCAAAAGAGAACTTATTACAATAAATAGGGCTTAAGGCCATCTAATAACGATAACAGCGGAAGGCTTGGAAGATAAGTGAGTCCATCAACTCCAACGGCATCACTGAGTATAGAACCACGACCTAAAACTCCTTAATCGTCGTCTGAAAAGTCTGCAACATTAACGTTGCAGCCCGAAAACGGGCCAGCACATGGAATATGCTGGCAAGGTAACACATAGAGAGTAATGGAATGAAACCGCTATACTATATGCATATTTGGCTGGTGGAAAGCTCTATGGTTACAGTTTTTGCGTAAAGCCAATTTTTCCCTACTTCAAAAGAATAAAATTTATTTAACTATCATGGTAGTTGTTAAACATTGAGAATGGTTGACAGCATTCTCAATCCCAATTAAGTATCATCATAACCCAACAAAATTAATTTAGAGTAACATGTTGAGATTCACATGATAATCCAGGTACTAGATACTCAAGATGTCCATAACCAGGGACACGGCTAATCATGATTAGTTTGTTACACTCTGCAGAGGTTTGCGCACTTTTCCCCACAAGACTCGTTCGCCTCCGTTTGGTTTCTCGCACTACAGGGTGTTTGAGAAGACGGATGACCGAGACATAGTCTTTCAGAAGCGCTAGCACCTTACGATCGGGTAGACCGTACCACCTATATCCCCTACATCTGCTAGTCTACCACTGTAAGAGTTCTCACAACTTAGTCAAGTATGCTAGAGCCCGTAATAGCTTGGGGCTGCACACGGAAGTTTCTAGTATGAATAGTCTTATGATCCCTTTGAGCCTGGGTGGCGGTCCAAAAGAAAACATGCAAGTCCTGGAATACCCAGGTGCCTCAATCCACATAGATGTGTGTTTAAGTTGCCACCTTAGATAAACCATTAATTAACAATCTCACATCTGTCATGGATATCACTCACCCAATCCACGTCTAGTAGCATAGCATGGCATATAAGCAAACGTAGAAGTGACTCCCAAAGGTTTGATAATAACAGGTAATAGGTACTACCTCATCTACTTCCCATCCCACAATTTAATTAGATCCTAATCATGCAATGTGTGAGGATTGATCTAATGCAATAAAGCTGGGTGGTAGAAAAGGTATGATCAAAGTGTTATTTGCCTTGCTGATGATCCGGGAAACCTAGCGATTCGAAGTAACAAGCGGCGCACTCCGGGTATTCTATCGCAAACAAACAAACAAGCATACAATAAGCACTCATCTAATGCATAGGTAAAACTCAAATAAGAGATCTAACCAGAAGGTTCAACTTAAGAACTCCGGTTGGCAAAAAGAATCAAATCAAACGAAGCAACGAAAGTCAAACGGCGAAAGAAAACAACTTCGTTCTAGTAATCTGGATCTAGGGAAAATTTTACAGTAGCAAAATCTTGTTTAAGTTGGTTAAACGGATAGAGGGTTTGGAGACGAAACTCTAGGCACTTGAATCGCCTGATTCCAATAAACGAGCGAAAAGTTAAACTAAAACGAAAATCAGATTAGGAATCGCGATCAGAAAATCGCGGATTTAATCCGAGAAAAGAAAACTGATGAACAGTTAATCGAACGGACGTTCGTTAACAGAAACTAACTGGTGAACACGTTCGCTAGAACGAACGGATCGGCGAACGTTCACTAAATAAGTAAACCAGAGAAATAAAAAAAACCGATCTAGGGTTTCGAAAAAAACCGAGGCGGTTTCTAAAAAAACCCAACGGCGGCGGCGGCTATACCTCCGGCGGGCGGGGCGGGGCTTCCGGCGGCGGCGGCGGCTATGCGGGCGGCGGGGCGGCTCGGCAGCGGCAGCGGCGGCGGCAGCGCAGGCGGCGGGGCGGCTCGGCTGGCGGGCAGCGGGGTGAGGTGAGGGCGGTGGGGTGGCTTGGTATTTAAGAGAAGGGGGGGTGCTGCCTTGGGGAGGGGGCAAGGCGGCGGGGCGGCATGCCCGAGCCGGACTCGGCGGCGGCGGCGTGCTCGTCTCCTGGAAGGAGACGGCAGGCGGCGGGGAGTGGGCCGTCGGCTGGGCTTGGCCCAGTCGGCGCGCGGCGCGTTTTTTTAAATAATCCGCTTGGAAGAAAAAGAAATACTAAACAGACTCCAAAAATTCCGAAATAAATTTTCACGGGCTTCTAAAATCAAGCCTCACAAGGTGAACATTTATTTGGGACCTAAATGCAATTTTGAAAAAAAAACGCATTTTTTCCTAATTCAAATAAAACACCAAAAAAACTCCGAAATAAAATCTTATTTGATTTTATTATTAAATCCTCAATATTTCTTTATTTTGGGAAAGTCATTTTATTCCCTCTATCATATTTCTATATTAGAAATAATTGATGATAAAATAAATAAAACCAAATGATCCTATTCTCAAAATTTGAGAGAACTCAAATATGAAAATATCGAAATCCCCAACCCTCTCCATGGGTCATTGAGTTGCGTATAATTTCTAGGACCAACCAAAATGCAAAAATAAAATATGATATGCAATGATGATCTAATGTATAACATTCCAAATTGAAAATTTGGGATGTTACAGGTATTCGGGAGTTGCATAATCTTATAGTCAAAGGAATATGTATAAGTCATGAAGAAAGCAATAGCAATAAAACTTACCGATCATTATGCTAAGCTAATGGATGGGTCTTGTCCATCACATCATTCTCTTAATGATGTGATCCTGTTCATCAACTGACAACACATGTCTATGGTCAGGAAACTTAACCATCTTTGATTAACGAGCTAGTCAAGTAGAGGCATACTAAGGACACTCTATTTTGTCTATGTATTCACACATGTATCGAGTTTCCGGTTAATACAATTCTAGAATGAATAATAAACATTTATCATGATATAAGGAAATATAAATAACAACTTTATTATTGCCTCTAGGGCATATTTCCTTCAACCATATGCTATTAATCCTGATATGTCGCAAGTTAATGATGATGCTAGTTCCTTGCTTACTGATAATGTTCCACTAGGTGATTTTCTTGATGAACAACTTGCTAGAGCTAAAGATATTGAGAATGCTGAAACCGATGAAACTCTTGAAATTGAGAATTATGAAACACCTATTCGACCTAGCTCTCCTAGAACTGAAATGCCTAAGATACCCGAAGGTTATGTTATGGATGAGGAGATAGCTAGGGACTTTCTTGCTTGCAATGATATAGATGATCTTAAGAAATTATTATGCAAACTGAAAGAAAAATCTTTGAATGCTAGGATGAAATGTGATCCTAAGTTTGCTACTTCACCTATCTTTGTTACTGATAAGGATTATGAATTCTTTGTCGACCCAGAGTTAGTTACTTTGGTTGAATATGATCCTTTCCATGGTTATGAAAATGAAACTGTTGTTGCACATCTTACAAAATTAAATGATATAGCTACCCTTTTTGCTCATGATGAGGAAATTTGCTATTACTATATCCTCAAGTTATTTCCGTCCTTATTAAAGGGTGATGCTAAGATATGGTACAATACTCTTGCTCCTGATTGTGTGCGTAGTCCCTTGGATATGATTTATTACTTCCCTGAAAAATATTTTCCTGCTCATAAGAAACAAGCTGCCTTGCAGGAAATAGTTAACTTTGTGGAAATTGAAGAAGAGAGTCACCCACAAGATTGGGGGAGGCTTCTCCAATTGCTTAATGCTTTGCCTGATCATCCTCTAAAGAAAAATGAAATACTTGATATCTTTTATAATGGATTAGCTGATGCTTCTAGGGATTTTAGAGATAGTTGTGCTGGTTGTGTTTTCAGGGAACGAACTATTGAACAAGCTGAGGAATTATTGAATAAAATATTGAAAAATCATGATGATTGGACTCTTACTGAACCACTACCTAAACCCACTCCGAAGAAGAGGGGTATCTTATTTCTTAGTCCTGAAGATATGCAAGAGGCAAAGAAATGTATGAAGGAAAAGGGTATTAAAGCCGAAGATGTTAAAAATTTACCTCCCATTGAAGAAATACATGAACTTGACACACCACCACCACCGGTGGTAGAGGTAAATTCTTTTATAAAGTTTGATGAGAGTGACATCCCTTACAAGAAACATCCTAGTCAGTGCCAATATGAATTTGGTAGGTACATCATCAAACACGATCACTTCAATGCAAATGTTATGAAACAATTGAAATACAACTCTGATAGGATTGCTCCTTTGAGTGACTTGTTATTTAGAATCACTAATGATGTTAGAGGTGTAGGAAAACATGCCTCTATGGTTCAAACTCAGTTAGAACAAGTTGCTAAATCTCAAAGAGAATTGCTTAATGAAATGAATAATAATATGAATGATTTTGCTGTTAGATTAGCAACTGGAGGAGGTAAAATGACTCAGGAACCACATTATCCTGAGGGATACATTAAAAGAATTGAACAAGACTCTCAAAGAATTAACATAGATGCACCTAGTCCTTCTAAAAAGAAGAAGAAAAATAAATTGATAGGACTTTGCATACCTCTAGTGAACCTGAAAAAGAAAAACCTCCTGAAGATAATGATGTCCCTATCTCTGATGCTGAAACTTAATATGGCAATGAAAATTCACTTAGTGGTAATGAAACTGATAATGATGATGTTCATAAAGACAACCAACCAGACAATGATAAAGAACCAGATAACGATGTTGAGATAGAACCTGCTATTGATCTTGATAACCCACAACCTAAAAATAAAATATATGATAAAAGAGACTTTGTTGCGAGAAAACATGGTAAAGAAAGAGAGCCATGGGTTAGAAAACCCATGACTTTTCCACATAAACCAACTAAGAAAAAAGATGATGAAGAATTTGAACGCTTTTCTAAAATGCTTAGGCCAGTCTTTTTGCGCACCCGCTTGACTAATATTTTAAAGATGGCCCATTATGCAAAATATATGACAGACATCATCACTAATAAAAGAAAAATACCTGAAGCTGAAATCTCCACTATACTTGCTAATTCTTATTTTAAGGATGGAGTACCTATAAAACTTGGAGATCCAGGAATACCAACTATACCTTGCTCCATCAAAAGAAATTTTGTCAAAACTACTTTATGTGATTTAGGAGCTGGTGTTAGTGTTATGCCCTTCTCTTTATATAAAAGACTTGATTTGAATAAACTCACACCTACTTAAATATATTTGGAAATGGTTGATAAATCAACTGCCGTACCTATCGGTATTTGTGAGGATGTGCCCAATTGTCATTGCAAATGTTACTATCTTAACAGACTTTGTTATACTTGAGATGCCCGAGGACGACAACATGTCGATTATCCTTGGTAGACCCTTTTTGAATACTGTAGGGGCTGTCATTGATTGTAATAAAAACAAGGTCACTTTTCATATGAATGGTAATGAGCATACATTGCACTTTCCAAAGAAACAATTTCAAGTGAATGGTATTAATGTTATTGAAAAGTCTCCGACAATCACTATTGGAAGTTTTCAACTCCCTTTACCTACTGCTAAAAAGAAATATGATATACTTATTGTTGGGGATATGCATATCCCCGTTGAGGTAACTTAGTGTTTTACGAAAGTTCTTCGGTTTCATGCTAATTGAAAGTGGTTGTTAATAAGACTTGATCAACCTTATTAATGGATCATTTTTGAGAGGTATGAAGTTGATGAACTTAGTAGGCACAACCTTCTGCTCCCACCTTTTGTTTTCGATTTTTCTTAGTTAAATAAAATAAAATGCCATGTTTATCCCATTTTCCAGATTTTCCGTGCAATAAAAAATGACCAAAAAATAATAGTGCCCAGAATGTTATAAAAATTTAATATGATTTTTTCTGAATATTTCCGAATTTCTGGTACAAATAACATCAAGGGGGGGTGCACTTGATGACCATAAGACACTAGGGCGTGCCGGCAACCCCAGGCGCGCCCTGGTGGGTTGTGGTACCCACGTGGGCCCACTCACTTATCTCTTAAGCCCATGTAATCCGCTACCACCAGAAAAAAAATCACCATAGCTCTCTCTCTGTCTCTCTCTCTCTCTTGTGTTCTTGATCTCAAACTCGCGGATTTCGATCTCTTCGCTCGAAGCTCCGTTTTCGAAACTGTTTTTGGGGATTGCTACTTGGTATATGACTCCTCCATTGCTCAATTTCTGCTTTAGTGGGTTATACTTGAAATATTTAGCTACTCTTGGTGTTGCTGTACATCATCTTGCATGTTGAATTCTTAGATTTCTAAGTAGATTGAATGCTTAATATAGCCTCTATGCATCCTTACAAGTAGTTGCTATCAATCTTGTGAAGTTTTGTTGACAAAATTTTGTGCCCCAAAATTTTTCAGAAAATTGTTTGCAAATAAAAATGCAATTCTTTAGGAGTTCTTCGAGGAGGAGGTATTCGGAGGCATCATTGAGTAGTGGCTCGATACGAAGGTCCTATGTTGAACCAAGTGCAAGCTCAAGACAGGATTTCGCTACCAAATCATGCCTATGGCCGTGCAACGATTTCATGGTGAGTGCAGGTATTAAGGAAGAATTTGAGCAGTATGTTCACATTGCCGAGCTCGGCCCCTACATCCAAGATAAGTACAACCGACATCTCAACCTCACGGAAACGTTCATTGAGAATTTAAATATCATCCTCGTGAGTCTAGAGTTTCATTCAATCTTTATGATCATCCATTTACCATGCCTCTAGATGTTTTCTGTGTTGCCTGTAAAATTCCATATTGGGGTTCGCTGGACAAACCACCAAGATTAGAGTATGAGTCATTTTTAACTAGTCTTTGTTACGAGAGGATAGAGGAGTGACACAAGGTAGAATAAAAAGTATCCATTTTCCATTGATTCACTACTTTGCACTCTTTAATGGCAAATGCTTCGTGGGCAAGCAAGATTGTAGCACGCTATGTGCTCCTGACTTGAGCCTCATACACACAACTTTGACCGGAATTAAAAGTTATAATCTTGGAGCAATAGTTGCATGTAGGTTGCCACGTAATGTTGACAGTGGTCATTTTTATGGTGGGATTTATGCTTCTCGTTTAGCTTGAGAGGTTGGTGTGACACCTCTTCCTAATGATCCCATCCTACCTACTCAGTACTTAGACTTTGAGGCCATGAAGCGCCATAAGTTCCTTACGGGCACAATCACTAACTATACTTATAACTTGAGATTCAATAAAGAACCCGTTGTGCCTGTTGTTTTGCCTGTGCCCGCTCTCTTTGATTTTCACAGCAAAAGAATATATTATGTTCTTGAGAGCAAGGCCCGCTTGTACAATGCGGAGGTCGAGGCTGCTCGATGGGCTGAGGAGGCTGCACCAAGAGCCTCCATGGGCTATCATTCAGATTATTATCCAGGCCGTGGATGGTGATTACCAAGCTAGACCAAAATCCTAAGCTTGGGGAAGTACGTATTTCCACCGACATTATATTCATGCTCAAACATTTCATTCCAGTTGCCGGTGTTCACACTTTTTCATTGTATTATCCATGCTAGATTCATTTTCTCGGTTTCTTCTTGTGTGTTTGAAAAACTTTGAGAAAATCCAAAAATATTTCTTGCTTCTTTTTGGTTTTTATTTCTAGTTTAATTAGTGGTAGTATTAAAAGAAAACCCAAAAAGATTTCTCGATTCTTCTTTGCTTGTTGGGAGCTTTACCGTGTAAATAGTTTTTCTCGTTTTCTTTTTCCTTCTTTAATTTGCCTCTTTCAAGAAAAACTAAAAACTATAGAAATATTTCAGTGTGTTAATCTGAATTTCTTTTCCTTTTCTTTTTTTTGAGTCGTACCAAGGGGAAGACCACAATGAAAATGTTGGGTGGCTCTTATATGCATTACTATTGATTTAACAAAGAGCCCATATTGCCTTGTCTTCTCATTTTGAATAAAATGTTTGCAGATTCCAGCTTAGTCCATGGCACTCTTGCGCTATTATTATTTCCATATCATTCGGTCGTGCAAGTGATAGGCAATAATGACGATATTTGATGAAGTGAGTGTGGCAGAGAGAAGTGGGTATGAACTCAACTTGTTTTATTTTTGTAAATATGTTTAACCTAGTACCCATGATTCAGCATATTATGATCAAACATGTTTGCAATGACAATTAAAGATTATAGTTGCTCATGCCATGCTTAAGTATCTAGGGGTGGATAATGATTTATCTTGGATGTCAACACACATTAAAATGATTGTGATGTAGTATGATGATATGATATCCTCCTCTGAATGTTTCAAGTGGCTTGAATTGGCACATGTTCATGCATGTAGTTGAATCAAAACCAACATAGCCTCTATGATATTTATGTTCATGGTGTTCATATCCTACTCATGCTAGTTTTCAATGTTGATTATGCATAACACATGTTCCTGACCGTTTTCGCTCTCTAGCTGGCTGCTTCTCAACCTATTTGCCAGCCTTCACCTATGCTAAGAGGAAATACTTCTTGTGCATCAAAATCCTTAAACCAAAGTTATTCTAGATGAGTCCACTATATCTACCTATATGCGGTATTACCCTGCCGTCCTAAGTAAATTTGCATGTGCCAACTCTAAAATTTCAAATGAACATCTGCTTTGTGTGCCTGGACCGCTCATGGAGCGATAGGGGGCGGTCAGTATCTTCCATGCTAAGCGGGTTATTCTCATGATGAGTGTTTTTTCACTCATCCTTGCCCAAGAGGGGCGGTAATAGGGATGCCCAGTCCCGAAATCAAAAATTGTAAATAATTAAACAAAATTCCCCCAGGATTGTTGGTGGTATGGATGGTACCCGTGGATTCGGCTAGCCGTGGAGTGTGTTTGTTGGTGGAGGGGGAGTAAACCTTTACTTTTATCGCTTGGGAACCGCCTCTAATGTGTTTAGCATGGAAGATATTGATAACTCTTGGTCGTAACATTGACAAGAAGGGTGTACCTCCCAAAATTATATTTATCTCTGTTTTAAGCTTTGAGCTCTGGCACCTCTTCAAATACGTGCTTCCCTCTGTGTAGCGACTATCTATTTAATTTTATGTTGAGTCATCACCTTCTCAAACAAGCGCCAGATCTGAGAGCACTATTGTCATCCTCATGCCTTGTGTATAGTTAATGTTGGATGCATCATGACTGGATCTTTTCTACCATGAATTACAATGTTTAGTCGCTGCTTGAACTTTGGAGGTGCCCTCCATTTATGTTTTGCAGTCTCAGAAAGGACTAGCGAGATACCACTGTTGTCATATTATATCATGATTGTTTTGACAAAGTATTGACATTTGATATATCTTATTATTGCTCTCTAGTTGATTATGCTATTGATATGAGTTAATATAATTTCTAAGAGTTGTTGTTGACATGGTTAGTCATGATCTTTACTGAAAACCTGGGTGCTACTTAAGCTTATTTATGCAAACAAGAACAAAAGAGTCTGTAGAAGTTTTTATTTGTCACTTTTAGTTTGTCAACTGAATTTCTTGAGGACAAGCAAAGGTTTAAGCTTGGGGGATTTGATATGTCTCCATCGTATCTACTTTTCCTAACGCTTTTGCTCTTGTTTTGGACTCTAATTTGCATGATTTGAATGAAACTAACCCGGACTGACGCTGTTTTCAGCAGAACTACCATGGTGTTGTTTTGTGCAGAAATAAAAGTTCTCGGATTGGAATAATACTTTTTTGAGATTTATTTTAGAATAAATAAAAAAACTGGGACCAAGAACCACCGTAGGGGGTGCCCTGGTTTGGCATGATACACCATAGTGCGCCACCCCCTCCAAGCGCGCCCAGGTGGGTTGTGGTCACCTCGTGGCCCCCTGTCCCTAATTCCAACTCCATAAATACCTATTTTCGGAAAAAATAAGAGAGGAAGTTTCATCCCGTGTCATGATACGGAGCCATTGCCACCTCATGTTCTTCATCAGGAGGCAAGATCTAGAGACCGTTTGGGGCTCCGGAGAGTGGAATCTTTGGTCCTCATCATCACCAACCCTCCTTCGTCACCAATTCCATGATGCTCCCCACTGGGAGTGAGTAATTCCTTCGTAGGATAGGTGGTCGGTGAGGAGTTGGATGAGATTCATCATGTAATCGAGTTAGTTTTGTTAGGGCTTGATCCCTAGATCCACTATGTTCTGAGATTGATGTTGCTATGACTTTGCTATGCTTAATGCTTGTCACTAGGGCCCGAGTCCCATGATTTCGGATCTGAACCATTTGTGTTTTCACCATTATATCTATGTTCCAGATCCGATCTTGCAAGTTATATTCACCTATTACGTGTTATGATCCGTAAACCCCAATGTGACAGTAACTGGGATACTTTCCGGTGATGACCGTAGTTTGAGGAGTTCATGTATTCACTATGTCTTAATGCTTTGTTCGGTTCTCTATTAAAAGGAGGCCTTAATATCCCTTAGTTTCCTCATGGGCCCCGCTGCCATGGGAGGGTAGGACAAAAGATATCATACAAGTTCTTTTGCATAAGCACGTATGACTATTTACGAAATACATGCCTACATTATATTTATGAACTGGAGCTAGTTCCGTATCACCCTAGGTTATGGCTGCTATATGATGAATACCATCTAGCGAATTCACGATCCAATGCCAACGAGTTTTCCACATATTGTTCTTGCTAAGTTACTATTGCTATTGCTGCTATTATAGCTGCTACAAAACTGTTACTGCTGTTACCGTTACCATTGCTAATGTTACCACTTCTATCAAAACTGTAATATTAATGTGCTACTGATCACTTTGCTGTAGATATTTAATCTCCAGGTGTGGTTGAATTGACAACTCAACTGCTAATACTTACAAATATTCTTTGGCTCCCCTTGTGTCGAATCTATAATTTGGGTTGAATACTCTACTCTCGAAAATTGTTGCAATCCCCTATACTTGTGGGTCACCAGTGGTCCCCTTTTGCCACCTGAGCGCCGAGTTCTGCACCAGAGTAACCATGGACCGCAGGATCGTTACGTGGAGGATTTCTCGACACGTCACCAGTAGTTGGCAGACTACACCTACCTCCATAGTTCCTTCTAGGACTGATGCTGTCCTACTTATTAGTATCGAATGCATTCGTCGCGAGCCTGCGTGCCGCCTACGATGTCATTAGTCAATGTACTGAACTCTATGTATGGCCCCTTTTGTAAAATATGACTACTATGTTGTGCCCATCGTACCTCGATCATTGTGCATGTTACATCATGAATAATCCCTAGTCTTTTGCAAATTCTCAAATGCTCAACTACCCTGTTATATGTTAGCAGGATGGTTAGACCCGTTGGCTGTGGTAGTGGTGGAAACGCCCCACCACCGCCGGAGTACGTGGCTGGGATGATCTAATAGTTTGAGCTAAATCCCCAGTTCATGGAGAATATGATGGCTTAGTTTCCTCGCCCCAACTTGAACCAACAGCCAGCCACTGTGACACTGAACGACTTTGCACATCTCGACCCAACCATCTACCGCAGCTCAACTCAGCCACTTGATGCCGATGGCCGGCTCCGTGACATCACTTTTGAGCTAGAGTCTGCTGGTGTAGCCCCTGCCAGCTATGTCACCTTCGCGGCATATTATCTGTAGGGTCCCGATGCTCAATGGTGGGACATCCATAGGCATTCACTAATTGCTGGAACAGTCATCACTTGGCCGGATTTCCAAGCTACTTTTCGTGCCCGCTTCATTCCTCAAGAATTAAGGACAAGAAGAAGCGCAAGTTCTGCAACCTCACCCAAGGCAACAAAACTGTGGATGCTTATCAATGGGAGTTCCTTGACTTGTCCCGCTATGCTGAAGAAGACCTTGCCACCAATGCACGTAAACAGGAAAAGTTCCGTGACGGACTTCAAGCTGATATCAAAATAGCGCTCCTCGTGCATGACTTAGCTGATTTCGCCACCTTGGTGAACAAGGCCATTCAGGTCGAAACTTCTTTGCAGGAACACCTGGGATCCCTCAGACGCAACCGTGACGTGGGTTCATCTTCGGTCCCGTCATCGTAGAAGCGTAAGATATGGATCCCTCACAACATGTATCCACCAGCTGCCACTGTACCAAGGCAGTCCTAGGCTGCACCTCGCCTGCCTCCTCCACCACCCGGACAACCAAGAATTCAAGCTGCCCCCCGAGCTCCCGCTCCCCATACAAATGATGGTCTATGCTTCAAGCATGGTCAACCAGGTCACCTGCCAGGGAATGCCCTCAGAATTAGTACCAGCTTGCAGTTCCTCCAACTGGCCATGGTAACAATCAGCCCCGCAACAACAATGCAAGACCTTATGGTCATGGTCAGGCTAACCACATTGATCTGAATGAAGCTCAAGGCCAGTCTGCTACGGTGTTGGGTACTCTTCTTGTTAACTCAGTACCATTTTCTATTTTATTCGATCCAGGAGCATCGCATTCTTTCATATTTGAAGATTTTACATACATGCATGGAATTAAGTTCGAAGAGATGAAGAATACTCTAGTGGTACACACCCATGCGCGCCAATGTCGAACCACCATGGTTAGTTACAACGTCCCCGTTGAAATTAAAGGGATGGAATTTCATGTTTCCCCCATTGTTTTAAAGTCATCCAATATTGACCTCATTCTAGGAATGGACTGGTTGAAAACCCATACCACTACTACCATTTGCTCCACTAAAACCACCCATCTACTACATCCTTCAAATGAGATAGTAAGCTACCATGCTCATCTTGTTTGAAATGCCAAAGCATGGATTTAGTCCTTGAATGCATGAAACGCTTCTCCTTTTGTGAGAATTGAAAACGCTACATCGAAGTGTGAATTATCTGTCCGGTCTGCGTTCTCGATCAAGTTGAACGTCGCACCTGTCAGAGGGCTATCAAATTTCCAAAAATTTCAGTGGTCAAATCCTTCTGAAGATGAAGCCACTTGGGAATGCGAGGATCGTCATCGTGATGAATACCCCGTTTTGTATCTGTCTACCTCCTAAATCTCGGGACGAGATTTCTTGTAGTGGAGGAGAATTGTAACAGCCGATAATTAAGCTATAGCAATCCCATGTTAATGGTGCCATGCCATCGTTTTCACTGTTGCTAAATCCCCCTTCGATTCCATCCGCTTTAAATTCAAAATTTAATTAAAGTCAAAATTTAATGTTTTTGAAATGTCAAAACTAAAATGCTCATAATGTTGCAAATATTCCATAACTAATTATGGTGGTGTACCAACATTTTTATAAAGTGTTTTAAAGCCCTAGATTAATCAAAATTGTGGCCTAAATAATAATTTAATTGCTTTTAAATTATAATAATAGCAAACTAGTATATTTAAACCTCAAACTAATTGTGGTAGTGGTATATTTAACAATACTAATTTAGAGACTAGGTTTATATTTTACAAAAGTAAAAGTAAAATAAAACAAATAATAAAAAACAAAAACAAAAACTAGTAAAAAAGAGAAAGCCCCCTACCCCTCGGGCCTCGGCCCACCCGAGCCAACCAGCCCACCTACCCCTTCCCCTGTCATCTTCCCCCTCCTCTCCACTGTGCGCCCGACCGAGTCCCTCGGTCGCCACTTGACCCCCTCGACGGCCTCACCGGGGGAGGAGAAGGCCGACGCCTCGGCTTCCCCCTGCCACTGCTCCTACTCGCCCAGCCACCCCTCTCGCGCTCTTTCTCCCTCTCCGCCTCTCCCCCTCCTCCAAATCCTCCACGTCCGACGAGCCCGTCGCCATGGACGAGCTTGCCCGCGCGTCCACCATTCTTGCCGCTGCCCGAGACCCTGCCCAGAAGAATCGCCGTACTCCGCAGCCCCGTCTGCACCACCGCGACGACGCCAAGGGCCTCCCACACGACACATGCTCCCTCTTCTTCATCGGGTCACCGTCATCGTCCACCATCATTGCCGTGCCGCTGCTACTACTAACCTATCACCGGGCCCCCGTGCGCCCACACGGTGAGCTCCGCTCCGTCTCCCTCTCTCTGCCTAGCGCTCTTCCACTAGCCGCCTTGCCACCATTGCCGCGAGCTCGCTGCCGCCGACATTGGCGCAACCGCAGCCACAACATCTGCTCGTCTCGTCCGAGCACCCCTGTTTGCTCGTAGCCTCCCATAGATGCCGCCTGTGCCCCTGGTTTGATTGCTCGCCTCGTGCCTTATCGTTTCCGTCGAGCGCCCGTGGCCGCTGCCGTCTGCCGTCGCCGCTCTGGCCAAGTCCGTTCACCTCCGGCCACCTCTTGCCCCTGCCGTTTGCACTGTTGGACATGACCCACTCACGCGAGTCAAACGCCGCCACCCGCTGGCCTGGCCGTGCCCCGTGGCCACGGGCCCGTCCATGCCCAAACTCCGACGATCGTTTCGCTGGACGCCGCCGTCGAATCCGCCCATCCCAGCCCCGGAAACAACCACGGGCGGATACACACGAGCCCCCTCTTTTGAACGCGCCACTCTGCGCGCCAAATGGTGGCCGAAAGCGCGATCCCGACCACTTCCAGCGAAGATCCGCCGCATTTCTGGTCACCGGCGTGTCGCCGCCGGCGCGCCACCACCCGCGCTGACGTGGTCGACCCGGGGCCATCCCCTAGGTCACTAACCCGTGGGCCCTAGGGGCCCGGCCGCCCTGTTAACCTGGTCCACGATGCTGATTGGATCGGCCCATGCAACTGATAGATGGGGACCTCCCCCACTAATTAACAAAATTAGCTGAACTAATTTTAGTTAACCTACACAGTCATGGACTAGTGGACCCTACTTCTTAATTAGTTAGTTTAGTTAATTTTAATCCACTGGTTAACTCCTCTGTCTATGACAGGTGGGTCCCAGGCGTCAGTTTGACCAGTCAACTGACTGGTTGACTGCCGTCATCACCCTGACATCACGCTGACGCAATATTTCCTTTTTCTGAATTAATTTAAATAATAACATTTTAGAAAATGTTTAAAACTTAGAAAAATCATATAAAATAAATTGTAACTCGGTTGAAAATAATTTATATATGAAAGTTGCTCCAAAAAATATGACGAATCCGAATATGGCCTCCGTTCATTTGTCACATGCCCCTAGCTTAGCAAACATGGAACCGCCCCCCTCTTTTCATCTGTCCAAAAATGCCAAACTTTGGGAAAATATTCCCGGATGTTTTCGCCCTTCGCCGGTATCATGTAGCACTGCGTTAGAACAACCCTAGCACTGCATATCGTCATGCCATGCTTAGTGATGCATCTGTGTGCTTTGTATTTATCGTTTCTTCCCCCTCTTCTCTCCGGTAGATACCGGGACCGATGCTGCCCTGTGATTGACTATGTCACTGGCGATCCTTCTCCCTTTTCAGCAGAGCTTCCAGGCAAGCAAACCCCCCTTGATCATTTCAATATCGCCCATTCCATTACATTAGATTTTACTACGGTATTTCATTGCACCTATTCTGATGCATAGCCTGCTTCTGTAACCTGCTATTGTACCTTATCTGCTTATCCTGAACTGCTTAGTATAGGTTGGTTAGTGATCCATCAGTTACCCCTCACCTTGTCCAAGTTGCTCCGGCTTGATAACCGATGACTCGATCAATGTGATGGATGTCTAGGGCCTGACACATCACATCACACCCCCTTAGTTGTACGACTCTGCAGAGCTACTATCGAGTGCCGAGGGTGATACCTCATAACACACTCGTGATGATGTCTTTGTAGCGTAGCTAATCGGTCGTGGTCTGTTGAGGGTGATTCCTCCTTCAGCACCCCTGATGACGACTCTGTCATGCAACCCCTCAAGTGTGAACCTCGAGGGTGATTCCTCCTATGTTCACCTTGATGATTACATCAAGCTGAATCCGTCGAGGGTGATTCCTCAGGTTTTCCCCTTAATGTTTTGGACACGTGGTTACCTTGACCTTACTTCAGACCCTTGTTAAGGTCGGGCAGGCCCGAACAGCACCCGCGAGAGTTACGGTGGTAGCTAGCTGTTAGCGGTACCACCCAGGATGTGTTGGTAGCTCCAGAATTTTTCCGACAACCGTCACTTCATTTAAAAATGCACTAACAGGTTTGGGTATTTGTTTGAGTTGGACACTGGCCTATACGCACTATCCACCATGCGGGAACAGTTTTGGGCACTCGGTGTCGTACGTTTATTACAAAAGCTCTGTCAGTCGTCCAGTTCAACAGTATGGCACGGTCAGATCGTGCCAACCATCTAAGGTGGCGTTGGTATCCACCCTGCTCACAACGACCCAGAGTGGAATGGGCGATGGGCCCAAGACCCCGGAGTGTTTCGGATGTAGACCGGCAGGGACCTCCCTATGGAGTCTAGGTAGGACTACGACGTGTTGATCTTCCGAGGCCGGGCATGACCCATGCAAGTGTGTCCGGTTAGAGTAATCAAGCATGTTGGGAAATGTGGCGCACCCCTGCAGGGAAGTTATCTATTTGAATAGCCGTGTCCACGGTAATAGATGCTCAGAGTTGTATCCTGATCTATTGCAACTAGAAATGGATACTTGAGATATGAGATGGATATGTTGGCTCCGAGATTGCTTTCTCGCAGGGTGTCGAGGAAGGATCTTTGGGCGTTAATAGTACAACATGCTTGTTAATTATAATATGCTATCCTGTACTCTTCTGAATGGTACAAGATGCTTGAAGATGCTAGTCTTCGATAGGCTAGGCCTTTCCCTATATTCTGGCATTTCTACAGTCCAGTCCACAAATACGACCCCATTCCTTTGATACCGATGCATACTTAGCATAGTTCTGATGTAAGTCTTGCGAGTACTTTGGATGAGTACTCACGGTTGCTTTGCTACCTCTTTCCCCATATATCCGGTTGCTGCAATCAGATGGTGGATCGCAGGAGCCAGATGCCACCCCCGTCAACTACTACTACTAACCCGATGGAGCCTACTACTACGTGGAGACCGCTGACGACACAGAGTAGTTAGGAGGTCCCAGGCAGGAGGCCTTGCCTCTTCGACCGTTGTTGCTTTTGTGTTTGCCTTCTTAAGGCAGTCTTGTTTAACCTTATGTCTATACTTAGATATTGTTGCTTCTGCTGACTCTTGTGTATTCGAGCTACTGTATTCGAGCCCTCAAGGCCCCTGGCTTGTATTATGAAGCTTGTATTATTTTAATTTGTATCTAGAGTTGTGTTATGATATCTTCTCGTGAGTCCCTAATGTTAATCGTACACATTTGTGTGTATGATTGAATCGCGGGCGTCATAATAGCCCACCAAACATCTAACCCTGACCCTTCGACCGGACGGAGGTCTCCGAAAACACCCCAAACCTCTCCATCTAGGTCCCCTGCTATAAATGGACAACCTCCCCCTTCCATTTTTGTCAAACCCTAGCCTCCTTCATTTTTCGCGCCGCCCCAACTGTTGGTGTCAAAACCGATGGATCTCGGGTAGGTGGTCCCGAACTGTGCGTCTAAGGTTGATGGTGACAAGAGACAGGGGACACGATGTTTACCCAGGTTCGGCCCCTCTCAATGGAGGTAATACCCTACTTCGTGCTAGATTTATCTTGATGAATATGAGTATTACAAGAGTTGATCTACCACGAGATCGTAATGGCTAAAACCCTAGAAGTCTAGCCTATGTGATTATGATTGTCTCTACGGGATAAACCCTCCAGTTTATATAGACACCAGAGGGGACTAGGGTTATACAAAGTCAGTTACAGAGAAATGAATCTTCATATCCGAACACCAAACTTGCGATCCACACCAAGGAGAGTCCCATCCGGACACGGGTGAGAGTCTTCGGTCTTGTATCTTCATAGCCCATCAGTCCGGCCCATGTCCAACAGGCCGGACGCCCGAGGACCCCTTAGTCCAGGACTCCCTCAGTAGCCCCTGAACCAGGCTTCAATGGCGAGGTGTCCGGCGCGTAGATTGTCTTAGGCATTGCAAGGCGGGTTCCTCCTCCGAATACTCCAACACAGTCTTCGAACAACGAACGTGTTCGGATCTGGAAAACCAATACCACACACCACTTCAGAGAGTATAATATTTCACGGGTCCAATCTGCTGACAACTTTTTATAACTCGATATCATGTCCCTGCCCGGTTATTATTTCGAACCGTTTTTCGGCTTGCCGCTCCATATTTCGAGATGCGGCTTTATTCACATGTCTTGTCAAAGCAGAGATCGTGTCCCCTTATTGCGGGATTCTCATCAATACGGGTATGGGTAATCCAACCGTGCCGCCTGCATTGCCCCTGGGGAATAGGCGAGTTTTATGGCGAGTGGGGAGGCACTTGATATTCACTGCCTTTATAAGGGGATAAGGATTCACCTCTTTCACCCACGCCTTCTCTCTTTCCGCCTACCCATTCTTGAGCTCTAGCGCCCAAGTTCTCATCTTTTCCGCCTCAAGAAAGCACTCCGACCATGTCCGGAGCGCAGGGCAAGTGGATGGCCTCCACCATCAAGGAGAAGGACACCACCCAGCTTCGGGAGGCCGGATATTTGGCCAAGGAGGTCGCCCATCGGCTTCCGATCGAGGGACAAATCGTGCCTACCCCGAAGCCCCATGAGAGGGTAGTTTTCATCCCCCACTTCGTCCGCGGGCTGGGATTTCCACTCCACCCCTTCGTCCGCGGGCTCATGTTCTACTATGGGCTGGATTTCCATGATCTGGCCCCAAATTCCTTCCTCACCATCTCAACATTCATCGTCGTGTGTGAGGCTCTCCTCCGTACCCAACCCCACTTCAGATTGTGGCTGAAGACCTTCAATGTGAAGCCGAAGGTGCTGGGCGGCGAACATGCAGAGTGCGGAGGCACCATGGTAAGCAAAATATCCAACGTCCATGGCCCAAAGGCACCTTCGTGGAGACCGTCAAGGGGTGGCAGAAGTTGTGGTTCTACATCACAGAGCCCCGCGACACTACCTGGGCCACGGCTCCCGAATTCAAATCCAGGGCCCCAATGTGGCTTACCTCCTGGCAAGAGAAGGGCCTGGATTGGTCTTCGTCGGACGAGCTGACAGCGCTCCAGACGCGCATCAGGAGCATGGTGGACAAGAATGTCAAGCTTGTCGATGTGATTTTGGTGATGCTAGTTCGCCGGATCCTTCCTTGCCAGAACCGGACTTGCCACCTATGGGAGTTCGATCCGGCTGAGCAGAAGACCTTGCAATGGTTCTTCGGAACTATGCACGAAGATATATGGAAGGTGATCTTCAAGGCCAACGAGACGTGTCCGAAGATGATCAAGGACCGTGGGCACGACCTGGCCCATCCCGCCAGTTCGGTAAGTTTTCTGTGTTTCAAGGTCTATCCCTTACTTTCTTACTCAAGGAGGATGTCCGAACTTCCCTATTTGTCTTTTCAGGGTTGGACGAAGAAGGCAGAGCAGATTCAGTGTCCGGCTCCGCTACCCGAGGAACCAGCCATCCCGCTTCCGACGAAGATGCTGGTTCTGAAGCCCTACAAGGCGCCGGAGAAGAAGGCCAAGGGGACCATAGGTGGCCTCCGTCCCAAGGGTACTTCGGACGTGGCGTCCGAAGACACCGAAACCCATTCCGCCGCCGAAGACGACAAGGAGGAGGAAGAGGAAGAAGAAAGCAACTCCCCCAAGGGGGGAATGAAGAAGAGGGCGGCCTCCACAAATCTGGAGGCGGTGGCGTCCAAGAAGGGGAAGGTCTCCCTCGCGGATAGCTCCGCATGGGATGTCGACAGCAGCACAGAATGGCGCCCCTGAGATAAGCCCCTGGCCGAATCGTGAGTATTCAAAGACCCTGACGCATTCATATATCAGCCTCTTTACTTCATAATATTAACATGTTGAATCATGTACTTGCAGTCCGGCTCGTTCCGCCCTCGAGCGATCCTCATCTTTAGGGAACTCGCTAGATCCGAAGGTGATGGACAGCGGGTCCCTTCTGGTGGCCTCCTCTCCCAGGGCCATGGATGACACCGAGGTGTTGTCCCGAAGGATCCCAGGCTAGGGAGAGATGCAGGAGGCCGTCGGGGCGGCGCCAGAGGGCGAGACCTCGGCCGCTGGACACATGGGAGAGCAGATCCCCATGGAGACTGGCGATGGGGGCCATGTCCAATTCAGCCCCCAGCCGAATACGGTCCCGGAGACCTATACGGCTCCGAAGTTCGACGAGTAGCCTCCCTCATCGGAAGGAGGTGTGCCCATTCCGCCGGTGACCTCTGTCCAACCATAGGCACCAGATACTCTACTGGAAGCGCTGCAAAGCGCTTCCATCATTGAGGAACACCGTACCCTCATGGGTGCGGTGATTGAGAAGATTCAGTCCGCAAAGAGCGGACTGACCGAAGCCTGCACAAGCCTTCTAACAGGCTTTGAGGTAAGCAATACAATTATTTAAAAATAAAGTCACAGTGTGGACAGTAGCCCATGAGACTCTGTCCGGGGTTCGGAAAGAAGAGCCGAACAGAGGATCAAATAGTTTTTCGCAGGAAACTAACCATATATGTCTATGTGAATAAGCAGGCGTCACTGTTGGCCGCGACTTCTCATGCTGCCGAAGTCTCTAGACTGAAGCAGAGGCTGGAGCAGACCGAGGAAGAGCTCGGTCGTGCGAAAAAGCAGCTGGAGGACAATCAAGGTATCCAATCAATTTTTGCATGTCCGGAAAGTATGAATGTTTTTGCGCTGACCATAGTGCCGTGATATTTTCATAGGGGCGGCGACCGAGGTGGAGGCCCTCAAGAAGGCGCTGGCCGAGGCCGAGGAGAGAGCGGTAAAGGAAAAAGCCACTCGAGAAAAGTATGAGGCCAGGGTTGGTGAGGTCCACCAGGAGCTCGAGGACGCCGTGAATAAATACGAGTCCTTGGAGCACCAGAATGCGGACCAAGAGTCTGAACTCACTAAGGCCCGCCAAAGCGCACAAGAGGCCCGAGTCGAAGCCCAAGGCGTCCTCCGGGAGATCCAATAGGCCAAGAAGATCGCGGCGGGTAAGGCTTTCATTATGCAAAGCAAGTATGTGAGGAAGAGGTATCTCTTACTGACCCGGATTTGGAGTTCTCCAGGGGCGTTTGCGGATTTTCCGCGCAGTGTTTCTGACGATGCGGAATTCTTCCGAGCCGAAGAGGGGAGCTCAATGGAGAAGCTGTTCTTCTTGCAATACCTTGCGCCAGAACATCCGGTGCCCTTTAGCGACCAGCTAAAATAGTTGGTCGACCTCCATAGGGTGGCCGAACTAGCCATGAAGGATTTAATAATCTGGCTGTGGCCTGCAGAAGCTATACCTGGCAGCTACTTCAGACTCGTGAAGCGGCTGGTCAATGCCTGCCCTCGGCTTGACGCCATCAAGCGGTCGATCTGCATAGAAGGTGCGCGGATGGCCTTCGCCCGTGTCAAGATACAATGGGCGAAGATGGACACCGTCAAGCCCGTGACCGAAGGACTGCCCGCGGGCAAGGAGCACCGCACGCTTGAGCGGTATTTTGAAGATGTTCTGAAGGGACCCCGCATTGTAGTGGAGCAATGTGCTAAGGACATTATTTTCGAATGAATACATTCATGTTATCCCGTCCTGTATGATGAAAACAATGCCGATATGTAATATAATGCTTTGATGTTTATTATTTAAAGTTTTACCTCCTGTGTGGCCATTTTATCAAGTCTGATAGTTGGCCAGTCGTCGGCTTCAGCCCCCACGTAGGTAGTACGGGGGTGTTCGGGATGAATCTAAACACTCTTTATCCATGAATTTGGTCCTTGAAGGAGGTGTTTAGCGCAACTAACCAAGCAATCAGACTATGTGGCTTTATCACCCTCACTTAGCCATAGGAGTTTGACAATAAAAATTTAGGCGCAGCCCCTAGTATCCAAACTAGGGTGCTGTAAACACCTGATCGGATAAGAACCGATTCATCGCATAATGCGGAAAAAACCGCTAAAGATTTGAAACCTCCGAAGAGCTGACCGGCTCACGCCACATCATGACAGTCAGTTTTCGGCTTTCTCTACTGAGGTGCTCATCCGGATAAACCAGGACACAATCGCAGTAGTTCTCCCTTTACTACCCTAGCTGATGTAGCGGAACATAAGGTAGTAAGCACAGGAGCCGGGCAACCCAACTATTGACCAAAGACATGATTTGGAGCCAATGCATATAATGCTAAATTCGGGGTGCCGAACTATACTGTGAAAAGTGTTTGGACTTTGTTGCCGTATTATGGGGCGCAATGAAGCCCCTAGCGGATTAAAGCGTACCAAAGTGTACGGGTGCGATTTGATAAGATCATCAAAAGAGCAAGCTAGTGCCGCAGGAGTTGGGATGCAAACTGTTTCCATAATAGTTTGATTAATACGTCAAAGCGTATTTGTACAAGTAGTGCAATAAGCAACATGGCTATTTAATATGCCACAACCAAGGGAGAGCTGCGTGCGGGTCTTCAAAATAGGTAGAGTGACTGTTAGAGAGACCACCTAGATATTCCCTTATACGCCAGTATCTTGTGCCGTCTTGGTGTATCTATCCTTTCGAAAGGACTTGTGATCAGGCCGTCAGGAAGGGCCTGTGGAAAATAAACCTGAAAAGAAAAAAAACAAAAGAAAAGTGAAAGTATGTGTGTCCAAGGGAAGTCGAGCCGTATTATGGATCACACTCTAGTTATGCCTCCGTCTATGCCCATGGTATTTTGAGTGCGCAGTTATGTACACGCGGTACAAATGCTGCCACTTGGTAGGGGCTGGGACGGAGGCCGAATTTCTAGTCTAGCTCTTGATGAGCTGGGCTGTCCTGCTGCGGAGTAGTCTGGACTCGTTTGACGGTGGCCAGGAGCTCGGCCGCCGAATTGAGGTTCTTCTTGAAGAGGCCGCTCTGTACTTCTGCTGCTAAAGCAGCGGTGTGCTCCTCAGTACGGAGGGAACGTTCCGTGTTTCCATTGACTGTTATGACGCCGCGTGGTCCGGGCATCTTGAGCTTGAGATAAGCATAGTGTGGCATCGCGTTGAATCGAGAAAATGCGGTTCGTCCGAGCAGTGCGTGATAGCCACTACGAAAGGGGACGATATGAAGATCAACTCTTCGCTTCGGAAGATGTCCGGGGATCCGAAGACAACCTCTAGTGTGATTGGGCCCGTACAGCGGGTCTCTACACCTGGTATGACTCCTTTAAAGGTAGTCTTGGTGGGCTTGATCCTTGAGGGATTAATACCCATTTTGCGCACCGTATCCTGATAGTGCAGGTTCAGGCTGCTGCCACCATCCATGAGGACTCGCGTGAGATGGAATCCATCAATGATTGGGTGAAGGACTAGTGCAGCTGAACTACCATGACGGATACCGGTCGGATGTTCCCTGCGATCGAAGGTGATCGGGCAGGAAGACCATGGGTTGAAATTTGGGGCGACTGGCTCCATCGCGTAGACATCCCTGAGCGCGCGTTTGCGCTCCCTCTTGGGGATATGGGTAGCGTATATCATGTTCACTATTTTAACTTGGGGGGGGGATTTCTTCTGTCCCCCTGTGTTCGGCAGACGAGACTCCTCGTTATCATCCTTGCTTTGCGATCCCTTCTCCTTGTTCTCGGGATTTAATTTGCTGGCCTGTTTAAAAACCCAGCAGTCTCTGTTGGTATGATTGGCTGGTTTGTCTGGGATGCCATGGATCTTACATGGACGATCGAGTATGCGGTCCAAGCTGGATGGGCCCTGATTGTTTATTTTGTATGGCTTCTTCCACTGGCTGGACTTGGCTCCACTAAATCCAGCGTTGACCGCCGTGTCGTCAGTATTGTCACTGTTTGATGAGGACATCAATACCATTGTTACACCCACAGCCCCTACTGTTACATATACTGGACCAATTACTAGAGCTCGCGCACGCCAATTAAATTACCAGGTACTTTCGTTTCTTGGTAATGATTCTAATGTTCATGAGATTATGATGCTGCCTAAATTGGATACATTTGTTTTGCTTATAAATGAAGGGCCTAGCTTGGAGAAGGATGAACATTGGAGCAAGAACACGCATGGAGTTGATGGCATGCGCAAGGGGATCAAGAACGGAGTTACAAGTGATGATTTCAAGACTTTGAAGCCGCCATAAGGAGTGCATGAAGCCTTGGACGAAATATACAAGATGCCACTTCATAATATTCGTCCATAGGCTATTCTAGGTGCTGCGTCACCTTATTAATGGGCCAGGCCCATGTAATTTCGAAATACTTAAGTATAAGCTATTTTTAGAGTCCGTATGTGTGGGGAAACAAGAGTTAGGGTTGGTTTCGGACCCCACCCTCAAGGGCCACGAAATTCCCCCCTCTTCCTCCATATATACAGCCCTTAGGGCGTCATTTAGACTTTGGGTTTTGTTTAGATTAAAAGTTCGCCATAGCTGCAACTTCGCGTACTTCGTTTGTGTCCAACGACCAGACCAAGACGTCACAGAACCCCACCTTGATCAATAAAGCTTTCATCTTATATTCGCAATATCCAGATTGCAATCTCAGTTTCTTGCTTGTTCTTCGTTTGCTCGCAGGAAACAGGCCCTCGTGGTCAGGTTGATCGTGCTCCGGCGTGGTCAATAACCCTCGGAAGTTGGTTTAGCGATTGCTAAGGCGCGACGTCTCGCACGTTCGTAGTCGGATCGTCAAGGTCGACTCCCACAGAAAACGATAGCCACCATCTCATCGAAACATCGGGACACCTTAGCCTCTATCACCGTTGCTTCGACGCTTGTGCCTATTGCGTCGGGGCTTGCCGTTGCTGTTTTTGGTCTCAGAGGTGCCAGCCTCGCTTGTAGTGTTTTTGCTACGGGCTAGCCAACTATGCTCGCCCGCACAAAAATAGGTCATGAGTGCCGTGAGGGCTGCCATGGACTTCGGCTTTTCTTGGCCGAGGTGACGGGCGAGCCATTCGTCGTGGATGCTATGCTTAAAGGCCGCTAGGGCTTCGACATCCGGACAGTCGACAATTTGGTTCTTTTTAGTTAGGAACCTGGTTCAGAATTTCCTGGCTGACTCTCTGGGCTGTTGAACTATGTGACTTAAGTCATACACATCGGGAGGTCGTACGTATGTACCTTGGAAGTTGTCGCGGAAGGCGTATTCCAAGTCCTCCTAGCTGACAATAGAGTTTTCAGGCAGACTATTTAACCAGTGCCGAGCTGGCCCTTTGAGTTTTAGCGGGAGGTATTTGATGGCATGAAGGTCATCACCGCGGGCCATATGAATATGGAGAAGAAAATCTTCAATCCATACCGTGGGATCTGTTGTTCCATCGTATGATTCGATGTTCACGGGTTTAAACCCTTCGGGGAATTCATGCCCCATTACTTCATCAGTGAAGCAAAGAGGGTGTGCGGCGCCTCTATATCGGGCCATATCATGACGTAGCTCGGATGGAGTCCGTCCGCGGCATTTGGCCCGGGCGTGATTAGGTTTGTCACGTCCAAATAGATAGTCGTCGTCGCGTGTCGGGGCACACCCTCGCGATCCGTAGATCGATCTGGTATGTCCTGCTCTACTGTCCAGGTCCTGCCGAAGGTCATATGTATATGCCCGAGCTATTTTATCCCTGCCTTTACAGCGAGGTAGTACGGGCTGGTGTTCGGCTTGGGTTGCCCCTTTGTCCCGACCATGTGGTGGCCGGTCAGCCGCATTGTGCGCTGATGGCATGGGCTCCAACGCCTCGTCATCGAATTGAGGTAGTAATTTGCGCTTTGGGTAACTTTTGGGTGGTCGCTCGAGGCCGTATTCCTCGGCTGCCAGGATGTTAGTCCATGTATCATTAAGTAGATCTTGATAAGCTTGAAGCTGTTGCTAGTTCTTTTTCAGGCTCCTTACAGTGGCTATTAGCCGGCGCTTAAATTTCTCCTACTCGAGAGGTTCCTCAGGCACGATAAATCCTCGTCGCCGAGGCTCACCTCATCCTCGGAGAGTGGGAGATAATTACTGTCCTCCGAGTCTTCGTGCATGGCCTGTTCATCAGGGCTGACCCGCCCATCTTCTCGTTCGTCCTGTTCGGAGGTTGGCTCAACGGGGTCTTCATTGTCTCCGGCATCGTCTAGAGTATTTTTTTCTCCTGTGCCGGTATTGCTGTCTTTTTCATGGTGTGACTTAGAGTGGCGCCGCTGTCGTCGGTGCTTTGGCTGCATCTCAGGGGGTTTATCGTCCACTGGGTCTTCTTTGTCATCGCCCTTAACTTCTTTGGGTGTGTCCACCATGTATACGTCATAAGAGGAGGTGGCCGTCTAGCGCCCAGTAAATGGTGGGTTTTGGGCCTACTCCTCTTCGGCATCGTCGTCCATACCGTCGATGTCTTCGGGGTTATAGTCGAGCATGTTGGTTAGATATTCGACAGTGGATATTAAGTGGGGGGGGTGGGTGGGAAGCGAAATTCCCCGTCATCAGCCCCCAGTTCAAACCGGATATAATTCAGCTCTGAGTCCCTGCTAAAGTGAGGGTTTTTAATGAGTTTAGCACATCGCCTAAAGGTGAGTGCTGGAAGATATCCGTGGAATTGAATTCGACGATCGGCGCCTGGTAAGGCTCGGCGCGCGGGTGCACGTAGTTCGGAACCGGTGGCCGGAGTTGAATCCGGGGGTTCGGTGACGCAGACCCCGCTCGAGGTTGGATCCGTGTGCGGCTCCAACGCCGCCGAGCCTGTGGCTTCTGTGGCGGGGTTAAGCTTCCCGTATTCGGATGGCGCAAGCTGCTTCGGATCTAGGGCCAGAGCGCTTATAGGTGTGATCTCCTGGGTATGGTCCGATGACAGATTTAGGTCATGTTCATCACGGTGGCACGGAGCGGCTGCCATGGGCTCAAATCCGTCGAAGATCAAGTCCCCGCGGATATCAGCGACGTAGTTCAAGCTTCCAAACCTGACCTGACGGCCAGGGGTGTAGCTGTCGATCTACTCTAGATGGCCAAGCGAGTTGGCCCGTAGTGCGAAGCTGCCGAATACGAAGATCTGGCCAGGGAGAAAGACATCCCCCGGGCTAGCGTTGTTGTAGATGATGGATGGAGCCATTGAACCTTCTGATGACAGCACGACGGAACTCTCAATGAAAGCACCAATGTCGGTGTCAAAATCGGCGGATCTCGGGTAGGGGGTCCCGAACTGTGTGTCTAAGGTTGATGGTAACAGGAGACAGCAGACACGATGTTTACCCAGGTTCGGGCCCTCTCTATGGAGGTAATACCCTACTTCCTGCTTGATTGATCTTGATGAATATGAGTATTACAAGAGTTGATCTACCATGAGATCATAATGGCTAAAACCCTAGAAGTCTAGCCTATGTGATTATGATTGTCTCTACGGACTAAACCCTCCAGTTTATATAGACACCGGAGGGGACTAGGGTTATACAAAGTCGGTTACAGAGAAAGGAATCTTCATATCCGAACACCAAACTTGCCATCCATGCCAAGGAGAGTCCCTCCCAGACACGGGTGAGAGTCTTCGGTCTTGTATCGTCATAGCCCATCAGTCCGGCCCATGTCCAACAGGCCGGACGCCCGAGGACCCCTTAGTCCAGGACTCCCTCACCAACCACCAGCCGCCACCTCGCCAGTAGCCTCCCACGTCCAGCAACCGTGGCCTGCCTGGCCTATTGCGGGCCCGTGCGAGCGTGCCTCGCCCATACGTTGTGCCTCGCTCTCAAGAGCTCAAGATCAAGAGAGGAGCTCCCATCCAGATCTCCGCTGCCTCCCATGGCACCCCGCAGCCGGCCACTGGAGCCAGCCGCCGCCAGCGACGACTAGGACCCAACCGCCCTCCTTCCTCTGGCCCAAACACTTGCTCTATCCCCCACGATCTCTCTCCCTCTTTTTTATCTGCCACAGGAGGAGCCCCATGGAGGCCGCCTGAAGCAGCACGATGCCACCTCGCCGGATCTGCCGCCGCACCAAGCCCCTCCTGCTACTGCGCTGCTCTGCTCTATCGGAGACAGTGAGTGCCCATAGCTTCATGCTCACATGGATCGACCAGATCCGGATTCATCTTCCCACTTGGGCCTCGTCCACAACCGTGCCATTCAGCCAGCCTCCTCTCCAGCTGCAAGCCCAGCACCGCCCTGGCCTAGTCTCTGTACCGGCGGGCATTAGCCCGTGGCGAGCCGCCTGCTAAAATCCGCCCGTGCGCTTTATTATTATCGGACGCTCAGCCCCTGTGCAGCCTAGTTTGACCAGTTTCGGCCCAATGTACATTTTTTTCTGCGACGAATTTCACTATTTCCAGGAAAACTACATATTTACAGAAAAGACCCTTATTTCATGCATATAATAACTTCATAACCGTACATCGGAATTAAACAAATTTTTTAAGTCAAATACTTAGAATTTCATGCAGTTTCACAATATCCAACTTTGATCCATGCTAAAAATGTTTAAAATTTCTATGTGCATTAATTTGCAAAAATGACATGCTAAAATGGTTTATTTCATAGCTAAATAACCATAACTCTGAATTAAATAAGCTGTATATGTAAATGGGGCGAAAAAATGTGTAGATTAAGATGGTGCACTATATTTTCTTGTTTAACAACATTAAAATTGTGTTTTAGGTAGAACAGTAGCAAATTCAAAAATTACATTGGGGATTTCCGGAATTTTTATGTGTTGTTTCCGGCCGAATTTAAAATGCCTAAATATGTAGTTTAATTGTGCTTCACCTCTTGCCATCTTTAACCAACATTTAATATTGATGAGTAGAATAAACGGGATGGAACTAAATATTTGAACGTGGAGTTTCGTCAATATGCAACTCGTTGCATATTGAGCTTCACTTAATTTGCAGTATTGTTTGTTGCACTTTTGCCATGCCATGCAGCATTAAACCGGACATGCATCATACTTGATTGTGCATCATGCCATGATTATGCTTGTGTGTTTACCCTATTGTTTGCCTTTTCCGGTTGTGCTTCTTCTCAATAGTTCCCGGTAACGTTGTGAGTGTGAGGAGTAGTTCAACTACGATGGTTCGTCTACTTCAGGGGTTCGTCGATCTTCTTCCTAGCGGGATCTCAGGCAAGATAACCATTACTTTGGATATCACTACTATCTTTGCTTGCTAGTTGTCTCATTGATGTCGTTATGTCTCGCTACCTACCATTGTTTCTCAAGCCTCCAAATATGCCATGATAAGCCAATAACATTCCACTATCCCAGCAAATCGTTGTTTGGCTATGTTACCGCTTTGGTTAGCCCCTCTTATAGAATTGCTAGTTGCAGGTGCTGTTGTAGGTTGTTCCATGTTTGGGACATGTATATCTTGGGATATCACAATATCTCTTATTTAATTAATGCATCTATATACTTATTAAAGGGTGGAAGGCTCGACCTTTTGCTTGGTGTTTTGTTCCACTCTTGCCGCCCTAGTTTCCCTCATGAGCACTCCTAACATGTGTGGGGGTTTTACGTGGACCCCACTGATCATTTGTTTAGGATAATACTCTTCCATCAAGGCCCAACTTTGGTTTTAAATTTGCCTAATAACAACTAAAACTTGCATAGGGACTTTCCGGACCCCGTGGAGAATTAGTCAACAACCCCGGGCCAGTGCTCCTCATGAGTGTTGGTCCAAAACAGAGCACCTTGCGGTGCCCCCTTGGAAACTTGGGTCTCATCCAATCATAAGCTTTGCTTATCCACCGTGTCCTGAGAACAAGATACACGGCTCCTATCGAGATTGTCGACACGTCAGGAGGTCTTAATGGTTTAGTTTTCCCTTTGATGAGTGGCTTGTCCAATGGGATTCCTTATTGTAAGCATCGTGTTATCACGGTGTGAGGATGTTCCATCAGATGCATGTGGTAATTTATAATGGACTACTTGGAGCAGCCCTGTAGGGTTAAATCTTTTCAGAAGCCGTGCCGCGGTTATGTGGCAACTTGGAAATTTATAATATCCAGTTGTAGAGAACTTGACACTAAACATCAAATAAAATACACCAACCGCGTGCGTAACTATGACCGTCTCTTTTTGAGGGAGTTCAGGAAGAGAACACGGTGGGGTTACTCGTAAGTAGTTCAGGATCACTTCGTGATCATTACTAGTTGTGATCGTTTATGCGTAGTTTACTCTTCTTATTCTTATGCTCATAAGTTAGCCACACACAAATGCTTAGTGCTTGCTGCAACCTCACCACTTATCCATTCCATACCCATTAAGATTTGCTAGTCTTGATACCCATGGTAATGGGATTGCTGAGTGCCCGTGGCTCATAGATTACTACAACAATAGGTGCAAGTATGGGTAAAGCAATAATTTGATGTGAGAGCGATGCATGCTTGCTTTTGGAGTTCTTCTGCTTCTTCTTCTTCATCGATCATAGGATGGGATCCCGGTCAGGAGCGGATTATCAAGGTGGATGTCGTTCTTCTTCTTTGTTTGATTTCATCTGTAGTCAGATCCTGCTCTTTTGTATGATGATTGCTAGGTATTGATGTATTCATGCTATAGCTTCTGGTGAGTGTAAACCTTTATATGGTATTCTCGTCTATTGAATACATGGTATGTTGTAATGATATCCAACTTGCTATGCGCTCGAAATGCGATTCTGCCGCAATCATGAATTCATCACACGATCGGGATAGAATTGCATCTTGGGCGCTACAAAATCCCATGCTCTCTCATCACCGTTGCCGTGGATGAAGGCCGAAGATGGCACATATCACTCGCCTCCATGACCAAAGGGAAAAGTCCATGTTCGATCATCTCACTCTCGCATCCAAAGATGGAAGCATCATCTTTCTCGCCACCTTGTCGCTCGCCTCCAAATCTTGGTCCTCGATTGGCTCTGTATTCGTAGTCATCACCGCAACATCTTCAAAAAGAGTCGTGGTAGAGTCAACATCGTCAATGCCACAAAGAGGAATGGTGGTGAAGTTAAACTTGGGAGCATCATCTTGGAGCTCGTCGGGCTTGGACATCTTGGTGGCACTATCCTCATGCTCAGCGCCTTGGAGCATGGTCATTGTGAAGTGTGCTCGAGTTCGAGTAGACTTGGCCTTCTTGAGTTCTTGCTCCGCCTTGAGAGCACTAATGTAGAGGTCATCAAGAGTCTCGTAGTTGTTGATGAAGATAGTCTTGGTGATGTTGTTGTTCAATCCCATCGTGAAATGGAACTTCATTGAAATTGGGTCGTCCACGCCAAATCATTGCAAGGCTTCCTTAATCTCCATTAATTATTCATCGAGGGACTTGGAGCGTTGTATAGTTTTCTTCAATTGGAATTGAAGATATTCCGTGTAGGTGGAAGGCACAAACTCTCCTGCATTACTTTATTTGTCCTAGGACAACTCATGTCAAAGCTCTTCGAAGGTGTGTGAAGCCACCATGTCGATGCGTAGTCGTGGAAGTTCCTTGTGGCACACTTCACTTGATCCTTGGAGGGGAATTTAAGTAGCTTGTGGTAGTAGTCCATCCGGCGGTCCCACTCAAGGTACTCTTCAGGGTCGTGACTCCCATAGAAATGAATCTCATGGTCGATGTCGAAGTCATAGTAGCTCGTGGAAGTCACAGACTTGAGCTTGGGGATCTTATCTTGAGAGTAATCTTGAGGTGCTTGTCATTGAACATGCCGCATATCCAAAGGCAAATATGCCTCAAAGTCGCTTGACGAAGATGCCAAGGTAGGTGGTGAAGTTGTCGAGCGGTGGTTGATGTCGAGCTCTTGATATTCATGATTGCTCATGGGCGAACGCCTTGATGTTGGCATCGTTATTTCTTCATGCCGATGATGGTGTCGATGCCGATGTGATCTAGACGTAGATGGTTGCTCTAGAGAAAGTGCACTTGTGCGTCTTCTCGAAGATGAGGAAGACATCTTGCCAGTGTTGATGAGGGCCGATACATCCATTTTTCATCATGTTTTCCTACTATTATTTATGATGTTTTACGCATAATAATGCTATACGGAGTAATTCTAATGCCTTTTCCCTCATAATATGCATGGTTCACACAAAGAGGGAGAATACCGACAGCTGGAATTTTGGACCTGAAAAAGCTACGTGAGGCCACCTATTCTGCACAACTCCAAATGAGATGAAACTTCATGGAGAATTTTTATGGAATATTTAAAAATTATTGGAGCAAATAACTACCAGAGGGGCCTCACCAGGTGGGCGCAACCCACCTGGGCGCGGTAGGGCCCCCAGGCGTGCCCTGGTGGGTTGTGCCCTCCTCGGCCCACCTCCGGTGCCCCTCTTCTGGTATATAAGTCATTTTGACCTAGAAAAAAATAAGGACATGACTTTCAGATGAAGCGCCGCCGTCTCGAGGTGGAACTTGGGCAGGAGCACTTTTGCCCTCGATAGAGCGGGGAACTTCCCTCTCAGAGGTTGAAATCATAGCCATCATCACCACTAACAACTCTCCCATCTTGGGGAGGGCAATCTCCATCAACATCTTCAACAACACCATCTCCTCTCAAACCCTAGTTCATCTCTTGTGTTCAATCTTTGTACCAGAACCTTAGATTGGTGCTTGTGGGTGACTAGTAGTGTTGATTACATCTTGTAGTTGATTACTATATGGTTTATTTGGTGGAAGATTATATGTTCAGATCCATTATGCTATTTAATAAACCTATGTTCTTGAGCACGATTATCATTGTGAGTAGTTACTTTCATTCTTAAGGTCACAGGAGATATCTTGTTGCAAGTAATTATGTGAACTTGATATGTGTTCGATATTTGATGGTATGTATGTTGTGATTCCCTTAGTGGTGTCATGTGAACACCGAGTACATGGCACTTCACCTTATTAGGGCCTAAGGGAATGCATTGTGGAGTAGATATTAGATGATGGGTTGCGAGAGTGACAGAAGCTTAAACCCTAGTTTATGCGCTACTTTGTAAGGGACTGATTTGGATCCAAAAGTTTAATGCTATGGTTAGATTTCATCTTAATACTAGTAGGAGGTTTTTTTCAAGTAAGAACAAAACCTAATCACCGGTCCACCCAAATATCAAATTATCAAAGTAGCAAACACGAATCAAACCAACATGATGAACGTGACTGGATGAAATTCCCGTGTACCCTCAAGAACAGTTTGCTTATCATAAGAGATCGTTTTGTCCTATCCTTTTCCACAAAAGGATTAGGCTACCTTGCTGCATATTGTTTTTCATTACCGTTACTTGCTCGTTAAAAATTATCTTGCTATCAAACTACTCATTACTTATAATTTTAGTGCTTGCAGAGAATACCTTGCTGAAAACCACTTGTCATTTCCTTCTGCTCCTCGTTGGGTTCGACACTCTTACGTATAGAAAGGACTATGATTGATCCCCTATACTTGTGGGTCGTCAAGGCTTTTTTATGGCACTGTTTCCGGGGAGTGAAGCGCTCTTGGTAAGTCGAAATCCGTAAGGAAAAATCATTACTACGTGCTGATATTTAAGTCACTTGCTACTATGGAGAACAATCCTTTGAGGGGTTTGTTCGGGGTATCTTCGCCCCGACCGGAACCACAATTAGTTGTCCCTCAACCTACTGCACCTACTAAAAATATTGGTTATGAAATCCCTTCAGGTATGATAAAACATCTACTAGCTAATCCTTATGCACGAGATGGAACCAAACATCATGATACACACTTGATATATGTGGATTATTTAAGCTTGTAGGTTTACCCGGAGATGAAGGTAAGAAGAAGGTTTGCCCTTTATCTTTGAAGGGAAAAGCATTGGCATGGTATAGGCAATGCGATGATCTTGGATCTTGGAATTGGAATAGATTGAAATTGGAATTTCAGCAAATTTTTTATCCTATGCATCTAGTTCATCATGATCGAAATTACATATATAGTTTTTGGCCTTGTGGAGGATAAAGTATCGCTCTAACTTGGGGGAGGCTTAAGTCAATGTTACATTCATTCCCCAATCATGAGCTCTCAAGACAAATTATCATTCAGAATTTTTATGCTCGGCTTTCTCGTGATGATCAATCCATGCTCGATACTTCTTGTACTGGTTCTTTTATGAAGAAGACTATTAAATTCAGGTGGGATCTTTTAGAGAGAATTAAATGCAACTCTGAAGATTGGGAACTCGACGAAGGTAAAGAGTCAGGCATTAAGCTTGAGTTTGATTGTGTTAAATCTTTTATGAATACCAATGCTTTTCAAAAGTTTAGCACTAAATATGGACTTGACTCAGAGATAGTAGCCTCTTTTTGTGAATCATTTGCTACTCATGTTGATCTCCCTAAGGACAAGTGGTTTAAATATCATCCACCTACGAAAGAAGAAATTAAAGAACCGGTAATAGCCAAAGATGAAACTATTATTTATAATATTGATCTAGTTGTACCTACTATTTACATTGAAAAACCACCTTTCTGTGTAAGGATAAAGGAATATGCTAAGGTTTCAACCGTGGTTAATAAAAGTAATATTAGAGCACCTAAACCCGCTGAACAAATCAAAGTAGAACCTAGTGTTGCTATGGTTAAAGATCTCTTGATAGAAAATATATATGGGCATGTTATTTATTTCTGTAATGAAGCTGCTAGAATTGGCAAACCCGATGAATAAGATAAACATAGACCTATTGTTGGCATGCTTGTTGTCTCAGTCAAAATAGGAGATCACTGTTATCATGGTTTATGTGACTTAGGTGCTAGCGTGAGTGCTATTCCTTTTACCTTATATCAAGAAATTATGAATGATATAGCACATGTTGAAATAGAAGACATAGATGTTACTACTGAACTTGCTAATTGAGACACCATCACATCACTTGGGATTGTTAGAAATGTTGAAGTCTTGTGTGGGAAAATAAGATGTCCTACTGATTTTCCAGTTCTTGGTTCCCCACAAGTTGACTTTTGTCCCATTATCTTTGGTAGACCTTTCTTGAACACCGTTAATGCTAAAATAGATTGTGAGAAACAAATCATCGATGTTAGTTTTGGTGATGAGTGTCATGAGTTTAATTTTTCTAAGTTTAGTAGAAAACATCATAAGAAAGAATTTCCTAGTAAGGATGAAATAATTGGTCTTGCTTCTATTGCCGTGCCCCTACTGATCCACTAGAACAATATTTGCTAGACCATGAAAATGCTATGCATATGCATGAAACAAATGAGATAGATAAAATTTTCTTTGAACAACGACCTCTGCTTCAACACAATTTGCCTATTTAAACTCTAGGAGGTCCACCTCCACCTAAAGGTTATCCCATGTTTGAATTAAAACAATTGCCAAACACTTCGAAATATGCTTATCTGGATGAGAAAAAGATATATCCTGTTATTATTAGTGCTAACCTTTCAGAACACAAAGAAGAAAGATTATTGAAAATTCTGAAGAAGCACCGAGCTGCTATTGGATATACTCTTGATGATCTTAAGGGCATTAGTCCCACTCTATGTCAGCACAAGCTCAATATGGAACCTGATGCTAAACCCGTCGTTGATCATCAAGGATGTTTAAATCCTAAAATGAAAGAAGTGGTAAGAACTGAAATATTAAAGCTTCTGGATGCAGGTATAATCTATCCCATAACTGATAGTAGATGGTAAGCCCCGTTCATTGTGTCCCTAAGAAGGGGGTATAACTGTTGTTCCTAATGATAAGAATGAACTCATTCCACAAAGAATTGTTACTGGCTATAGAATGGTAATTGATTTTAGAAAAATAAATAAAGCAACTAGAAATGATCATTACCCTTTACCTTTTATTGATCAAATGTTAGAAAGACTATCTAAGCACACACACTTTTGTTTTCTTGATGGATATTCTGGTTTTTCTCAAATACCTGTTTCACAACCTGATCAAGAGAAAACCACCTTTACTTGTCCTTTTGGAACTTATGCTTATAGACGTATGCCTTTTAGTTTATGCAATGCACCTTCTACCTTTCAAAGATGTATGACTGCTATATTCTCTGATTTTTATGAAAAGATTGTTGAGGTTTTCATGGATGATTTTTTTGTTTACGGAACTTCTTTTGATGATTGCTTAAGCAACCTTGATCGATTTTTGCAGAGATGCGAGCAAACTAGTCTTATCTTGAATTGGGAGAAGTGCCGCTTTATGGTTAATGAAGGTATTGTCCTAGGCCATAAAATTTCTGAATGAGGTATTGAGGTGGATCAAGCTAAGGTTGATGAAATTGAGAAAATGCCATGTCCCAGAGATATTAAAGGTATTCGTAGTTTCCTTGGTCATGCTGGTTTTTATAGGAGATTTATTAAAGACTTCTCTAAAATTTCTAGGCCTCTTATGAATCTTTTACAAAATGATGTTCCATTTGTTTTTGATGATGGTCGTGTAGAAGCCTTTGAAATACTTAAACAAAGCCTTAATTTCTGCACCTATTGTTCAACCACCTGATTGGAACTTGCCTTTTGAAATTATGTGTGATGCTAGTGATTATGATGTTGGTGCTGTTTAGGACAAAGAGTTGATAAGAAGTTAAATGCTATTGATTATGCTAGTAAGACTCTGGATAGTGCCCAACGAAATTATGCTACCACTGAAAAAGAATTTTTAGCGGTTTTGTTTGCTTGTGATAAATTCAGATCATACATTCTTGATTCTAAAGTTATTGTTCACACTGGTCATGCTACTATTAAATACCTTATGGAAAATAAAGATGCTAAACCTAGACTCATTAGGTGGGTTCTCCTGTTACAAGAATTTAATTTACATATAACTAATAGAAAAGGAGCTGAGAACCCCGTGGCTAATAACTTGTCTAGGTTAGAAAATATTCTTGATGACCCACAACCTATTAATGATAGTTTTCCCGATGAGCAATTAGCTGCAATAAATGTTTCTCTTAACACTCCTTGGTATGCTGACTATGCTAATTATATTATTGCTAAATATATTCCACCTAGCTTCACATACCAACAAAAGAAAAAAAAATTCTTCTATGATTTAAGACATTACTTTTGGGATGACCCACATCTTTATAAACAAGGAGTAGATGGTATTATTAGACATTGTGCACCTGAGCATGAATAGGGACAGATGCTACAAAAATGTCACTCCGAAGATTATGGAGGGCATCATGCTGGGAGAGAGAACTGCTCATAAGGTATTGCAATCTGGTTTTTATTGGCCTACTCTCTTCAAGGATGCCTGTAAGTTTGTTTTATCTTGTGATGAATGTCAAAGAATTGGTAATATTGGTAAGCGTTAGGAAATGCCTATGAGATTTTCTCTTACTATTGAACCATTTGATGTTTGGGGTTTTGATTATATGGGACTTTTTCCTTCCTCTAATGGGTACACACATATTTTGGCCGCTGTTGATTATGTTACTAAGTGGGTAGAAGCTATTCCAACTAGTAGTGCTGATCACAACACCTCTATTAAAATGCTTAAGGAAGTTATTTTCCCAAGGTTTGGAGTCCCTAGATATTTAATGACTCATGGTGGTTCACACTTTATTCATGGTGCTTTCCATAAAATGCTTCCTAAGTATGATGTTAACCATACAATTGCATCACCCTATCATCCTCAGTCTAGTGGTCAAGTTGAACTTAGTAATTAGAAATAAAATTAATTTTACAAAAAACTGTCAATAGGTCCCGAAAGAATTGGTCTAAGAAATTAGATGATACACTTTGGGCTTATAGAACAACATATAAAAATCCTATGGGTATGTCTCCTTAAAAATGGTTTATGGAAAAGCTTGTCATTTGCCTCTTGAGTTAGAACATAAAGCATATTGGGCAATTAAAGAACTCAACTATGATTTCAAACTTGCCAGTGAAAAGAGGTTATTTGATATTAGCTCACTAGATGAATGGAGAACCAAGCTTATGAAAATGCCAAGTTATTTAAAGAAAAAGTTAAAAGGTGGCATGGCAAAAGAATCCAAAAGCAGGAATTCAAAGTTGGAGAATATGTTCTTTTGTGCAACTCTCATTTCAGATTCTTTACAGGAAAGGTTCTCTCTAAATGGGAAGGGCCTTACGTTATCGAGGAGGTTTATCGATCTAGAGCTATAAAAATAAATAATGCTGAAGGCACTAACCCGAAGGTTGTCAATGGGCAAAGAATAAAACATTATATCTCAAGTACGCCCATTAAGGTTGAAAGGAATATTATCCAAACTACGACACCAGAAGAACACATAAAAGAAACCTTCCGGAACACTCCAGAATAACCGAAAAAGTGGAGGTACGTGATACAGTAAGTAAATGAACTCCGAAAAATCCGCAAAAATGTTTTCTGACAGTTTTGGAATATATTAAAAATTAGGAAAATAAGAAACAATGAGGAAGGCAAACCTGGTGGGCACAAGACACCAGGGCACGCTTGACTTGCCAGGCGTGCCCAGGTGGGTTGTGCCCACCTCGGTACCTTCTGGACTCTGTTTTTCTTCTGTTTGCTTGTTGTAACATCCCAAATTTTCAATTTGGAATATTATACATTAGATCATCATTGCATATCATATTTTATTTTGCATTTTGGTTGATCCTAGAAATTCTACACAACTCAATGACCCACGGAGAGAGTTGGGGATTTTGTTATTTTCATATTTGAGTTTTCTCAAATTTTGAGAATAGGATCATTTGATTTTATTTATTTTATCATCAGTTATTTCCATTACAAAAATATGAGAGAGGGAATAAAATGACTTTCCCAAAATAAAGAAATATTGAGGATTTAATAATAAAATCAAATAAGATTTTATTTCGGAGTTTTTCGGTGTTTTATTTGGATTTAGGAAAAATATGCATTTTTCAAAATTGCATTTAGGTCCCAAATAAATGTTCACCTTGTGCGGCTTGATTTTAGAAGCCCGTGAAAATTTATTTCGGAATTTTTGGAGTCCGTTTAGTATTTCTTTTTATTTTTCTTCTTCGCGTAATTTAAAAAAACGCGCACCGACCTACGGGCCGTGTCCGACCGGGGCACCGGCCCGGGCAGGCTTTATAAGCCGGGGCAGCCCACCCGGGCAAACCCTAGCCGCCCCAGCCCCAAGCCGCCACCGCCGCCGACGCCGCCGCCCCGCCATGCCGCCGCCCACCGCCGCCGCCCGCCGCCCCCGCCGCCGCCGCCGGACGCCGCCGCCGCCACACGCCGCCCGAGGTTCGCCGCTGCCTCGAAATTCGCGATGGTTTTTTTTTTTCAAAAAACCGTTCGGTTTTTTCGTTGGTTTTTTCATCGGGTTTTTCGTCGGTTTTTTTGGATTCGGTTTTTTTAAATAGATCGGTTTTTCCGGTTTATTTAAATAGTGAGCGTTCGCCCGTTCATTCGTTCTAGCGAACGTTCATCGTTTTTTTCTTTTTCTCGGTTTAAATCCGCGATTTTTCTGATCGCGATTCCTGATCTGATTTTCGTTTTAGTATAACTTTTCGCTCGTTTATCGGAATCAGGCGATTCAAGCGCCTAGAGTTTCGTCTCGAAACCGTCTATCCGTTTAACCAACTTAAACAGGATTTTTCTACTGTAAAATTTGCCCTAGATCCAGATTAGTAGAACGAAGTTGTTTTCTTTCGCCGTTTGATTTTCGTTGCTTCGTTCGATTTGATTCTTTTTGCCAACCGGAGTTCTTAAGTTGAACCTTTTGGTTAGATCTCTTCTTTGAGTTTTACCCGTGCATTAGATGAGTACTTATTGTATGCTTGTTTGTTTGTCTGCGATAGAATACCCAGAGTGCGCCGCCTGTTACTTCGAATCTCTAGGTTTCGCGGATCATCAGCAAGGCAAGTAACACTTTGATCATACCTTTCCTACTACCCAGTTTTATTGCATTAGATCAATCCTCACACATTGCATGATTAGGATCTAATTAAATTGTGGGATGGGAAGTAGTTGAGGTAGTACCTATTACCTGTTTATTATCAAACCTTTGGGAGTTACTTCTACGTTTGGTTATTATGCCATGCTATACTAGTAGACGTGGATTGGGTGAGTGATATCCATGACAGATGTGAGTTTGTTAATTAATGGTTTAACTAAGGTGGCAACTTAAACACACATCTGGGTGGATTGAGGCACCTGGGTATTCCAGGACTTGCCTGTTTTCTTTTGGACCGCCACCCAGGCTTAAAGGGATCATGAGACTATTCATACTAGAAACTTCCGTGTGTAGCCACAAGCTATTATGGGCTCTAGCATAGTTGACTAAGTTGTGCGAACTCTTACAGTGGTAGACTAGCAGATGTAGGGGATGTAGGTGGTACGGTCTACCCGATCGTAAGGTGCTAGCGCTTCTGAAAGACTATGTCTCGGTCATCCGTCTTCTCAAACACCATGTAGTGCGAGAAACCAAACAGAGGCGATCGAGTCTTGTGGGGAAAAGTGCAAAAACCTCTGCAGAGTGTAATAAACTAATCATGGTTAGCCGTGTCCCCGGTTATGGACATCTTAAGTATCTAGTACCTGGATTATCATGTGAATCTCAACATGTTACTCTAAATTAATTTTGTTGGGTTATGTTTAATGATGATGCTTAATTGGGATTGAGAATGCTGTCAACCATTCTCAATGTTTAACAACTACCATGATAGTTAAATAAAATTTATTCCTTTGAAGTAGGGAAAAATTGGCTTTACGCAAAACTGTAACCATAGAGCTTTCCACCAGCCAAATATGCATATAGTATAGCTGTTTCATTCCATTACTCTCTATGTGTTACATTGCCAGCATATTCCATGTGCTGACCCGTTTCGGGCTGCAACGTTAATATTGCAAACTTTTCAGACGACGATTAAGGAGTTTTTAGGTCGTGGTTCTATACTCAGTGATGCCGTTGGAGTTGATGGACTCACTTATCTTCCAAGCCTTCAGCTGTTATCATTATTAGATGGCCTTAAGCCATATTTATTGCAATAAGTTCTCTTTTGAGACACTCGATGTAATAAGTGTGTGATTGCTACTCTGCTATAAATCCTCCGAGTACTGTGTGGTGTCAGCGTTACTGATCCAGGGATGACACCGGAGCACAGAGATCAGACTGTTTGAGGTCTGGTCGCTACAGAGATGGTATCAGAGCCAGGTTGACTGTAGGACACGACCACTAAGCTAAAAGACCTAGATCACTATCCACTCTCTCCTCTTCTGACTTCTCATCTTTTCTACTCTTTAGGATGGTGGATGCAAGGAACAAGTTCACGCAACCGGATGAAGATACACCCTTTGGACGTCACTTGAAGGAAGTCACTAGATACCTGAACATAGGAGTACCAAGGTTCACCGGAACCTACAACGCCACTTTACCTGAAGAAGAGCGCTGGATGATTCAAGTTCAAGTTCCAGGAAGGACGTTCATGCCAGTCACTGAGCCCATAGAGTTTTCTTTTGATGCACCAACTTGGAGTATAGGAAAGAGCATGGCAGCTCACATCGCCATGGGACGCATTGGAGAAGTCTACCGCAAGGATCTCAAGGATACTATCTACCAGATTTGTGGGCGCCGAGATGAACACTGGGAGATGATCAGCACCAGGAAGGATAGATCAATTGCAGCTTTTATCCAGGAGCTAAACCAGCACATTCGATGACAGGAGAACCAGATGTGCGCCGACATGATAGATCTGAAGAAGGCTAAGACTAGAATCAAGGAACTGGAGGAAGAACTCAAGGCTACACGTGAAGATTATGAAGAGGAAATTGAAGTATTGGTGGAGAAGAATGACGACCTGATCAAGAAGATTGGAATATTTATGGGAAGCCCTACGCCAGTAGAGGAAGACGAAGAACCCAAGGAGATTAGCCTGGAAGACTACATCATCATCGACGGCACCGATTCGGATCCAGATAGTAGCGATGATGACTATGTTGATGAAGCTGGAACAGATATCATGGAGTTTGCAACCGAAGAATATTTCTAGTAGACCACCTCATCATTAGTAGTAGTCCACCATGTAAATATAGTAGTCCGAGCACTTTTGCGATAGTTAGATCGATTGTATGCCCTTGTTTGATTGAATGAAGTGAATTGTTTGCTTTTGCCTCATGTGCATATGGGTAGTGTTTTCTCTTTAGACCCCCTCTATTCTTACATCTCATCTTTTCTAAAACCCCTCAGATGCCTCCGAGACGTGACCCCGGATTTGCCTTTCAACCGGAGCTCACCCAGTTGATCCAGCAGCAGAACACATTGATGCAGTTGCTAGTCCAGAATCAGAACCAGGGGAACAACAACAACAACCCACCACCACCACCACCTGTTGATCACTTAGCCCGTTTTCTTAGGCTGAATCCGCCGGTGTTTTCCAATAGCACCGAGCCGATAGTAGCAGATGATTGGCTCTGCAAGACAGCTAGGGAGTTGACCACAGCAGGATGCATAAATTGGATACATTTTTTTTGCTTACAAATGAAGGGCATGACATGGATAAGAGGGATGAACACTGGAGCAAGACCAAGCATGGAGATGATGGCATGCGCAAGGGGATCAAGAACGGAGTTACAAGTGATGATTTCAGTACTTTGAAGCCACCATAAGGAGTTCATGAAGCCTTGGATGAAATATACAAGATGCCACTTCATAAAATTCGTCCAGAGGCTATTCTAGGTGCTGCGTCACCTTATTATTGGGCCAGGCCCATGTATTTTTTAAATACTTAAGTATAGGTTGTTTTTAGAGTCCGTATGTGTGGGGAAACAAGAGTTAGGGTTGGTTTCGGACCCCTCCTCCAAGGGCCACGAAATCCCCCCTCTTCCTCCATATATACAGCCTGAAAGTGCAACTATCCCTAGGTGGTTTTGGTAATTCATAACAACATATAGCTCATTGAGCTAATGCTATTCCAAGATGATTATTTCAGGAAAGCTCAATGATTGGCATGGCATGGATGTGAAAGTGGAACCCTCAAAATGCTAAGGAAAAAGGATTGGCTCAAGCTCAAAAGCTCAAGACTCTTCATTTTATATTTTAGTGATCCAAGATCACATTGAGTCTTTAGGAAAAGCCAATACTATCAAGGAGGGATGAGGTGTTGCTTAATGAGCCTCTTGCTTCATGTGCTTAGTGATATGCTCCAAAAACCCTCAACTACTTTCCCATATCCACATTTGACCTAAACCCTAAGCCAAACTTGGTCCTACCGATTCTTCCTATCCGGCGCCACCGAGTTTCACTTGTCTTTAGCCACTGCCAAACCCTAGCAATTCGGTTCTACCGATAGGGATCTCGGTCTCACCGAGATGGGATTGCAAACTCTCTGTTTCCCTTTCATAACTTTTCGGTCTCACCGAAAGAGCGAATCGGTCCCACCGAGATTGCAATGTAAATTCAGTGTTTCCCCTTTGTAACTTTTCGGTCTCACCGAAAGAGCAAATCGGTCCCACCGAGTTTGCCTGACCAACTCTCTGGTTAGCTAATCACCAAATTCGGTCCCCCCGAGTTTGTGTAATCGGTCTCACCGAGATTACTTATGCCCAAACCCTAACCATATCGGTCCTACCGAGTTGCATGTCAGTCCCACCGAAAATCTCTAACGGTCACTAGGTTTACATTTTCGGTCCGACCGAGTTTGTTGATTCGGTCCCACCGAGATTGGAAAACTGTGTGTAACGGTTGGATTTTGTGTGGAGGCTATATATACCCCTCCACCTCCTCCTCATTCGGTGAGAGAGCCATCAGAACACATACACCATTCCAACTCATATGTTCTGAGAGAGAATCACCTACTCATGTGTTGAGACCAAGACATTCCATTCCTACCATATGAATCTTGATCTCTAGCCTTCCCAAGTTGCTTTCCACTCAAATCTTCTTTCCACCAAATCCAAATCCTATGAGAGAGAGTTGAGTGTTGGGGAGACTATCATTTGAAGCACAAGAGCAAGGAGTTCATTACCTACACACCATTTGTTATTTCTTGGAGAGTGGTGTCTCCTAGATTGGCTAGGTGTCACTTCGGAGCCTCCGACAAGATTGTGGAGTTGAACCAAGGAGTTTGTAAGGGCAAGGAGATCGCCTACTTCGTGAAGATCTACCGCTAGTGAGGCAAGTCCTGTGTGGGCGATGGCCATGGTGGGATAGACAAGGTTGCTTCTTCGTGGACCCTTTGTGGGTGGTTGCTTCTTCGTGGACCCTTCGTGGGTGGAGCCCTGTGTGGACTCACGCAACCGTTACCCTTTGTGGGTGGAGCCCTGTGTGGACTCTCGCAACCGTTACCCTTTGTAGGTTGAAGTCTCCATCAACGTGGATGTAGGATAGCACCACCTATCCGAACCACGGGAAAAACATCCGTGTCTCCAATTGCGTTTGAATTCTTCAAACCCTTCCCTTTACATTCTTGCAAGTTGCATGCTTTACTTTCCGCTGCCAATATACTCTTTGCATGCTTGCTTGAATTATGTGATGATTGCTTGACTTGTCCTAAAATAGCTAAAATCTGCCAAGAACTAAAATTGGGAAAAGGTTAAGTTTTTATTTGGTCAAGTAGTCTGATCCCCCCCTCTAGACATACTTTCGATCCTTCAAGTGGTATCAGAGCTTTGGTCTCCATTTGCTTTGATCTCCATAGCTTTGGTGGTCATAGCCTTGGTTTCACAACCTAGGAGAGTATGGCGTCTAGCGAGGGAAATTATCACCGTAGAGGTCCTTACTTTGATGGTACTAATTTTGCTAGTTGGAAGCATAAAATGAAAATGCATATTCTTGGACATAACCCCGCCGTTTGGGCTATTGTGTGTGTTGGTTTGCAAGGTGACTTCTTTGATGGGAGAGAACCAAACCGTGAAGCTACCGCGGATGAGTTGAAGATGTTGCAATACAATGCTCAAGCTTGTGATATTCTCTTCAACGGATTGTGCCCCGAAGAATTCAACAAAATCAGCCGTCTTGAGAATGCAAAGGAAATTTGGGACACTTTGATTGATATGCACGAAGGTACCGACTCCGTCAAGGAATCCAAGTTGGATGTGCTTCAAAGCCAACTTGACAAGTTCAAGATGAAGGATGGTGAAGGTGTCGCTGAAATGTACTCTAGGCTTGCTCTCATCACAAATGAGATTGTCGGCTTAGGAAGTGAATAGGTGACCGATAAATTCATCATCAAGAAGATTCTAAGAGCCTTGGATGGAAAATATGATACCGTGTGCACATTGATTCAAATGACGCCCAACTACAAAGATCTCAAGCCAACGGAGGTGATTGGAAGAATTGTTGCTCATGAGATGTCACTTAAGGATAAAGAGGAACTTCACAACAAATCAAGTGGTTCCTATAAAGCCTCATGTGAAGCCCCTACATCGTCAAGTGAGAAACAAGACTTCAATGAAGAATTGAGCTTAATGGTGAAGAACTTCAACAAGTTCTACAAGAGTAGAAGCAAAGATAGAAGCTTCAAGTCAAGGTCCTACAATGACAAAAGATCTTCTAGTCGAGAGCGAAACTGCTACAGTTGTGGAAGACCCGAACACTATTCCAATGAGTGTACGGCTCCCTACAAGAGAAGAGAAGATTCTCCAAAAAGAAGAAGTAAAGAATCACCACCAAGAGAGAGGAGTAGAGATGATCGTTATGAACGAAGATACTCACGGAGAAGCAAGGATTCGGAAAGAAAGGAAAAATCATCAAGGAGCTACACAAGACGAAGACATCAAGCTCATGTGGGTGAATGGGTATCCGGCTCCGACTCCGACAGCCACTCCGAGAGAAGTTATCACTCCGACTCCGAAGATACTCAAGATGAAGGTGTTGCCGGTCTAGCACTTGTGTCAACCAACTCCTGCGACATATTTGACTCACCAAATGAAGGAATTGGAAGATGCTTCATGGCCGAAGGTCCTAAGGTAACACACCCCGAGTATGTTGATTTCAATAGTGATGAAGATGACTTGTTAGGTGATGATTTGCTTGTTGACAACTCTAGTGATGAATACTATGATGAAACGTTAATTAATCATGCTAATAAAGATAAAACGAATGACAATGATAAGGAGAAGATTGAGGCTCTAACTAAAGAACTAAACACTCTTAAGTTAGCTCATGAAACTATCTTCGAAGATCATCGAGAACTTTTAAGAGCTCATGAGAAATTACGCTTTGAAAAGCTCAATCTTGAGCAAGAGCATGAGTTCTTAAAAGCAATCAATGATGATCTCCGCAAGAAAAGTTCTTCTTACATCGCCAAGCGTTTACTCTTATCCACTTACATGCCTCAAGTCAAGTCTAGTAACAAGAACAAGAAAGATTCTTCCTCTAGTAGTAACAATGATCATGCTAAATCCAATATTGTTGCTTCTAGTAGTTCTCTTGATTCCACTAATGATTCTCTTAGCCAAGTTACACTTGAGCAAGAAAATAGTTTATTGAAGGGAATTATAGAGAAAGGAGTGTACAAAACCCTTGCTGGGAGTAAGCAATTCGAGGAAATTGTGCGCAAGCAAGGAATGCACCGGAAGAATCAAGGTGTTGGTTTTGAACGAAAGTTCAATACCAATGGAGTTGAGTGGGAAGAAAATCAATACCCCAAGACAAAATTTGTCCCTCAACAAGAGAAGTATGATACTTCTTTCAAGGGGACACAAGCTCAAGATGATCTTCCACCACAAGACTACAAGCAAAAAGGCAAGGACAAGCTTCAAGAGGAAATTGACGCATTTGAAGAAGCTCCTAAGACCTTAGTCAAGTGGATTCCCAAGACTACTTCAAGTTCCACTTCATCAAGTACGACTACAACTCCAAGGATTCCCATCAAGATGATGTGGATCCAAAAGAAGAAGAACTAGAGAGTTCTTGAGGGTGACTCCGCCAACATACTTCACTCTTATCATTTTGGCAAGAACAAGTGCAATCAACTTCCACATCTTGCACTAGTTCAAGGAGTCACAAACCCTCTTGTTGGTAAGACAAGGGACAAGGTAACCTAAAAGTTTTCATGGACATCATCTTTTGTGTGCATCACTCTATGCCTATGGATATTGCTTGTTCCTTGTGGGACTAACCCATGTAGGTATTGAAAGTGCAATTCACTCAAATGGATAGCTCCAAGTGATCTACATCAACATTGAGCATCCACATCTTCAACATCTACATGAAGTCATCATCGACAAAACCCAAGGTTAGTTCATCCCTCTTAGGGGGGATATCACATCTAGGGGGAGCTTTACTCTAAGACTTGAGCTAAAGCAACTCTAAAGATGTGAACACAACAATGCTTTATGTAAAAGTGGTAACCCCACTTGAGCTTAAACGATGAGTATGACCTATGATCAAGTGCTCTCACTTGACTCCTAAGTCAATATACTCATATATAGATGACCTTGTCATCGCAAATTGCTTGATAGATGCTAGAATTGGTTGTGCATGTCTTGCCACATATTTCATTTGCCATCTTATTGTGTGAGCATGCTGGTTGCATATTTTACTCATTCGAGGACATCCACTTGTTGTTTTGATTGTTTGGTTTTATTTTCTTTTGCCAAGTGGATGGACAAGAATGCCTAAGTACCTCCTCTAGCTATCTATGCTTTTCTCGTATCAAACTCTATTCATGCTGCATCACAAAATTTGATCAAGTCAGATTTGAACCACTCTGTGTGAGGAGCGCTCGGAGTCCCCGATTTGTCATAGACTTAAACTTCCAAAACCTCTTTATGATTCTCGGTCTGACCGATACCCCACTTTCGGTCCTACCGAGATCATTAAGTTGATCTAGGTTTTCGATCTCGGTGCAACCGATTTGAACATTTCGGTCACACCGAGTTTCAGTAACTGCCTGCAGTTATGAATCTCGGTGCCACCGAGTTGTTCCACTCGGTCACACCGACAGGGTCGGGCTATATATAGTCACGGGAAAAATTTTGGAAATTTCTCCGAGCCCCTTCACCAGCGTGATAGCCTGCTCTGCCATCGTGGTCTCCAGATTGTCTCCTCGCCGCCAGCCGCCTCCGGTCGCTGGTTTCCGTCGCCGTCAACGGGATTCTGCCGCGCCGTTGCCGCCGTAGCGAGTCTCCGCCGAACTAGGGTATGGACTCGATCTTTGTGCTGTTCTCCAATCCAATTCTCAGCACATTGTGATCATCATGATTCTTGCCACGATTGAAACACTCCTATCCAGTCAATGCACCCGTAGATTAGCTTTGATTCGAAAATTTTAGGGTTAGGTTTCCGCCGAAACCATCTCGGACCCACCGAGTTGAAAAACTCGGTCCCACCGATTTGGCTTATGCCATTGCACAAGTGAGACTCAGTCTGACCGAGAATTACTTATTGGTGTGACCGATTTTGGAACTCAGTGAAACCCTAGCAGTCTCGGTGCCACCGAACTGTGACTCGGTCCAACCGAGTTCACTAGTTTAGGTTCCACAACTGCTTCGGTATCACCGAGTTTGAAAATCGGTAGATCCGAGATGATTTCAGTGGGAAACTAAAACTAAGTTTTTTGGATAATTCTTTTGCAAAAATCTCTGCATTTTGTGATGCTCATCCACTCTATCTCATCTATAATCTGTTCACAGGGTCAGCAGTCAGTTTGCAGCATGTCTGATCAAAGTGATAGCCAAAACATGTCAGAGCAGCAGGTGCACATGAGTGAGGGAACTAGTCCCTCCAGTTCTTCTGATGAAGGCAGCAGGAGCACTCCTAGCAACTTGCCAAAAGCTGCCACCAGACAGAGGAAGAAGAAAACTTCAGACTCCGAAGATGAAGATTATGTGGCAGAGGAAGAGGCCACTTCAAAGAGAGTTGAGCCAGCTCAAGGCACTAAGCCAGGTCTGAAAATCAAAAGGCCAGCAGGCAGGCAGCCCATGTCAAAGGCAAGAGCCTCAACTAAAAATCCTGAACCCAAAGAGCCAGTTGTTGCTGAGGGAAAGAAGAGGAAGAGAATGTTCTGAGAAAGCTAAAGCCCAAGATCCCAGACCACAACGATGCTCATCCTGTGGCTGAGTACATGAAGCTCAGGAGAGATTCAGGGCTGAGGAAGTGGAGAGAAGCAGATCCATATGCTTCTAGGAGAAGGACTGCTGTGGATTACAGGTTTCACACCAAGGAGCAGCAAGATTTCTATGAGACTGTTTTGTTGGACAAGAAGCCAATTGTATGTGATATGAGATGGGTCGACTGGCAGTACATGAAGGACAATGAGGAGCACTATCCTGGAGTGCAAGACAGCTTCACAGCTTGTGGGGTAGCTGACTTTGTTGGGCAGAAGCTCACAAAGTGGAATGAGGAACTTATAATGCAGTTCTACTCCACATCACATTTTTATCCAGATGGGAGGATCACATGGATGTCTGAGGGTACGAGGTACCAATCCACAGTTGCTGAGTGGGCACAGATCATTAATGCCCCAGAGGAGCAAGATGATGACTTGGATATCTATGCCAAGAAGAAGATGGACCACAACTCAATGTCCAATATGTACAAGGAGATCCCAAATGAAGCACTTGATACTTTCAAGTTTGGCTCAGTACATTACCTTCTGTCAGGGCTACCGACAATCAATTGGATCTTGAGGCACACCTTATTGCCCAAGTCAGGTGATCACAAGATGATCAAAGGCCATGCTATCAACTTGCTACATGTGTTTGATGTGCCTCAGAAGTTCAAGGTGATGAGCCTCATAGTGGAAACTATCAAAAGGACCGCAGCGGATCAGAAGAGGAGTTGCGGATATGCCCCTCAGATCCAGGAGCTCATTAACTCCAAGATGGGCACGGGCATATACTTATTGGACAAGGAAAATTTGCCCATCCGTCCAGATTTTGAGGACAATGAAGTTTTCATGACTGAGAATGAACCATCGTCTGCACAAGCTTACGCAAAGAAGGAGAAGGCAAGGAAGGAGAAAGCTGCCAAGATGCCAACTCAAGAGGAGGCATCTGAGTATTTCTTGAAGACCAAACAGGAGCAGCTTGGTTACCTCATTGCATCCACCATGCGGATTGAGCAAGGACTAGCCACCCTAACTCAAAACCAGGCGAGCCTAGAGAGAATCATGGAACAAAAGTTCTATGACTTGGATGTCAAGGTAACGGAGATTCAGACTGCAGTGGAGCAGCTCCAAGATGATATGCAGGAGAGGAGAGGCAGGACTACCACTCATGCCTTTGCCAGAGTGCCACGAGGTCCAAGGTCGTCTGCCGTGCCAGTTGCTGACACAAGAGCCACCACCTCAGCACCAGCTACAGCCTTAGTTCCACCAGCTCCAGCATCTACTTCAGCTCCAACTCCAGCATCTACTTCAGCGTCTACAGAAGCCTTCGTCCTTGGAGTGATCCAGACTCCACCACCACCTGAAGATCAAGCCTGAGCGTCGATCTAGTGCTATGCATTTTCTAGGAACTTTTTGGTAACTTGTTGCCAAAGGGGGAGAAGATGTATAGATCATAGGCTTTGAGAGAGAGAGTGTTGCTTTTCTCTCTTGCTTTATTTGGTGGTTTTTCAAACTTGTTTGCTTTTGAGTGCTTGAGATACTACGTCATTATTTGTGAGACATTGATGATCATGTGTTTGATCATAAGCTACACTTAATGCTTGCTTAATGCTATTATCCTATCTATCTTATGTGATCATTCACTATTCTTGGTGATGAGTGCATGTATTTCATTCTTATCATTTTAAGCGCTCCACCAAGATGTATGTGACATGGAAGAGTAACCCATGACTCTAACTCTTTGTGCATTTGCAGTCCAAAGCAAATTTTAAATATGCACAAATTTAGGGGGAGCTCTTACTTATCACATACTTCTCAAAGCGACGATATATTTCATGCTTATTATCATTTGTCGAAGCTTTGATCTATATGTTGTCATCAATTACCAAAAAGGGGGAGATTGAAAGTGCAACTATCCCTAGGTGGTTTTGGTAATTCATAACAACATATAGCTCATTGAGCTAATGCTATTCCAAGATGATTATTTCAGGAAAGCTCAATGATTGGCATGGCATGGATGTGAAAGTGGAACCCTCAAAATGCTAAGGAAAAAGGATTGGCTCAAGCTCAAAAGCTCAAGACTCTTCATTTTATATTTTAGTGATCCAAGATCACATTGAGTCTTTAGGAAAAGCCAATACTATCAAGGAGGGATGAGGTGTTGCTTAATGAGCCTCTTGCTTCATGTGCTTAGTGATATGCTCCAAAAACCCTCAACTACTTTCCCATATCCACATTTGACCTAAACCCTAAGCCAAACTTGGTCCTACCGATTCTTCCTATCCGGCGCCACCGAGTTTCACTTGTCTTTAGCCACTGCCAAACCCTAGCAATTCGGTTCTACCGATAGGGATCTCGGTCTCACCGAGATGGGATTGCAAACTCTTTGTTTCCCTTTCATAACTTTTCGGTCTCACCGAAAGAGCGAATCGGTCCCACCGAGATTGCAATGTAAATTCAATGTTTCCCCTTTGTAACTTTTCGGTCTCACCGAAAGAGCAAATCGGTCCCACCGAGTTTGCCTGACCAACTCTCTGGTTAGCTAATCACCAAATTCGGTCCCCCCGAGTTTGTGTAATCGGTCTCACCGAGATTACTTATGCCCAAACCCTAACCATATCGGTCCTACCGAGTTGCATGTCAGTCCCACCGAAAATCTCTAACGGTCACTAGGTTTACATTTTCGGTCCGACCGAGTTTGTTGATTCGGTCCCACCGAGATTGGAAAACTGTGTGTAACGGTTGGATTTTGTGTGGAGGCTATATATACCCCTCCACCTCCTCCTCATTCGGTGAGAGAGCCATCAGAACACATACACCATTCCAACTCATATGTTCTGAGAGAGAATCACCTACTCATGTGTTGAGACCAAGACATTCCATTCCTACCATATGAATCTTGATCTCTAGCCTTCCCAAGTTGCTTTCCACTCAAATCTTCTTTCCACCAAATCCAAATCCTATGAGAGAGAGTTGAGTGTTGGGGAGACTATCATTTGAAGCACAAGAGCAAGGAGTTCATTACCTACACACCATTTGTTATTTCTTGGAGAGTGGTGTCTCCTAGATTGGCTAGGTGTCACTTCGGAGCCTCCGACAAGATTGTGGAGTTGAACCAAGGAGTTTGTAAGGGCAAGGAGATCGCCTACTTCGTGAAGATCTACCGCTAGTGAGGCAAGTCCTGTGTGGGCGATGGCCATGGTGGGATAGACAAGGTTGCTTCTTCGTGGACCCTTTGTGGGTGGTTGCTTCTTCGTGGACCCTTCGTGGGTGGAGCCCTGTGTGGACTCACGCAACCGTTACCCTTTGTGGGTGGAGCCCTGTGTGGACTCTCGCAACCGTTACCCTTTGTAGGTTGAAGTCTCCATCAACGTGGATGTAGGATAGCACCACCTATCCGAACCACGGGAAAAACATCCGTGTCTCCAATTGCGTTTGAATTCTTCAAACCCTTCCCTTTACATTCTTGCAAGTTGCATGCTTTACTTTCCGCTGCCAATATACTCTTTGCATGCTTGCTTGAATTATGTGATGATTGCTTGACTTGTCCTAAAATAGCTAAAATCTGCCAAGAACTAAAATTGGGAAAAGGTTAAGTTTTTATTTGGTCAAGTAGTCTAATCCCCCCCCCCTCTAGACATACTTTCGATCCTTCACAGCCCTTAGGGCGTCGTTTAGACTTTGGGGTTTGGTTTAGATTAAAAGTTCGCCATAGCTGCAATTTCGCGTACTTCGTTTGTGTCCAACGACCAGACCAAGACGTCACAGAACCCCAGCTTCATTAATAAAGCTTTCCTCTTTTATTAACAATATCTAGATTGCAATCTCAGTTTCTTGCTTGTTCTTCGTTTGCTCGTAGGAAATAGGCCCTCGTGATCAGGTTGATCGTGCTCCGGCGTGGTCAATAAACCTCGGAAGTTGCTTTAGCGATTGCTAAGGCGCGACGTCTTCGCACGTTCGTAGTCGGATCGTCAAAGTCGACTCCCACAGAAAACGATATCTATCTCATCGAAACATCGGAACACCTTCGCCTCTATCAAGTGGTATTGGATTTCCAGGTTGCTCGGTGAGATTTTACAGTTTTTCGTAGTTTATATCGAGTCTGTTCTTCATACCTACAGTCCACGAAAAAAGGCAAAAAAATTAGGGTTAGTTCATCATATCCGAACCAATCTGAGCCTTTGCATAGTCTTTTTAGTGTTTTGCTTTGTTGAATTTGCGGTTGCATCGTCGTGTCGAGTTGCTGGTCTTAGCGTCTAGTCCTTTAGTGTTTCGAGTTCTGTTCACAGGTTGTCACGCCGCCGTCGCACCATCGTCATCATCATTGCCATATACCACCACCCCACCATATACATCGCCGCTGCCATATACAACCACCAATCTGAGTCCACATATACCATCGCTATATACAACCACCAATCCGAGTCCAGATATACCATCGCCATATACAACCACCAGTCTGAGTTCCACCAGATTCATCGCCGCCACCAGTCCGAGTACCACCAGATTCATCTCCGCTACCAGTCCTAGTCTGAGTCCAGTATTTGTTTCTTTGTTTTCGAGTTCCAGATCACGCGATACTTTGAGTCGTGATAGAGTAGGACTCCCATAATTCCGTGCTACCCGCAATAGAAAAATAGTTCCAAACAAAAAAAACGAAGTCTGGAAAATTTTGGCTAGGCAGTTTTTGGACCATTTGTAGACTTTTTCGAAAAAAATTGTTGCGGAGCAAAAAAAAGAGAAAAAGTGAAAAAAAGTGAAAAAAAGGAAAAAAAATTCGCAGAGTGCTCCTCCCTTGTTTACGTGTTGCGCCGCGATTTTGTTCGTGTTCTAGGCTCACGTCTCTAGTACGGTCTAGCCTAGGACCAGCACAGTACCGTCGTTGAGCGTTTATTCAACCTTGCATCTCTGAATTGATTATTGCTGACCCTTTTTGCTACCATATTATAAGCCTTCCCATCTCCACATACATCTACGTCGTGCGTTTGACTCTCCCTGGTAATCGCTCTATCCAAGCTTTGAGAGTTTTGACTATGATGGTTGCCGATTACCGCCTGCTGCCTGGTAAGAACTAGTAAGAATTTGAGATTTGCTTGACGGATTTGTGACACCCACCACCACCTCTTGTTAGTAGTTTGTAGGATCATATTCTTGTGTGTTTCTATTGCTGCTAACGATGGCAGGATCACATGCCGACGAGACTGACTGGGAGAACATGACGAATAAGGAGTTGCATGATAAATTTCAGCAAATGATGAGTGGACAGGTGCAAGATGTGCTAAAAAGATTTGAAGAGGCCATGGAGAAGATAGATGGCATGGAGAAGACGTTCGAAACAAAGCTCGACAACAAGTTTAATGAATTGCTCGGGCGTCTTCCACCACCACCATCGGCTGCACCTAACGCACCTCTGCAACAACAACAACAACAACAACAACAACAACAACAACAACGTCACTTTCCAAATCAAGTGGGACGAGCACAATGCATTCCCATTGACCCTGGGAAAAATTCCGGTGCCGCTGTTGATGCTTCTGTCGATCCTGCTGCTACTATAGAGGTGGAGGACCATTACGAGGATGAGGTTGATCAAAATCAGAGCTACGTGCAACCACCACCACCACCACCACCAGGTCATCCTCATGTATATCATCGCAATGGTAGGGCTGCACCACCATATGAGGTAAGAGATCATGACCATCTTCCTAAACTGAAATTGAATATTCCACCATTTGAGGGTAGATATGTTCCTGATATATATCTTACTTGGGAGTTAGAAACTGAACAACATTTTACATGTTTACAATATCCTGAGGAGAGACGTGTTCATACTGCTGTTTGTGCTTTCACTAGCTTCGCATGTGTTTGGTGGTCTGAACATTGTAGATTATATCCTATTCCAACTACTTGGGCTGCTTTGAAAACTGCTATGCGTACTCGTTGGGTTCCACCGTATTATCAACGTGAATTACTTCAAAAATTGCAGCGTTTAAGACAAGGAAAAAATTCTGTAGAAGAATATTATCTGGAATTACAAACTAGCATGATTAGATGTGGTATTGTTGAGGAGAATGAAGCTATGCTTGCACGTTTTATGGGTGGATTAAATAGAGAGATTCAGACCATTCTAGAGTATAAGGAGTATACTAATATCACTCGTTTATTCCATCTTGCTTGTAAAGCTGAACGTGAAGTGCAGGATCGACAGGCATTGGCGCGAACTAACTTTTCTGCAGGTCGATCTTCATCACGGACACCACGTGCATCCTTTGCTTCCACTACACCAGCACCTCCATCAGGTGCCACCTCCAGCCGTGATACAAGAAAGCAGGCACAACCACCACTATCTGCCAAGAGCACACCTCCCGGGCCTGCGCAGAGCTCTTCTTATTCCATGGCATTAACAGGGCACACAAGTGATATTATTTGTCGTCGTTCTAAGGGAAGAGGACATATTGCGAGAGAATGCCAATCTCAACGTGTGATGATTGCTACTGAGGATGGTGGGTATGAGTCCACTAGTGACTATGATGAGGAGACTTTGGCTCTTATTACACATGAAGAACACGGTGGAGATGATTCTGATCATGAGACGCAATACATGGCTGCTGAAGATGCTGACAGGTATGAATGTTTAGTTGCTCAACGTGTTTTGAGTGTGCAGGTTACACAAGCTGATCAAACCAGAGGCATAATTTGTTCCATACAAAGGGAGTTGTGAAGGAACATTCTATTCGCGTAATCATAGATGGAGGGTGCTGCAATAACTTGGCTAGCATGAAGATGGTGGAGAATCTATCTCTCACCACAAGACCACATCCATATCCTTACTACATCCAATGGTTCAACAACAGTGGCAAGGATAAGGTAACACATACTGTTCATGTGCATTTTAGTATCTCTACATATACTGATTATGTGGATTGTGATGTGGTACCTATGCAAGCATGTTCCTTATTACTTGGTAGACCATGGCAATTTGATAAACATTATGTACACCATGGTAGAAACAATCAGTATACTCTTGTTCATAAGGATAAAAATATTACTTTGCTTCCTATGACTCCTGATTCCATTTTGAAAGATTATATTAATAGAGCTAATAAAGCAAAACAGGAGGAAAATAAGAGTGAAAATAAGATTGTGGCAAAAGAATTTGAGCAACAAATGAAGCCTAATAATAAACCATCTAGTGTTGCTTCTGAAATTAAATTGAAAAGTGCATGTTTACTTGCCACCAAATCTGATATTGAGATCTCGATTTTAGCAAATCTGTTTGCTATGCTTTTGTGTACAAAGAGGCATTATTTTCATTCAAGGACGTGCCTTCCTCTTTGCCTCCTGCTGTCACTAACATTTTGCAGGAGTTCGCTGACGTCTTTCCACAAGACGTGCCACCGGGATTACCACCTATTCGAGGGATTGAGCATCAAATTGACTTAATTCCCGGTGCATCATTACCCAACCATGCACCATACCGTACCAATCCAGAGGAGACAAAGGAGATTATGCGTCAAGTACAAGAACTGCTCGACAAAGGTTATATACGTGAATCCCTTAGTCCTTGTGTTGTTCCTATCATTTTAGTGCCGAAAAAGGATGGTACGTCGCGTATGTGCGTTGATTGTAGAGGCATTAATAATATTACTATTAGTTATCATCATCCTATTCCTAGGCTAGATGATATGCTTGATGAATTGAGTGGCTCTACAATATTCTCCAAAGTTGATTTGCGTAGTGGATACCATCAAATTCATATGAAATTGGGAGATGAATGGAAAACAACATTTAAAACTAAGTTTGGATTATATGAGTGGTTAGTCATGCCTTTTGGGTTAACTAATGCACCCAGTACTTTCATGAGGTTAATGAACGAAGTTTTACGTGCTTTCATTGGACGATTTGTGGTAGTTTACTTTGATGACATATTGATTTATAGCAAACCCTTGGAGGAACATTTGAAACATTTACATGTTGTTTTTATTGCTCTAGGTGATGCACGTTTGTTTGGTAACCTTGGAAAGTGCACATTTTGCACCGACCGAGTATCTTTTCTTGGCTATGTTGTTACTCCACAGGGAATTCAAGTTGATAAAGCCAAGATTGAACCTATTAAAAGTTGGACGAAGCCCAAAACAGTGACACAAGTGAGGAGTTTCCTTGGCCTCGCTGGTTTCTATAGGCGTTTTGTGAGAGATTTCAGCACCATTGCTGCACCTCTCAACGAGCTTACAAAGAAGGATGTGCCTTTTATTTGGGGTACCGCACAGGAAGAAGCCTTCACGGTATTGCAAGATAAGTTGACAGATGCTCCTTTACTCCAACTTCCTGATTTTAATAAGACTTTTGAGCTTGAATGTGATGCTAGTGGAATTGGATTAGGAGGTGTGTTATTACAAGATGGCAAACCTGTTGCATACTTTTCTGAAAAATTGAGTGGGCCTAGTCTGAAATATTCTACTTATGATAAAGAATTATATGCTCTTGTTCGGACCTTAGAAACATGGCAACATTATTTATGGCCCAAGGAATCTGTTATACATTTCGATCATGAATCTTTGAAACACATTAAAAGTCAAGCAAAACTGAACCGTAGACATGCTAAATGGGTTGAATTCATTGAGACTTTCCCTTATGTCATTAAACACAAGAAGGGTAAAGAAAATGTTATTGCTGATGCATTGTCTCATCGTTATAGTATGCTTTCACAACTTGACTTTAAAATATTTGGTTTGGAGACCATCAAAGATCAATATGTGCATGATGCTGAATTTAAAGATGTATTGCAAAATTTTAAGGAAGGGAGAACTTGGAACAAGTTCGTTCTTAACGATGGATTTGTGTTTCGTGCTAACAAGCTATGCATTCTAGCTAGCTCCGTTCGTCTTTTGTTGTTGCAGGAGGTGCATGGAGGAGGACTAATGGGACACTTTGGCGTCAAGAAGACGGAGGATATACTTGCTACACATTTCTTTTGGCCAAAGATGAGACGGGATGTTGAGCGTTTTGTTGCTCGCTGCACAACATGTCAAAAAGCTAAGTCACGACTCAACCCTCATGGTTCATATATGCCTTTGCCTGTACCTGGCGTTCCTTGGGAGGATATATCTATGGACTTTGTTTTAGGTTTACCTCGAACAAAGAAGGGGAGGGATAGCATATTTGTTGTCGTGGATAGGTTCTCGAAAATGGCACACTTTATACCATGTCATAAAAGCGATGATGCTGTTAATGTTGCTGATTTGTTCTTTCGTGAAATTATTCGCTTGCATGGTGTGCCAAATACTATTGTTTCAGATCGTGATACTAAATTTCTTAGCCACTTTTGGAGATGTTTATGGGCTAAGTTTGGGACTAAACTGCTTTTTAGTACTACTTGTCACCCCCAAACTGATGGACAAACTGAAGTAGTCAATAGAACATTGTCTACTATGCTTAGGGCTGTTTTGAAGAATAATAAGAAAATGTGGGAAGAATGCTTGCCTCATATTGAATTTGCTTATAATCGTTCATTGCATTCTAATACTAAAATGTGCCCTTTTGAAATTGTGTATGGTTTCCTACCTCCTGCACCTATTGATTTGTTGCCTCTTCCATCTTTAGAGAAGGTTAATTTTGATGCTAAAGAACATGCTGAATTGATAAGGGTAGATTTCCTGGAGATAAAAATGATAATGCATGAGTTAACTAAGGAAAACATGCTGAAGAATTTCCTGGAGATAAAAATGATAATGCATGAGTTTCCTGGATGCTAAAGAACGTGCTGAATTTTGATGTTAAAAATGCATGAGTTAACTAAGGAAAACATTGAGCGTTTGAATGCTAAATATAAACTTGCTGGAGATAAGGGTAGAAAACATGTTGTGTTTGCACCTGGAGATCTTGTTTGGTTACATTTGCGTAAGGGTAGATTTCCTAATTTGCGCAAATCAAAGCTAATGCCACGTGCTGCTGGTCCTTTTAAGGTGTTAGAGAAAATAAATGATAATGCATATAAACTTGAGCTGCCTGCAGATTTTGGGGTTAGTCCCACTTTTAACATTGCAGATTTGAAGCCTTATTTGGGTGAGGAAGATGAGCTTTCGTCGAGGACGACTTCATTTCAAGAAGGGGAGGATGATGAGGACATCAATACCATTGTTACACCCACAACCCCTGCTGCTATACATACTAGACCAATTAGTAGAGCTCGCGCATGCCAACTGAATTACCAGGTACTTTCGTTTCTTGGTAATGATTATAATGTTCATGAGAATATGATGCTGCCTAAATTGGATACATTTGTTTTGCTTACAAATGAAGGGCCTGGCATGGATAAGAGGGATGAACACTGGAGCAAGACCAAGCATGGAAATGATGGAATGCGCAAGGGGATCAAGAACGGAGTTACAAGTGATGATTTCAGTACTTTGAAGCCACCATAAAGAGTGCATGAAGCCTTGGACGAAATATACAAGATGCCACTTCATAAATTTCGTCCAGAGGCTATTCTAGGTGCCGCGTCACCTTATTATTGGGCCATGCCCATGTATTTTCGAAATACTTAAGTCTAGGCTATTTTTAGAGTCCGTATGTGTGGGGAAACAAGAGTTAGGGTTGGTTTCGGACCCCTCCTCCAAGGGCCACGAACCCCCCCTCTTCCTCCATATATACAGCCCTTAGGGCGTCGTTTAGACTTTGGGGTTTTGTTTAGATTAAAAGTTCGCCATAGCTGCAACTTCGTGTACTTCGTTTGTGTCCAACGACCAGAACAAGACGTCACAGAACCCCACCTTCATTAATAAAGCTTTCCTCTTCTATTCGCAATATCTAGATTGCAATCTCAGTTTCTTGCTTGTTCTTCGTTTGCTCGCAGGAAATAGACCCTCGTGGTCAGGTTGATCGTGCTCCAGCGTGGTCAATAACCCTCAGAGGTTGGTTTAGCGATTGCTAAGGCGCGACGTCTGCGCATGTTCGTAGTCGGATCGTCAAAGTCGACTCCCACAGAAACCGATATCTATCTCATCGAAACATCAGGACACCTTCACCTCTATCAGTCCAAAACTCCCGCGCGGGCCATTTGGGCCGGAAAACACCCCAATAGCCTCCATCGTCTACAAACACCCCACCAATAAGCCTACTTAAACAAACCAGAGCGCGGGGCAAATACATATAAACTACAAGAAAATGTTTGAAACTAAAAATGTAAAATTTCAAATACTAGTTCATAGGCAACAACTTTGAATATGAAAAATATAAATAAAAATAATTTTAGCTCTACACCATGGATGATAAAAAAGGGGAAAATATGATACAAAAACAATGAAACTCCAAAAAGCAGAGAACTTAATAGCCTATCTGTTAAATGTACATAATTTAAAACACCGAATTAAAATATTACTTTCAAGTTCAGCTACTAAAATGCAAGAAGTTCAAATAGATAATGTTTGTCAATTATGCTAAATTTCTTATTTATATAAAATCTGACAAGTTCACCTACTAAAATGCAAGAAGTTCAAATAGATTCTCTTTGTCAATTATGCTAAATTTCTTATTTATATAAAATCTGACTACTTCAACTACTAAAATGCAAGAAGTTCAAATAGATTTTCTTTGTCAATTCTGCTAAATTTCTTATTTGTATAAAATCTGTCCACACCTCAACGAAGGATTTCGTTATAAATAAACTCAACCCCCTCCCCCTCCCCCCAAAAAAAACTTAGTTCAAACATACATATGACATCAGTACTAAAAAAGCAGGAATAGTCAGGCCACACACACCACTGTGACACCAAATTTCAAAACCGTACGCTGTATGAAATTACAATTCAGTTCACATAGCACTAAACCATAAGTGCACTACAAATGAGAATACAAAAACTATAAAGGCAAAACTTAGGTTGGGACAGATGAAAAATAAAATATGTCCCGGTTTTGAGCAACAACTCTGAGGGCACTGAAAAATGTTTTGAGATCAACTAGTGTATAAGACTTCAATGGAAAAACAATAATGAACATCCACACGGAAAAACATCACAAAGCATACGTCACTTAAACAGTGCAAAATGCCATCGTCACCACCCCTGAGACACGCAAGTAGGATAAGCAGCTGGTAAGTACAGCTTGACAAGACTACTTAGTGCGACAGTAAAAACCCTTGGCTTGGATGGTTAGTTCTTCCAGGCCACCACCCGCGCCACCCACTGGGCGGTTGCCACAAGGGACAGCAAACGGGGACCCCCACGACCACTACAACCACGTCCCCGATGAACCCCTCCCACACATCCCCGTCCACGTGTTACAAAATACCCCATTGTCTTCCATCTCTGCCTCATTCACAGAACCACCATTGCCGCTTCCGTCTCCACCACAGACAACACATAAAATTCTCTCTCCCAAGCCCACATTCGCTGGAGGAGGGCAATGGCGGAGGAACCGTCCGCCAAGCATTATCATGGCGAGACGTCTGACAAGAGCTGCAACCTCGACAACCTTCACGTCACCGGCGAGAAACGTGCGTACACCAGAACCCTCACAGGGGTTGAGCTCCACGGCAATAAGACGCTGGAGATCGTCTGCACCAGCGAACCAGACAAGGCAGACGAGATGATGAGCAGGCTCAGGATGAAGGTAGGCGGCTTGTATCCGAGCTTCATCGAAGTTGATGTGGAGTACACCAGCGACGATGAACATCCCCAGATGGCAGCAGTCCCGCAGTTGTGCGTCAAGGAACTCTGCTTGGTGTACCACATCGCAGCGGCCACAAAATGGTAACCCAAAACTAATGTTCATTCATCTGTTGTACTAGTACTACTCCCTAAAAATTTCATAAAACTTGTTTCCCAACTAGATGAACTACTATAGTTTGTGAAGTGGATGCACGAGTACATGTTTCTCAAGTTACATGCATTTCTGAAATTGTGAAGTGGATTGTTTCACCAGATTAGTCATCTGAAACAGATGCACTGGATTAGCATCTCAAAAAAATTTCACCAAATTAATTTCTGAACTTGATGTACCAGCATAGATTCTGATCTTGCTGCACTAGTATAGTTTATAGAATTGATGTATTAAAAGATGTTTGGTGAAGTGGTATAGGTCCATATCTTGATGCACATGTTTCTCAAATTAATTTCTGAACTTGATATAGAATTGATGCACAAAGATGTATCAAGCACTGGTATAGGTCTTTTATTCAACAAAAAAGAAAACTAAACTTGAAGTAAGTAGAAAATATATCATTGACTGGTAAAATAGGTTCTTGAACTTGGTGAAGCATTTGGTGAAGCACTGAAGATACCAAAAAAGAAAAATAACATGGTGTAGTTGAATTTAATTTCAGGACTTTGTGTACTTGTTTCTGAACTACATTCATCCATGACTTGTACTATATAAGTATCTACCTCATGGATTATCACTTGTAAACCAAAAAGCAGGAGAATTCAATCTTCAAAAAATAACACTAATATTCAATATGTGTCTCCCCCCTTGCAGGCCCAAGCACCTCAAAGAGTTCCTGCAGGAGGAGAAATTGTACACATTTGCCGGCTTCAGCATTGGAGGTGACAAGCGGATGCTGAACAAGTCTCGTTTGGAGATCAACCCCAACAAATTCATCGACATGCAGTGCAAGTGGAAAGTTCCAACCAACAACAAATTCTACGACTCCTTGGCAGATGTTGCAGGAAGCGTCATCCACCCAATCTACAAAGGCATGCAGAAGAAGATCGACACGGAGGAAGACCACAAACTGTGGGGATCAGCCCGCTGCCAGACAGGCTCATCGAGTACGCAGGAGTAGATGCGTACGCCACATACAAGTCATGGAAGATAATCGACAACATCATGACAGGTTGGGATATTTCAAAAGAGCAGGAGGCTGACCCCTACTACAACTGCAACTTCGCGGGATGAAGAGGCATGAAAGTCCGCCTTCGTGTTGCTCACGCTTCTGCTTGTCCTTAATCTTGTTGTTTCAGATTTGTAATTTTCTTTCGTTAGGTTGAACCAGCTTCCTTATGTTATGTGTGTCAGGATTTGAACAAGTTTTCCTATGTCTATCAAGTACATCGTTTGCTTATGTCGTTCGACAAGTTTGCTAGCTTCCTATTTTGTTTATCCATCATTTAAAGTTGAAGTAGGTTGTGAATGAAACTTGATGGCTGCTATGTAGCACTAGTCATGGAGCAACAAATCACACATGGATATTTTCACAAAAAAACAGTTGCAGGCTAACTAAGGACAACAACAAATAGTAGCGTTGGACGCTAAGTATAGCTTAGTCATGTACAGTAGTACTATGACACTAAAATTCAGTTTTTAGTTTCAGAAGAACACTAAAAAGACTATGTTTCACCCGAGGACAACATTTAGTACTAACAGCATCATGCTAATAGTAGTTAGAAAATTACGAAGTACTACAACAGGAAAATCAAAGAACCATCAGTACGTATTTCCTAGTCACTAGCATGCTAGGATTGAAAGTTCTGGTACACTTGAACACACAGTACATTCATTCTACAAAAATAAAAAGTAACGGGAAGCTTCAGTTCGCATTCCCTAAAACAGTGACACACTAAGAATAAGAGTAATAGTAAAACTGAAATCTCAGTACAACTTAGTCTATACAGCAATTACTATGATGATACCAAACATTGCCTTGAGAAGAACCACAACCTAGAAAAAAGAAGGCCAAAACTAAATAAAAAAGATATCAGTTCGACCAAGGAGAAAAATCACAGGAAAGACAACAGAAGCATCAGCCCACATTGACCAGTGAGGTACTAGTTTCAAACAACACAAAATAAAATAAAATGATCAAAGTACTAGTACAATTGAAATCTTAGAACAACTTAGTTTATTCGTAAGTGCTATGATGATACCAATTAATGCCTTGAGAAAGAAGGCCAAGACTCAACCAAATTTCAACCAAGGACAAAAATTAACAAAAAACAAACAATAGAAGCATCCGCCAACATTGACTAGTGAAGTAATTATGAACTTAATATGGCTATCTATTAAATGTAGCCAATTTAAACTAGTGCTTTAACTTTTACTATGAAGTTCAACTACTAAAATTCAAGAAGTTCAAACAAAAATTTGGCTCTCAAATTTTGCTAAATTTCTTATACTTCAATAAAATCTGGCTAGAGATCATGTAGCAACTTCGTCGTAAATAATTTCAATCCCCAAAAAACTTCAGTTCTAATACATTATATGAAATCAGTTCTACATAACAAGGAAGCATCACTCCACTCACACTAGATCCACAAGTGCTATCGTGACACCAAATTTTAATGCCCACTAACAGAACTATACCATAAGTACAAGAAAAGAGGGTACATAAACTATAAAGGTCCAACCTAGGTTGGGACAGGTGAAAATAAAATAAATCTCACTTTTTCAGCAACAACTCATAATGAACTTGGAAAAAGGTGTTTTCAGTTCAACTAGTTTATAAGACTTCAGTACAAAATATAAAACTTAACCAAAACAAATTCCCAATGAAACATACACAAGTGAAACAACTATTCAACCACACTATCATCATGGAAAAAAAGTTTGTTAAACATTGTGCCACACTTAAACACAACACAAAATTTACCAGTTATTACATAGTACTTGACAAGACATCCAAACACTACAAACAAAGCCTACAATGCTTTCAAGAGATATATCACACAACTATCCATTTCACTACGCAAATGATGACCATTTATTCTATGAACCAGAGCCAAAGCCTGAACCTCCTTGGGAAGCTCCGTCACCAGAAGATGGTTATTCCGGTTGAACACAAATCTATACAGATCCTCAGCATTCCAATCAATAATACGAGGCTGCAGAACAATAAAACAAATTATCAAAAATCATGACACATAAAGGGAAGAATACACAATCAGCCAAACACAGAAAAGTGAAAATCTCAACTAGAACCCACATCTTTATTTCAAATGTTCTCAACGATCTTTTCACCATTATAGGATCCCGCATACTTTAGAGTATAATGGCCACATTCATTCACCCCTTGTTGGGAATATAACTTTCAGGTATGACCCGCCCAGGAGGGGCCGGCTCAACCCTAATGGTGGATTGTTAAGAGAAGCCCAGTAATATTCAAGGTGATAGTTTATTAAGAATTGTAGAAGGCCTAAGCCCAGAGGCGGCTTACGACCCAATATTGTAAACCGCCATATGTAAAGAAAGACTTGTAAAGAAAGGCATATAAAAGAAGTCACCGAGCCGGACACATTTTATGAGCCAGCCGGGACTCTGTAGGCCGCCAGGCGTCAACCCGTGTATATAAGGGGACGACCCGGCGGCGGCTTAGGACAAGAAACAACAGATCAATAGCCAAGCTAGCAGATTCACTCCTTGGTCATCGAAACCTAGCAATACAACATCAACTGGACTAGGCCTTACCTTCACCGTAAGGGGCCGAACCAGTATAAACCTCTCGTGTCCTTTGTCCCGATTAACACCTTTAAGCTTCCTAGTTGTGATGGCCCTACGACTAAGTCCTTATCCTAGGACATCTGCCGTGACAATTCCACGACAGTTGGCACCCACCGTGGGGCCAGCGCATGGTGGATTTGAGTTCTTGAAGGGCAACTTTGAAGGGCTCAAGGGATACGCTGTGGGCCGGATGACCAAGAGACGTCGCGGCAAGCTCTACATCGACGACGAAGGCTGGGGCCCTGACGCGTGCTCGATTGAGTACGGGTACCGGGTCCCCTTCGGCGGAATCCATGTCTTCACCGGCCGGATCGACGAGTCAGGCCCTGAGCCGGATGTCTGCACCAACCTCATCGAGACGGCTCAGCACGCGAGACCCGCCCGGGCTCAACCCATCGTGCGGCGGGCCTTCGTGGGTTGCATCCATGGAGGGGAATTTTCTAAAGGATCGATAGACGGTGGTGAGACGGTCATCTGCTCTGATGATGCATCGTCCACATGCGAGACAGATTCTTTGTGTCAGCTACAAGATGGCGTGCTTGGGGGCTGTTTCGATGGCAGCAGTATTCCGGACCCCTCCGAGCCGCCGAATCGAGCCGGAGTCTTCATGGCTAGCACTCAACCCGGGCAGAATTCTACGGCTACGGCCGCAATAACCACCGGGTCGGCAGCAGCCAGGTCAGGAGACCCCACGCGCCCCCGGCTCAGGTACTAATGGACCTTATGGATAAGATGACGGCTCTGTTGACTACTGTGGTTGAGCCGGTGGATAAGGCTCAGCATGATGCGGAGGTGGCACGACTACGTGAAGAGGTGGCACAAGCCAAGGAAAATTTAGCAGCAAAAGATGTAAGGATGGCTGCGGAGCGGGCGGTTTTGGATGCTCGTGCTCGACAGCTTCAAGCAGAGTCTTTCCGGCTCTCGGTGGATTTGAACGCGTCAAACGAGGTCATGAGGAGAAGACACCAGAAAACTCAGTCACGTCTTCCTCTGACTTACGATCCTAGGAACCTTTTCCACACACCCGGGGCCGGTCCCAGCAACCCACCAGAGGTAAACCGGATCGAAACACCCGGGACGGGGGCGCCGGTTCAGCCGAGGGCCATGGAACCACCCCGTGTGAATACTACTCCGCCTCATTACACGCCAGTACCACCGGGTCACTTCTCTAACCCTTTGGAGAATTTAATTGCTGCGTCGGCCCGTCTGGGAGCTCTCCCAATGGAAGGCGACTCTCCAACGACGATCAAAACACGAAGGATCAGAGAACTTCTTCAAACAGCCCTGGGACAGCAAAATGCGTACTCTTATAGTCGAGCCAGAATCCATTCAACCCCTCGCCCAAGCCTGAGCCCGAGCTATAGAAGGCATATGGACTCAGCGGCTATGTCAAGCAATGCCCAACGCCGTAACCAACCGCGCAGGCATGAGGATCAGGAGAGGATCCGTCGGGAGGCTGAGCGGGCGGTTCAACTGGTAGCTGAGCAGGCGGCTCATCAATCTTTTCCGGTTTATCCAGCAACCTCTGTTGAGGCAGGATTGGCCACAAGGACATGAGGTGTCCCTTGCCTGGTGCTGGCTCTACGTAATGAGTGCTTGCCAAAGAATTTTAAGGGGCCACGTAAGGTGCCTAATTAAACAGCCGACTTGCAACCCGGGGCATGGATTGAAAGTTATGAGATGGCGATGGAGCTATTGGAGGTGAGCGATGCAGCAATGGCTAAATATTTCAGTATGATGTTGGACGGAATAACTCGCGCTTGGTTGAAAGGGTTGCCACCCAACTCCATCCGCTCATGGGCAGAGTTAAAAGCCCCGTTCATTCAGAACTTCAAGGACACATGTAAGCAGCCTATATCAATCGTGGACTTGACTAACTATAAGCAAGAGGAAGGTGAGTCCATGACCCATTGGGTGCACCGGGTCAAGGAGATAATACATTCATCTGATAAGATGGATGCCGGCTCTGAAGTCTTAATGTTGGAGAAAAATTGCCATTTTGAACCTCTGAAGCAGAAGCTGGGGCGGCTCAAGAGTGATTGTCATGACATGGACCAGTTGATGGCGGCTCTGGTCAAATATGTTGATTCGGATAGTACTAAGGATCCCGCGTCTGATGAAGAGAAGGTAGGGAAGGGAAAAAAGAACGGCAATGGCAAGGGTCACCAGCATAACCCGGCAAATCAAGGAGGTAATAAACGTAAGGCTGACGAGTTTGTGGCTAACGCCAGTACACAGGGCAACAACCAACGGCTCAAGGGGAGGACACCTCCTCGGTCAGGCGGGTCAGGTCCCACCCTTGTGCAACTACTAAATGAACCCTGTCCGAGACACGGCACCCAGGAGAAGCTAGCTACCCATCTATGGAAGGACTGTATGATCATGAAGGCGTTTAAAAATTCCAACATGTTCGATGGTAACCACGGACCTGGCGGCGGTTCAGGCGGTGGCAGCTTTCATGGCCCGGGCGCCGGCTCAGGCGGAGGCGGCGTTCACGGCCAGGGCCATCCGGGTAACCAAGGTGGTTATAATCAGCAATCCGGCCAAAGTAATCAACAGCAACAACAGTAGCAGTCCGGGTATCAGAGTAACCCAAAACAGTTGAACAGTGGGCAGTACCACGTATTTACCACTAGTTTGTGCAAGAGGGACCAGAAACTTCATAAGAGGGCTGTAAACGCTGTTGAGCCGGCGGTTCCACGTTATTTTGAGATGGTCTGAACAGCCTATTGTGTGGAGTAGGGAGGATCACCCACCCCGGGTTGATAATCTGGGTCATCCGGCTTTGGTGGTGGCGCCTCAGGTTGGTGGATATAAGTTCATTAAAGTGCTCATGGACGGGGCAGTAGCATCAACATCCTCTATTATGAGACGTTCCTCGCATGGGGTTAACTGATAAGAGTCTTAAAACATCCAACACTATTTTTCATGGTATCATACCTGGTAAGTCGGCATACCCAGTTGGTAAGATTGAGCTGGAAGTAGCCTTTAGGGATGAGTATGATTCTAGGGCTGAGAAGTTAACTTTTGAAGTGGTTAAAATCAAAAGCCCATATCATGCCCTGTTTGGACGGCCGGCTTATGCTAAGTTCATGGCTCGGTCATGTTATGTATATCTGCAGCTCAAGATGCCGGGTTGTAAAGGCACCATCATAGTACATGGAAGCCAGAAAATAGCCTTGGAATGTGAAGAAGGTGATGCTGCTTATGCTGAGTCTATTTGTGCAACAGAGGAATTAAAGTTTTATAAAGATAATGTTGACCCGGTAGACATGAGGTCTTTGAAGAAGCCAACTACGGAGCATGAACCGGTGTTGAAATTCAAATCAGCTGATGACACCAAGATGGTTGATTTTGTGCCTGGCGACTCATCCAAACAGTTCATTGTTAGTGCTAACTTGGATCCAAAATAGGAAAGCGCGCTCATCGAGTTCATCCGTGAGAACCGGGACATCTTTGCATGAAAGCCTTCTGACATGCCGGGTGTACCGAGAGAACTCGCTGAGCACACTCTCAATATTGATCCAAAATTTAAGCTGGTCCGGCAATTTCTTCGGTGGTTTAACGAGGAAAGGCGCAAGGCTATCGGAGAAGAGGTGGCCCGGCTCTTGGCGGCCGGGTTCATTGTTGAAGTTTTTCACCCAGAGTGGTTGGCTAACCCAGTGCTCGTGCTTAAAAAGAACGGCACCTGGCGCATGTGTGTGGATTACACATATTTGAACAAAGCTTGTCCGGCTGACCCTTTTGCGCTCCCTCGTATTGATCAGATCATTGATGCTATGGCGGGTTGTGAGCGTTTGAGTTTTTTGGATGCCTATTCGGGTTATCATAAGATCAAGATGGCAGTTAAGGACCAGGAGAAGATAGCTTTCATCACTCCGTTTGGAGCCTTCTGCTATGTGTCTATGCCTTTTGGGCTTAAGAGTGCCCAGGCGACTTATCAACGATGTGTGTAGAATTGCCTTCACAATCAGATTGGGCGTAATGTTCACGCTTATGTGGATGATATAGTGGTGAAATCCAGAGAGAAGGAAACCTTGGTAGCTGATCTGAAGGAGACCTTTGATAACCTCCGGGTCTAAAAGGTGATGCTTAACCCAGCCAAGTGTGTTTTTGGAGTCCCAGCTGGCAAACCCTTAGGTTTTTTGGTGTCTAACAAAGGCATTGTGGCTAACACGGAGAAAATTAAGGCAATCACATCTTTGACTAAAGCAGCATGCATCAATGACGTTCAGCGGCTGGCAGGCCGTATCGCAGCTTTAAGCCGGTTTATAAGCCGGTTGGGTGAGAAGGCTATGCCATCGTATCAAATGATGAAAAAAAGTAGATGACTTTGTCTGGAGTGACGCTGCCAACTCTGCCTTTGAGGATCTGAAGAGACAGCTCGCTGAGCCGCTGGTTCTTGCTGCTCCTGTTGAGAAGGAGCCATTGTTGTTATATGTGGCTACTAACTCACGTGCTGTTAGTGTGGCTATTGTGGTGGAGCGCAAGGAAATTGGCAAGGAACATCCGGTTCAGCGGCCGGTTTACTATGTCAGTGAGGTGCTCATTGAATCTAAGCAAAGGTACCCACATTGGCAGAAGCTTGTTTATGGGGTATTCATGGCAAGCTGGAAGCTCAAGCATTACTTTCAGGGTAACTCTATCATCGTGGTTACCTCCACTCCGTTAGGAGATATTATTCAAAACAGAGAAGCCACAGGACGAGTCGCCAAGTGGGCTATTGAACTTGTGTCTCATGGTTTAAAGTATGTGCCACGTACTGCGACGAAATCTCAAGCGCTGGTCGATTTCATTAATGATTGGACAGAGTTACAGACACCTGAAGAAAAGCCAGACAACACATATTGGACGATTCATTTTGATGGGTCTAGACAGTTGGAAGGCTCGGGGGATGGAGTTGTTTTAACTTCTCCTCGAGGTGACAAGTTTTGTTATGTGTTGCGGTTGATGTTTCCTTGTACTAACAATGCAACAGAATATGAAGCCATGCTCCATGGTCTTCGAATGACTAAAGAGATGAGTCTGAGCTGGGTACGGTGTCTTGGCGACTCAGATTTGGTGGCTCGGCGGGTGTCGGGAAAGTGGGATTCCAAGGACCCTCTCATGGCGGCTTATCGTCGAGAGGTGGACGCTGTGGCTGGACACTTCAAGGGGTATCAGGTGGAACACATTGATCGCAGAAAGAACGAAGCGGTGGATGCCTTAAGCCGGTTGGAATCTCAGCGTAAGACGGTGCCACCTAACACCTTTTTAGATGTTTTACATAACCCTTTTGTCAAGTTGCCTACAAAGGAAGACTTGGTCGTTCCTGCCCCGGAGGCCCAGTTGGTGGCGGCTCTTCATGTCATTCTAGATTGGACAGTGCCATATTTGGCTTACATGACCCAGGGCGAGTTGCCAGAGGATGATACCTTGGCAAGACAGATAACCCGGCGGTCTAAGTCAATGACAATTTCTAATGGTGAATTATATCATCGTAGTGTCATTGGGGCGTTTCAGCGATGTGTCTCTCCTGAAGAAGGTCAAGAGATTCTTCATGAGATCCATGAGGGAGATTGTGGCCATCATGCCGGCTCAAAATCTCTAGTGGCCAAAGCTTTTCGTCATGGCTTTTACTGGTTAACGGCTCATGCTGATGCAGAGGAGCTAGTCAGTATGTGTGATGGATGTCAAAAATTTGCACGACGAGCGCACGTGCCGGCTAAAGAGTTGCGGATGATTCCAATCACTTGGCTGTTTGCAGTCTGTGTGCTTGACATGGTTGGACCTTTCAAAAGGTCCAAAGATAAAAAGACACATCTTTTGGTGGCAGTTGAAAAATTCACAAAATGGGTTGAGGCAGAGACAGTGAGCAAGTGTGATGCAGCCACGGCGGTTCAGTGCATGAAAAAGGTGATTTTTCGCTTTGGATTTCCACACAGCATTATAACTGACAATGGCACTAATTTGTCCCAAGGTGCTATGGAGGAGTTTTGTCAACGTGAGCATATCCGGCTTGATGTTTCTTCGGTAGCTCACCCCCAATCTATGGTCAAGCTGAGAAAGAAAATCAAGAAATTTTAAAAGGTCTCAAGCTCTGGCTTATGGTTCCTTTACAACGAACACCAGGTTGTTGGGTACAGGAGTTACCTTTGGTGTTATGGAGTATCAATACCACTCCTAACAGGTCTACAGGTTATACACCTTTCTTCATGGTTTATGGAGCAGAAGCAGTTCTGCCTAGTGACATCCGTCATGACTCGCCCCGCGTGGCGTCTTACGTTGAAGCAAATAATGAACAAGCCCGACAGGATGCACTTGACTTGTTAGATGGGGAACGAGATTTGGTAGCAGCCTGATCAACAATTTACCAACAAGACCTGCACCGTTATCACAGCCGCTGGGTTAAAACTAGAATCTTTCAAGAAGGCGACTTGGTGCTCCGGCTCATCCAGGATTAGTCCGACGCACACAAGCTATCCCCACCTTGGGAAGGGCCCTTTGTGGTCAGTAAGAACTTAAACAACGGGTCATATTACCTCATTGACGTTCGAGAGCACAAAGACTCACGTAAGTCCGAGGAGGAGACCTGCCGGCCGTGGAACATTGCTTAGCTTCGGCCATACTATACTTAAGCCACCGACTCTCATCATGTACATACTTTGACGTTATATATATTATGATAAGTAATAAAGCAGGACCTCTGTCCTTTTCCCTTTCAATGATCATATATCTTTATTATTTTCATTATTCAAAATGACCAAAAGGGGGCTGATCGTATCCGAATCTAGCTTAACCCTTTTGGTCCGGCTGATGATTGTATTCAAATCTAGCTGTAAACCTCATGGTTAGTTGGGGGCTTCCTGTTCAAACATAGGTCGTATTCGAACCAAATAGAATATAGCTGTCGTCACCCTCTTCATCGGCTCAAAGCCAAACTCACTAGGGGGCTTCTTGATCGTATCCGAATCATAGCTTAACCCCTTTTGGGTCCGACTTGGATCGTATTCAAATCAGGGTCGTTAAAAACCTCTCAAGGTCATTTGGGGGCTTCTTGTTGAAACATAGGTCGTATTCAAACCAAAGAGAACATAGCTGTCGGTACCCTCTGGATCGGCACAACGCCAAAGCCACTGGGGGCTATATGATCATATTCGAATCTTAGCTTAACCCCTTTGGTCCGGTTTACTAATCGTATTCGAATCAAAAGCCTCCAGTTTTTATTTAAATGTTTTGATTTACATTGTCTGAAGCCTAGTGTTTTGTCTTGCTATTTTTCATCATCTCAAATCTAACTGTCAGTATGGTTTCAAATTAAACCGGCTCGGTTATTTGACAATGAGTTGCCAAGGCATAACAGTCATTAGACATATGGAAGTATTAACTTCTACAAAAGATTGGGTTATCAACCTCATCATCCGGGTCATGTAAACCGGCAGTCCAGATTCAAAGAACACAGGTATGATAGTGTCATTCATGAATAGGTTTCTCTGTGTTTTTTTCATCAATCAAAGGTTTTTCCAGCCTTGTTTATCTTACGTCTGGTTCTGTCTTTTCCACTATGATAATTTCATAAGTAATATACCGGGTGTTTTGACCTATCCGGTGCTAAACCGCCAGGCCAACTCTTTCATTTTTTTATAGGAACAGAGTTAAAACATTGCAGATGTAATCACGGATGTGCTGCATATATATATTGACATCATTGGCAAAGAGTCATAGGCAACATTTTATGCATGATGGCATAGGCAAACATGCAGTTTTCAAACTAATCTATTACAAGGCTTTGAGAGCCCAAAAGATGGTTATGACTCTCCCCTTGCCGGTTCACCTCCCTCTACTGGTTGGAAGCTGGGATTGGACCAGTCAAAGCCGTTCAGAGCAATGAACTCTGCTTCATCGTCAATCAGTCCGACTGGGTCGACTTCCGGGGAAAAATTGTGTTGGCGAACCGGCGGGATAAGATCTATCACCTTGTAAGAGGGAGTCGCCATATTCTTATTCTCCATATCAAAACCCGGCTAATATTTGTCGATGTTGGTCTCCTCTCCAAGAATGGTAGCTTGAGGACGAACTCCCCTCACACAGGCAATAAAGTCATCTTGCTCAAGTGGAGTCTTGTCTTCCTTCACGGTAGGGTACTCCTTAGCCACGTCAACCGGGTCTAAATCCGGCACCCAGGCTTTTGAGCAGCTCAGGGCAGTCAGGGCTCCGGCTCTGGCACATGATCGTTTGACCTCTTGAAACCAGGCGGGTAAGATCGATAACTTCTTGAAAACATCACTTAGGCGGTTGGGTCCTTGGTTGGCAGGAGAGATAGCAGCAAGCACCTGTTGAGCCCCCGTATAAAGTTGTTCCACCAAGGTATAAACCGTCTTTAGCTTTGTCGCACTGTCCTAGCTCAGGTTGTTACTCCGCGGACCTGTAAGTATTTTAACAAAGGTTAAGCAGGCGGTTTACATTCTTGGTCAAAATAGAGTATAAGGGACTTATGCAAAAAACTCACCGAAGATGGCGGAGACCATTTGAGACACACGGTTTTTTAAACCAGTGAGCTCTGTAGTAGCCTCCTCAAGAGCCGCCTTAGCTGTCTCAGCGCGTTGTATCAGCAGCGTCTTTTTTTCGGCCCAGGATTTCTTTTTTCAGCTAAGCTGGACTTCAATTTCTCAGATTCAGAGAGGCTCAATTGGATTTAGAGTCAGTGGTCTTTATCTCTGTCTCCTGCTCCGCCAACCGGGTCTTGGCATCCGTCAATTGAGAGCCCAACTCAGATAAGGCGTTCTACAAAACATTCACAGGTGTGTCAAGACTTAAACTAAAAGATAAAAGGGTTCAAGTCTCAAGTACTTTGCACTGCAATACCACTTGACACGTGGGGGCTAATGTCTGCCAAAGCAATTTTTTATGACTTTGTATGTTTCAAGTCCCAAGGGTTTTACAAAGTAACAACGTTTGGCACTTGGGGGCTAATGCATGATATTCAGAAAGTTTTTCAAGATTGACCCGGATCACAATACTTATTGGGACTAGTAAAAGACAGTTATGCAATTAAGTACCGGTTCATTTATGATAAATTGAGCCGGCCCTTGGGGACTACAGGTGAAGTTTATGCTACTCTATTGGACTTTTGAAAAACCTAGAGGCAAAGTATCAGCTTATATCATAAAGTCTACAGATCATTCAAGTTCATCATCTGAAGACTTGGGGGCTGGCAGAGTATAAGTAAACCGGAGAACATACCTCATATTTTAGCTGCAATTGTTTGACCATCTCAATTTCTGAGTCACGGCTGGAGTGCACATGACTGAGATATCCGGACAGTACATCATTGACATTGAGGTGAGCGTAATGGGAGATATCAAACTGCACTTTCTACTTCTCTAAAACCTCTTGCTTAGCAGTATGCCGGCCTAATACAGTGGGGGTCCCCGGTTCAATAAACCGGCTACCGGTAATCAAAACGCCAGTATCAGAAGTTGTTGGCGGGTTAGCTGAGCTAGATGGTTCAGTAATGGTCGGATTAAGGGTGGCTCAACAACATTGCTCAACCTCACAATGTAATGGTTACCGGTAATCAAAACGTCAGTATCCATATAGACAGGACCAACCTCACAACAAATCTGATGGAAGACGACCGTACAATGAGAGACGGAGAGCTTCATCAACATTGCTCCCTCCAAGAGATGCATTGCTGCATGTGCCGAGGGTGACACCACCCGCGCCCATACACCAGGGTTTACACAAACACCAGAGGCATCACAGAGCTATACACATGTAAGTATCCATTCAGAAAAACATACAAGCACAGTCCATACCCCTAGTACCATGACCACCCCATCTAAAATTTTCATAACTGCGTTTTTGTTTGCTCACTGTTGTGTGCAGCCACCTAACATTGAAGCTTACGTTCTGCCAAGGCTAGAGATGCGCTTTGAAACTTTCAAAGAAGCAAAGAACTTCTACAACGTCTATGCAAAGCACATGAGTTTTGCTGTCAGGGAAGGCTCCAAGGTTAACACCATAATATACCTTTATTGCATGTGCTATGGAGTCTATGAATCGAAGGTGTCAAAAGCAAATAGACAGCAGAACAAGACGACGGCCAAGACTAACTGCGGGGCTAAAATGAGGCCGAAGAGGGAAAATGATGGAACACTTGTCGTAAAAGAGATAGTCTGAGAACACAACCACATGCTACAGCTCTCCCCCCAAATGCTTGTCTTATTGCACTCCCACAAAAAATTTGACAAAACAATCTTGGAGTAAGTCAAGTACCTGCAGTTCAAATGCATTGAACACCCGCAAATCATGAGCATACTGGGGGGCGATGACCCCGGTAGCTACTTCCTTGAAATTAATGCCAAGGACCTGATTAACATGTAAGTACAAACTTGTTATCCTCCCATAAACCCCCTCCATCTTTTTTCCTCTGCCAGTACAAACATATTACACAACACATGACCTGATGCCAATTCAACATGCATTTTTGAATGACTATTCACTTTTAATATGCAGCAAAGAAAAGAATTCAAGGATGGATGATGTGGACGATGTCCTAAAGACTGTCAACTTCTTTAGGGAGATGAAAGCGATAAACAGGGAATTCTTCTGCGACATACAACTTGATGTGTCCGACAGAGTGAGGAACATATTCTGGGCAAATGCAAGCTGCCGAGGGGAGTATCAAGATTTTGGTGACTGCGTAACATTTGACACCACATATAATACCAACAAGTACCATATGCCACTTGGGGTGTTTGTGGGTACTAACAACCACTTACGGACTACATTCTTTGCTTTCACCCTTATAAGAGATGAGGATGCAGATTCATTCAGATGGCTGTTCAAAACATTTTTAAGGTGCATGAGAGGGAAAGCTCCTACATGCATCCTCACAGGTACAACCGCCAAACCATCCCCCCAAAGGAAAATAACATAGTAAAAAAATGTTGTGTCAGTTCTCTTTGTATATATGCACTACCATCTGCTAACCACTCCACGTCTCTTTTATCATTACCAGACCAGTGCCCCGCCATGGCTTTGGCGATCCCAGATGCTTTCGGGAACACAGCACACAAGCTGTGCCGCTGGCACATTATGAAGAAGTACATGGAACATCTCGCATACCTATACAACCTCCATGAAACCTTTAAGGATGAATTCACAGCAATCCTCAACTGGCCCCTCATGCCAACTGAGTTTGAGGCTGCCTGGAAAGCACTCATGGGTAAGTACAACCTCCATGATGATGCAACAATGGTGGCAATGTGGAACGAGTGCGTGAAATGGATATTAGCTTACTTCAATGAAATTTTCTGTGCCAAAATGACGTCCACACAACGGAGTGAGAGCATGAACTATGTGCTCAAGAAGAACTTCGTAAGTGAGAGACAAAACCTCCACCGGTTTGTCCGCCAGGTAAATTCCTGCGTCAAAACCAGGAGGTAGACAGAGAACCAGGAGACAATGGGTAACCGGGTATAGCTCTATCACCTGTTGTAAGACAAAATAACATGCTTAATAAAGTAAAACTTTATTAGTTAGACAAGTTTTTGCTGCGAGAAAACTAATAATTTTGTCATCACTCTTGATTGTGCAGAAGGAACAAAACACGCTGACCTTCTATGGGTTTGCCACTCAGATGGAAAAGCTTTACTCACGAGCTGTGTGCAGCAAGATCAGAAAAAGGCTAAAACTGAGTACAGTCTTCACGGCGACAGAGACGGAACAACCCACAAAGTACCTTGTGCGCTACAACAAACCGAAAAAACTATTTGCGTGGTCTCAGCACACGTTCCAGGTGGTTGCTGACCCCGTGGGAGAAATATATGACTGTGAGTGCAAGCTATGGGACCACACAGGTGAGGACTAAAAAAGAGATGTTACATACTGTACTACTTATTTTTGCAAAGTTTTTGTTCGAATGAAATGACAAAAAACATGCACCTCTTCCAAAAAATACAGGTATTTTCTGCGTGCATGTCCTATGCATAATGCAGACAATTAAGGCTGCCGACGTTCCAGAGAAATACATCCTCAGGAGATACACCAAACGCTCGAACATCCAGCCAACATTCAACAGAAATAACTTGAGGACAGTAGCGTCAAACAAGGCCTCCCAGTACTGCATTGAAAGCGCACTGCTCCAGCTGAACATGAGGGTGCACAAAAAAGCTTGAGAAGCCAAGCCCAAATGGCAAGGTCACGGGTCGCCATGGAAAGACTTGAACAAGAACTCGACGCCATGCATTCTGCTGAAAACAGTGGTGGCGCTGACAACAAAGCCATTGAGCAGGATATTGCTACAATCTTATCCGAGATGAACCATCTGGGAGCTATTGACCCATTCGACAATGAGAAAGACGAGCAACAACAACCATAGCTTGCCCATGTGCACACTCAAGAGCAGCAACATGCTCACGTGCAAGATCATGAGCTTGATGGTGCTATAGGCGAATGGCATGACAATAGGACATCCTACCAGCAGCACCAGTAGCATGAAAGGGTAATTAAACCACCCATATTCTCAAACACAAAGGGGAGGAAGAGTAAGACGCAAGCAACGAAAACAGCAAAAGCAGCAGCCAAAAAGCCACCACGCCCCATGAGGCGTGTGGAATTCGGCCCGGATGGCAAACCTCTCGGGATAAGGGCATGCGGATTCTACGACGTGGTGACCAATCATAATTACCGCACATGCCCACTTCGCACAGATGCTATTGTCAACAAACAAAAGCTGCAGAAGTAGATTGGAGCCGCCCAGGTTTCTACCAATGGAGATGACACACGTAACAACTACACTTGCCGCAAGTGTCGGAGAACTGATGGACATAATGCCCACATATGAAATGTGGGCAAGGAGGTCAGTGGCGCTGAACAGAAACAGGGCAAGGTCCAGAGATCCAAAAAAATCAAAAGAAGAGGATTAAGAAGAAGAGTTTGACGAGAATGATGACCAATCAGACAAAGACAATGAAGATAACAGTATTGGGGACGAGGAAACTAAAACTAAGGATGAAGCTGCCAAGGATCAACCAGGAAAGGGCACCGGTAAGGGACAACATTCAGGGCCAGTTAGGAGGAGCTCAAGACTGAAGAATCCATAGTTGTTATGCTGTTGCGTCAATTCAAAAATAAGCTTGTATTGTTGGTTGCCTTGGTACACAATGAGGAATCATATCAGAAAACAATGTCGTTACCAAAACTTATTTAGCTTTATCATCGATTTCTCGATCAATACTGTAGTTAAGATATAATTTGTGATTTGTGCCACTGGACCAGTGACATTATTATGTAAACCATTTGATAAACCTTTTGAATGTAGTCACAAATATATTTGAAAAAACTGATCTGAATTTATGTAACGTCAACACTACTGTCTACCAGTAGCTCAGCAAAAATATGTTAAGGAAAATTTAAACTCTTATAGTACATCAGTACTGATAATTCACACTCATCAGTAACCAAACACACCGGGGAACACCTCAAAAAACATTGGTACAAAAAAAAGCTATGTCTGGTTATGCCTGTCCTAGTTCAGAAAGTCCATCAGTACATAAAAGTAATCTCCTCAACTAAGAAGAAAATAATGAAAGTGCAAATATAATACACCTGTACTGATGACAAACTAATTTATTTGTAAATATACTTTCAAAGATTATATTGATATAAACAATCCTTTCAAAAAACAAAAAATGTTTTAAAAAAGAGCCGCATGACACACATAGTCTTACTGGAATTCAGTAAGTTCAATTACACTCCAATCACCAGTCCATGTACCCACAGTAGAGGAGTACAAACCGCCATCATCACCAACCCTGACATGTGCAAGTGGGATAAGCAATTAATAAATACAGCTTGACAAGACAGATCAGTGCGACAGTAAAATGCCATCATTACCGACCCTGAGACGAGCAAGTGGGATAAGCAACTGATAAGTAAAGCTTGACAAGACTAATCAGTGCGACCAGATTAATACCCTAGCAAAGAAATTGGCTTGGACAATTGGTTTTTCCAAGCCACCGCCCGTGCCACCCACTGGGCGGTTGCCATGACGGACTCAACTACGGCCCATGACCACTACACCCAACGTCCCCCGACGAACCGCCTCCCACACATCCCCGTCCATTCTCTGCCTCATTCCATTCCTAGAACCACCGTTGCCGCTTCCATCTCCACTGCAGACAACCCAGAAACTTCTTTCTTCCAAGACCATAGTCGCCGGAGGAGGGCAATGGCAGGGGAACTGTCCACCAAGCGTCATCATGGCAAGACGTCCGACAAGAGCAGCAACCTCGATGACGTTCACGTCCCCGGTGAGAAGCGCGAGTACACCAAAACCCTCATAGGGGTTGAGATCCATGGCAAGGAGACGCTGGAGATCGTCTACACAAACAAACCAGACAAGGCCGACGAGATGATCACCAGGCTCTAGAAGAAGGCTGGCGACAAGTATCCTAGGTTTGTCGGGGTTGATGTGGAGTACACCAGGGAAGACGAACCTCCCCAAATGGCAGCAGTCCTGCAGTTGTGGGTGGAGGAACTCTGCATGGTGTACCACATCACAGCGGCCACAAAATAGTAACCCATCCTAATCATTTGCCCTATTTAGTTCATCTGTTTAATTAGTACTTTACCCTCAAAATTTCATCAAACTTGTTTCCCAACTAGATGTACTAGTGTAGTTCGTGAAAAGTGGATGCACTACTGCACTTTCTTAAGTAGATGCACTATAAATGTATTTCTGAACCTGATGCACTGGATTACTATTTGAAAATCTTGCAGAAGATTAATTTCTGAAATTGATGTACTAGTGTAGTTTCTGATCTTGATCCAATAGTGTAGTTTATGAACTCGATGTATTAAAAAGATGTTTCTGAACTTGATGTACTGAAGTAGTTTTTGAACTTGGTCTGTTGTTATTTTAATAAGAAAAAATACTAAGAACTAGGTGAAACAGTGGTATATGTTGTTCTATTCAACAAAAGTAAACTAAACTAGTACTAAAGAAGCACATACATCATTGACTCAAATTGTATATAATCCAAAAAGAAAAATAACATGGTGTACTTGAATTTAATTTCATAACAAAACAACTAGTTTCTGAATTACATTCATCCATTAATTATATTATATAAGAATCTCCTTCATGGATTCATCGATTCTAAAACAAAACAAAAATGAAGAATTCAAACATCAAAATAATACTAATCTTCAAAATGTCTTTCCCCTTGCAGGCCCATGCGCCTCAACGAGATGCTGAAGCATGAGAAGTTGTTCACATTTGCCGGTTTCAGCATTGAAGGGGACAAAGAGAAGCTGAAGATGTCTAGTTTGGAGATCAATCTCGACAAGTACATCGACATTCAGTGCAACTGGAGAGTTCGAGGCTCTGGGAAAAAGTACGACTCCTTGGCTGATGTTGCAGCCAGCATCATCCACCCATTCTACAAAGGCATGAAGAAAAAGAACGACACGAAGGAAGACCACAAACTGTGGGGGACCAGCCCACTGCCAGAGAAGCTCATAGAGTACGCATGAATAGATGCGTACGCCATGTACAAGTCATGGAAGATAATCGACAACATCACAACAGGTTGGGAAATCTCAAAAGAGCAGGAGGCTGACCCCTACTACCAATGCCACCATGCGGGATGAAGAGACATGAAAGTCTGCCTTCGTGTTGCTTGCGCTTGTGCTTGCCTTTTATCTTGTTGTTTCAAATTCGTAGTTTGCTCTTTTTAGGTTAAACCACTTTGCTTATGTCTTGTGTGTAATGGTTGAACAAGTCTACTCATGTCGTGCTTGTCACAGTTGAACAAGTTTTCTTATCTCGTTATATAAGTTTGGTAGCTTCATATTTTGTTAATGCATCATTTCAAATTCAAAGTAGCTTCTGAATGGAACTTTGTGGCTGCTCTTCAGCACTAGTTATGAAGCGACCAATCACACAAGGATGTTCCATGTGTAGTTTCAATTCAGTATTGTATGGAAAACATAACATTGAAAACAATCAGTACAATTAGAGTTGCTTAACAATGCTTCAAAAGTTGAAGCAAAAAATCTTAGTACTTCATGTACTGTTCTCATTCATATATAGCTGCTAGAAAATTAACAAGTACTACAACAGGAAAAGTTAAGAAAGCATCAACACACACTTATATTGGTCACTTGCAAACTAAGAATGACAGTACTAGTACACTTGAATGGAGAGTACATACTAACTACAATAAAAAGTACAAAGAAGCATGAGTTCGCAATCCCTCAAAAAAAAGTCAGACTAAGCACATAAGTGGTACTATGAACGAACTCTCAGTACAACTTAATTTAGACGCAAGTACTACAATGCTAAAAATGATACCAGAAGATTGTTGAGAAGGATCACAAAAACAAACACAAAAAGAAGGCAAAACTCAATGAAAAAGATAACATTTCCACAAAACTCACAAGAACTACAACAAAAAAGTATTAGTACACATTACTGGTGGAGTCAAGTACTAGATTCAAACATAAAAATTGACCGCCTGAAGGCAAGCAGGCCCTGACGCAGCTAGATACTTGAACTCGAGCCTACGGCGGGAACCGTTGGCGAATCCCTAGTAATCTGCAAAATGCAGGGCTAGCCGACCAGGGCCCACAGGTCATGAGAGAGATTGAGCGCCATGTATTAGAGCTCAGGTAAGTATTCAGAGGAGTTCGACCAGTAGGACTCGATAGCGCTTATAAACAGATCGAGAGCTGTAACGCCCCGAGTCCGATGCGCCAGGTGTCTTCGAGTTATTCACTGTTGTTGCCTTGTCATCCGCTTGCGTGTTGCATCTTGCCATGTCATCATGTGCATTTCATAATCATGTTTTCAAAACTTGCATCCGTCCGGGTCTCCCTGTTCTCTACTTTGTCCGTTCTGAGCCCAGACACACTTGCACGCGCCCGCGGCACGTCCGAAATAGTATTTTTTTTAATTGCCAGAATATGTTCTCGGAAAGGGATGAGATTTGGCGTGCGGTCTTGTTATGTTGTAGGTAGACCGTCTGCCAAGTTTCATCGCATTCGGAGTTCGTTTGACGCCCCAACGGATAACTATAGCGGACTTATAGCCGGTCATACGTCGGACGGTTTCGGTCCCAGAAACTGCCGCCGGGCCTCTCCTTCTCTTCTCTCCTCTCACCCCAAGGCCTCTCTTCACAACCCACTTCCACTCTAAACCAGCCCATCAAACCCCTGCCTCCATGGCCTTTTGTTAGAACCCCCTCTCTGCACAGTTCTCGGTCCCCCTCGTGCCCGTCCGAGAGTTGTCCCGAACCCGACCCGCTTTGTCGTAACCAACGGATCTGGATCAACCCCAAACATCCTCCTGCATCTTCCGTTTTTTCATTTGACTACTCCGTTGACCCATAGCCATCCGATCTCGATCAGACGATCCAAAACTCCCTCCTTTCGCTATATATAGACCAAGCCATACCTAATTTGGTCAAACCCTAGAAATTAGGAGGTTTGTCCCTTCACGCCGCCACCCGCCGCATCTTCCTCGGGATCCATCCTGATCCCGCAGCCAATCCTCCACCTCTCCTCAAATTCATCCAGCGGCCAACCAAATCCCTCCACCTCCCTCACCGACTCTAGATGCGCCCGTGGATCCGGCCGTCTCTCACCATGCCCGTGCCATCCCCATCCCCGGCGTCGTTCACGCCCGAGGCCTCGCTCCCAGCCTCCCGCAAGCAGAGGCCCCGCGAACCTCTTGCTCCCCCGAGCTCGCCGCTCCTCCCAATCCAACGCTCCCTCCGGCGACCACGACCACGACCAGGCCAAGCCTCTCCGTCCCTAGCCCCCCTCGCCATCCCTATCTCTCTCTCCTTGCTAAACTCTCTCCCTTTCCCTATGTTCTTCACGCAGGAGCTTTAGTAGACCATGGAGCCCTCCTTCTCCTCGCCGGAGCACCGCGCCGCCCGCTCGTTCCCATGCTTCAACAGAGCGCGGCGCCATGCCTGCCTCCTTTGCCTCACGCTCGTTCGCTGCCGCCAAGTCCGTGCTGCCATGCCCCGCCGCTGCTGCTACAAGTCCCGCTGCCGGCGGCCACATCCAGCTCCGTCCCAGCCTCTTCCCCACCGTCCTAGTCTTCTCCTCACGCCCGGACCTCCTCGTCGAACCTCACCGGAGTTCTTCCATGACGCCAGCAACAGCAGCAGCCGCTGCACCCTCTCGTCGCCGTTTTTGCAGGAGCCTGCCGCCCATGGAGCTCCTGAAGATTACTGTCGCATCTGCCTCATTCCAGCGAGGGACGCCCTCGTGCCCGCAACACCGTGCCATTGCCCAGATCAGCCACCCATCGCCGGAGTTCCTTGCCGGACCCACGCCCGTCGGCCTCCACCGCAAGTTCTACACCTCCGTGACTCTGCTTCCGGTCGAACAGAGGGTCGCGCATGCAACCGCTGCCTCGCTCGCCCGTTTTTACCCCGTCCCAGCGCAAGTGGACCGGTCAACTCCATCCCCTGGGCCGCCTCCTCCTCACCAGGCCTGCTAGCCCAAGGGCGCGCCAAGGCCTGCCCGCATCCCCTCAGCCGGCCGGCTGCACTGATTAGGCCTTGGCCCTTGGTGAGTGCCCAGCCGCCAACCTGTTACAGCCCAATACCTTTTTTAGCCTGTATTTTTAGCAATTATCTGGAGTTTATTGTTTTACAGAAAAGTCCCTCTAGATCATGCATATAATAACTAATTAACCATGCATCATTTGTAAATGAATTATATATGTAAAATGACTAGAATTTCATCTAGTTTATCAATATCCAACTTTCATGCATGTTTGAAATGTTTAAAATGCTGTGTGATTAAATTTGCTTAAATAACTTGTTAAAATGGTTTAATTCATAACTAAATAACCGCAGCTCAGATTTTAATAACCTTTATATGTAAATGGGGTAGAAAAAATGCCTAGTTTAACATGGTAGCACTACTTTGCATGTTAAACAACTCTAAAATATACTTTAGTGCATCTATATAGTTGGTAAAGGGTGGAAGGCTCGGCCTTATGCCTGGTGTTTTGTTCCACTCTTGCCGCCCTAGTTTCAGTCATACCGGTGTTACGTTCCTTGATTTTGCGTTCCTTACGCGGTTGGGTGTTATGGGAACCCCTTGACAGTTCGCTTTGAATGAAACTCCTCCAGCAAGGCCCAACCTTGATTTTACATTTGCCTAACAACCTATACCTTTCCCTTGGGAGTAATTAACCCGAGGGTCATCTTTATTTTAACCGCTCCGCGCCAGTGCTTCTCTAAGTGTTGGTACAGACTAGAGTCCTTTGCAGCGCCACCTCAGGGAAACTTGAGGGCTGGTTTTAGTTGTACGGAGTGCTCATCCGGAGTTTCCCTGAGAACGAGATATGTGCAGCTCCTATCGGGATTGTCGGCACATCGGGCGGTCTTGCTGGTCTTGTTTTAGCATTGTCGAAATGTCTTGTAACCGGGATTCCGAGACTGATCGGGTCTTTCCGGGAGAAGGAATATCCTTCGTTGACCGTGAGATCTTGTGATGGGCTAAGTTGGGACAGCCCTGCAGGGTTTAAACTTTCGAAAGCCATGCCCGCAGTTATGTGGCAGATGGGAATTTGTTAATGTCCGGTTGTAGAGAACTTGACACTTAACTTAATTAAAATGCATCAACCGCGTGTGTAGTCGTGATGGTCTCTTTCCGGCGGAGTCCGGGAAATGAACACGGTTCTTGTGTTATGGTTGCACGTAAGTTGTTGCAGGATCACTTCTTGATCACTTCTAGCTTCTTGACCGCTGCGTTGCTTCTCTGCTCGCTCTTATTTGCGTATGTTAGCCACCATATATGCTTAGAGCTTGCTGCAGCTCCACCCAATTACCCCTTTCCTACCCTTAATCTTAAATAGTCTTGATCTCGCGGGTGTGAGATTGCTGAGTCCTCGTGACTCACAGATTGTTCCAAATAGTTGCAGGTGCCGATGATACCAGTGCAGGTGATGCAACCGAGCTCAAGTGGGAGCTCGATGAAGATCTTGATCGTTGTTATGTGTCTTTTCCGGTTGATCAGTAGTGGAGCCCAGTTGGGACGATCGGGGATCTAGCTTTTGGGGTTGTCTTCCTTTATTTTGGTTCGTAGTCGGACCTTTGTTTGTATTTTGCATGTTGTATGAATTATTTATGTATTGTGCGAAGTGGCGATTGTAAGCCAACTCTTTATCGCTTTCTTATTCAGTACATGCGATGCGTGAAGATTACCCCTCTTGCGACAAGCCTACCATGCGGCTATGCCTCTAAGTCGTGCCCCGACACGTGGGAGATATAACCGCATTGTGGGTGTTTCAAGTTGGTAATAAGAGCCTTCCCCGACTTAGGAGCCCCCTGCTTGATCGAATCGCTGACGTTGTTGAGTCTAGAACAACATGGTTTGAGTCTTAGGATTATATATATCGAAGAGTAGGATTCTTTTTACTCCTCGGTCCCTTCGTCGCTCTGGTGTGGCCTCCTGACGTAGAAGTTTTGACTCTCCTCTCGTCAAATCTCACGAATTTTTTTTAGGATCACACGGGTATCTTGGGATCGTTCCGATAGTCTTGTGAAGAGAACATTGTTCTTGGCGCCTCCTGACATTTAGGGGTTGTGGCAGTGTCCCGGGGAGTTGAGCTCCGAGGTGTTGTCGTCACAATTTTATCGTTGCAGTTCTGGAATACCTGAGTTCGCCGACATCGAAAATCTGTTTTATGCAGTTGTTGGTGAGATAACCTCGATGCCACCCAGTACTGGGGCGGGAGTTCGGGAGTATTGCCATAACTCGTATAACGGATGCTTTTTTGAAGGTTGAGGTACATGATTTCCAAAGGTTTCTTGGTTATGTGTTGAAGGATGGATACAGCTGGATGTTAGAATTGTTAGTTTGGGTGAGATATTATGCTTCCCCTGTATCCCCAACACCTGATTGCATAACCAGAAAGTTTCGGGAGTTTATAAGTGGGAATTCAAGTAGCTCCTAGGACATCTTTCCGACAGATGCATGATATGAGATTGGGTTTCGACGTCTATTGGTCCGCCTACCCACAGTTGGTTTTATAGTGGTCTCATTGTGTCTTAAAGAGTCCTTGGATATGCTGACTCGGGGACGCTTCGTATGTCGTGTGCACTGCCTTGTACATGATGGTGCTGTACGATCGAGCCCGTGTGGACCCCAGCACGAAAACTTCGGACGAAATCTCTATCATATGTTTGTTCCGGCTTATTCTGCAAGCCAATCCTTTGTTTTGTTTTGAGTTGTGGTATTCGAGTTGCTTGAATGTCAAGTGTTGATTCCATACCTTTCCTAAGCAGTGTTCTCATATTTGTATGGGAATACTAATCCTCCTTCCTCGAGATTGCCTCGACAATTCTGTTTCTAACCGGTGTGATTCTCTTCAAGATGATCCTATCATTCTCCCCATCTGCAAGATCAATTCTAAGTCTTCTCAATGGTGTTTGTTTCATTCATCCCAAGTTGTCTTTGTTTTTCTCGCCCTCCCACCCTTTTCTTCAAGGACTCAGAGATTTTCAAACCAATTATCCATTTTATTCATGTGAGGTCTCTTCATCCTTTTATTTCAAGTTCTGATCCGGTGATCTATCATGAAGATACTAATGGAGCTTCAAGTTCATCATTCTCCATTCTTTTCTTCTCCAGTGGATTCAAGTCAAGCTTTGTCGATCATATCCTTTCCTCGTTTAAAATGCTCTCATGCCGGTGCACCTCTTAATCATCCATTTCTCGCTATTCAATTGTTCCGGAGTGCTGAAGATATCTCAGAAGATTCACGTTTCCATTCTCGATCCGTTCAAGTTATTTCAAGGTTGTTATCTCATTCAAGCCATTTAATTCAACCGGCGCATTATCTCTTCTAAATCATTCCAACGGTGTTTCTCTTGAGTGGGCCCTAACCCACAGGTCTTTTCCAAGGATCTTACCTGACTCTTCTAATTTTCCCGGAGTTTCTCAAATTCTTTCAAAGTTTGATGTAAGAATGAATTATCATCAATCAAATGTCTTTCTTTAGGATCTTTCAAATTCTTTTCATTGTTGATTCAGCCTTTATATTCTGCATTATTCCGCAGTGTCTCAACAATTCATGGTGGTGTTTCTCATCATCATTCTCGACATTTGAAGACCGAAGAATAGTTTCTCTCAAATCTTGGTCCGTTCTCTCGAAGATGCGTAGTTCAAGCTTCATGCCATTGTAACACCCTCGATGCGGCTATATCTCCCACGTGTCGAAGCACGACTTAGAGGCATAACCGCATTGAAACAATGTCGCAAGTGAGGTAATCTTCACAACATCCCATGTAAATATATAAAGGGGAAATGATACATAGTTGGCTTACACTCGCCACATCACATACATAAATAACATTACATGCATCCAAATACACTCAAGGTCCGACTACGGAACCAAAATGAAGATAAACCCCAAATGCAACATAGTCCCCGATCGCCCCAACTAGGCACCACTACTGATTATCTGGGAAAGACACGTAGTAATGACGAGAGTCTTCATCGAACTCCCACTTGAGCTCGGTCATATCATCTGGAGCGGTATCATCGGTCCCTGCATCTGGTTTTGGAAGTAATCTGTGAGTCACGGGGACTCAGCAATCTCGCACCCTCGCGATCAAGACTATTTAAGCTTATAGGTAATGTAAAGGTATGATGTGGAGCTGCAGCCAGCGACTAGCATATATGGTGGCTAACATACGCAAATGAGAGCGAGAAGAGAAGGCAAAAGCACGGTCGAACAACTATGATCAAGAAGTGATCCTAGAACAACCTACTTCAAGCATTACTCCAACACCGTGTTCGCTTCCCGGACTCCGCCGAGAAGAGACCTTCACGGTTACACACGCGGTTGGTGCATTTTAATTAAGTGAAGTTTCAGGTTATCTACAACCGGACATTAACAAATTCCCATCTGCCCATAACTGCAGGCACGACTTTCGAAAGTTCAAATCCCTGCAGGGGAGTCCCAACTTAGCCCATCACAAGCTCTCACGGTCAACGAAGGATAATCCTTCTCCCAAGACAATCCGATCAGACTCAGCATCCCGGTTACAAGATATCCTCGACAATGGTAAAACAAGTCCAGCAACACCGCCCGAATGTGCCGACAAATCCCGATAGGAGCTGCACATATCGCGTTCTCAGGGCACACTCAGATGAGACATCCTACAAGTAAAACCAAACCTCAAGTTTCCCCGAGGTGGCCCTGCAGTCTACTTGGTCGGACCAACACTCAGAGGAGCACTGGCCCAGGGGGGTTTAATAAAGATGACCCTTGGGCACTTGAAACCCAAGGGAAAAAGAGGCTAGGTGGCAAATGGTAAAACCAAGGTTGGGCATTGCTGGAGGAGTTTTATTCAAGGCGAACTGTCAAGGGGTTCCCATTATAACCCAACCGTGTAAGGAACACAAAATCCGGGAACATAACACCGATATGACGGAAATTAGGGCGGCAAGAGTGGAACAAAACACCAGGCATAAGGCCGAGCCTTCCACCCTTTACCAAGTATATTGGTGCATTAAGATAAACAAGATAATATGGTGATATCCCAACAATAAACATGTTCCAACAAGGAACGATCTCCAATCTTCACCTGCAACTAGCAACGCTATAAGAGGGGCTGAGCAAAGCGGTAACATAGCCAAACAACGGTTTGCTAGGACAAGGTGGGTTAGAGGTTTGACATGGCAATGTCGGAGGCATGATAAGCAAGTGGTAGGTATCGTAGCATAGGCATAGCAAAAGAGCGAGCATCTAGCAAGCAAAGATAGAAGTGATTTCGAGGGTATGGTCATCTTGCCTGCAAAGTTCTCAGAGTTGCCTTGATCCTCGAAAGCGTACTCAACGGGCTCCTCATTCACATACTCGTCTCTCGGCTCTACCCAAGCAAGAACAACAAGCAAAAAGGAGCACAATCAACCACGTGCAATGCTCAAGCAACATGATGCAAAACATGGTATGATATGCGGGATGCGATATGTGATGCATATGCATGATTTGGAAAGGAATGATTGAACCTGGCCTCAACTTAGAAATCCAAGAGTTCCACTGGAAAGGGGAGGTGATTTCAGTCGAAATCGATATAAAGATCACTGGAATCGGATGCACGGTTTGGAAATGGCAAGCAAAACAAATATGGCACCGGTCTGTGATAAACAACAAGTAGCCTTCTAAATGCATCACAATAAATAAGCTACTGCACTCAAACATGACAACAAAATACATGGTAGGGATCCACTCATGATGATTGACAAAAGATGAACACTGAGCTACGGCTATTACACTCATTAACAGGTTCAAACAAGCATGGCAAAAGTTCAAAAGATAACAGGTTATAGACTTAGTGAAATTAACAGCAGGTCAGGTGAGGCATCTTGACGTAGAGTTTTGACTCTTCTCTTGTCCAATTTCACTAAAAAAATTTAGGATCACGCGGGTATCTTGGAATCGTTCTGATGGTTTTGTGACGAGAACATTGTTCTTGGTGCCTCCTGACATTTAGGGGTTGTGGCAGTGTCCCGGGGAGTTGAGCTCCAAGGTGTTGTCATCACAATTTGATCGTTGAGATTCTGGAATACCTGAGTTTCGCCGACATCGAAAATCTCTTTTATGCTGTTGTTGGTGAGATAACCTCGACGCCACCAAGTACTGGGGCGGGAGTTCGGGAGTATTGCCATAACTCGTATAACGGATGCTTTTCGAAGGTTGAGGTAAATGATTTCCGAAGGTTTCCTGGTTATGTGTTGAAGGATGGATACAACTGGATGTAGGATTTGCTAGCTTTGGGTGAGATATTATGCTTCCCCTGTATCCCCAACACCCGATTTCATAACCGGAAAGGTTCGGGAGTTTCATAGGTGGGAATTCTTGTAGCTCTAGTACTTATTCTGCGGATATTTGGTTTGTGATTGGGTAATCCTCACCAAGTATTTGTTCTTGTCCATACCTTGTTGTTTTATTCTTCTACCTCTATCTAATTTATGGAAATGTGACCATTTCAATTGGAATGCATTAGTTCATTTTGTTCGGATGTGAAGACTATATGTGCAATTTCGATCCATTTGATTCAGCTTAAATATTTGTCTGTCAAGATGCTAATGGATGTCACCCTCTTCAGGATGGCTCCTGCTAAGGGTCAGAATCAGAATCAGGATCCGCCACCTCCACCTCCACCTCCAGAGGCATGGCAAGCTATGATGGCCGCTAACAATGCAAACACGCAGTTGATCATGCAAATTCTGCAAGAGCGCAACCAAGGGAATCATGGCCATGGCAACAATCAGAATCAGTTTGCTACACTCAACCAGTTCCTTGCTAACCAGCCAAAGACCTTCAGCAACTGTGTCGAGGCCTCAGACGCTGATGATTGGCTCGTGGATATATGCAAGCATTTCGAGTGCAGTAATGTCAGGCCTGAGGACTTTGTCAAGTTTGCCTCCTTCCAACTCAATGACCAAGCTGCAGAATTGTTTCAACAATACAAAGATTCTAGAGGAGGCCATGTGATTACCTGGGATGAATTATGTCAAGACTTCAAAGCTCATCACATTCCGCAGAGTGTTGTTGAAAGCAAGCGTGAGGAATTCCGCAACTTGAAGCAAGGCAGCTTGTCTGTTTACCAGTATAACATTCTGTTCCAGAGGCTCACTCGTTCCGCCAAGCAAGACGTCCCTGACGAGAAGAGCATGATTTACCAGTTTAGGGGTGGCCTCAGAGAAGATCTCCAACTAGCTCTCGTCCTTTTTGAGCCTAAGAAGTATGATGAGTTTTACAATATGGCAATGAAGCAAGAGACTGCTCAGCTAAAGTGCGATGCTTCCAAGAAGCGAGTTAGAGATGCAACTCCTTCTTCCTCAACTCAAGTGGCTTCTAAGCAGCAAAAGTATTCGCTGCCTCCTCCTCCGTTCTCTTAGCCTTATCAGCAGAAGAGCAAAAGGTGGCAATGGATCTTCCCACCCACCCAACCCTGGCTTTCAGAACAAGACTTCGTCTCAAGCTCCAAGATCAAGTGCTCCGTATCACCGTCCGCTCTCAGAGGTCACGTGCAACAAGTGTCAGCAGAAGGGTCACTATGTCAACAAATGTGTCAATCAGAGGCGTCTTCCTCCTCCTCCTATGAGATCTGCCAGTACCGCAGTGGTCAAGCATAACCCCAAGTACACCAAGGTCAACTTGTTGAACGCAGCTCAGGCAGAGGACTCGTCAGATGTCATTATGGGTAACCTTCCTGTTAACAATGTTCCTGCAAAAGTACTTTTTGACACTGGTGCATCGCATTCTTTCTTGTCATTCCCATTTGCATTGAAGCAAAATGTTGATACTGAGGTTATGCCCAAAGTCATGCAAGTTGTTTCTCCTGGCAAGCTTTTGACTTCTAGTTTGGTTGCTCCCGATGTCTCTATCACGTTGGGTGACTACAAGTTTCTGTCCTCTCCAGTGGTCCTTGGTAACTCGGATAATGATCTTATTCTTGGAATGGATTGGCTTTCTAAGCACAAGGCTCACATGGATTGTGCTACCAGGCAGATTCAATTGACTCATTCGTCTGAGGATGTAATTGTCTTTGCCGCAAGGGATGATACCATTCGACTATTTTCTCTCAATGAGAAGGGTGAGCTGGATGCCATCTCTCAAATTTCAGTCGTTTGCGAATATCAAGACGTCTTTCCAGAAAAGCTTCCAGGAATGCCTCTGCACCGGCCAGTTGAATTATTTCGTCATCGATCTTGAGCCTGGCACGGAACCTGTTTGCAAACGTCCTTACAAGCTTGGACCTGAAGAGTTGAAGGAGCTGAAGAAGCAAATCGATATTCAAGAGCGAATGGGTCTCATCCGACCAAGTTCTTCTCCGTGGGGTTGTGGAGTTCTTTTTGTGAAGAAGAAGGATGGAAGGACCGACTCTGTGTCGACTACCGTCCATTGAACAAGAAGACTATAAAGAACAAGTACCCACTTCCCAACATCAACGAGCTGTTTGAACAACTCAAAGGTGCTCAATTTTTCTCCAAGCTTGATCTCCGTATGGGCTATCATCAGATTCGCATTCGTGAAGAAGATATCCCTAAGACAGCATTCAGAACAAGCTATGGTTCATATGAATACACTGTCATGTCTTTTGGCCTCGTCAACGCTCCTCCAACATTCTCTCGCATGATGAATTTCATCTTCAACGCCTACACAAATGACTTCGTCTTGGTCTACCTCGATGACATTTTGGTCTTTTCCAAGAACAAGGGGGATCATGCCAAGCACTTGCGTTTGGTTTTGGATAAACTCAGAGAACATCAGTCCTATACGAAGTTTTCAAAGTGCGAGTTTTGGCTTGATGAGGTTCGCTACCTTGGGCAGATCATTTCTGCCAAGGGCATAGCGGTGAATCCTGAGAAGGTGTCTGCAATTGTGAATGGGAACCACCTCAGAACGTGAAGCAACTCTGCAACTTCCTTGGGCTCGCAAGCTATTGTCGAAGGTTCGTTGAGAACTTCTCTAAGATCGCGAAGCCTCTTTACAACCTTCTCCAGAAGCACGTGAAGTACATTTGGTCTCCTGATTGTGACATCGCTTTCAACACCCTGAAAGAGAAGTTAGTCACTGCTCCAGTTCTGACTCCTCCTGATGATTCCAAACTGTTTGAGGTCTTCTCTGATGCTTCTCTTCAAGGTCTTGGTGCAGTGTTGATGCAAGAGAAGAAAGTTGTGGCCTATACCTCTCGCCAGTTGAAGCCCAACGAAAAGAACTACCCCACTCATGACCTCGAGTTGGCGACAGTTGTGCATGCTCTTTTAACTTGGATACATCTCTTTATTGGGAAGAAAAGTGGACATCTTCACTGACCACAAGAGTCTCAAGTACATCTTCACTCAGCCTAATCTCAACCTCAGGCAGACTCGTTGGGTCGAAATGATTCAAGAGTATAATCTGAGTATCGAATATACTCCAGGAAAGGCCAATGTAATTGCTGATGCATTGAGCAGGAAGGCTTACTGCAACAGTTTGATTCTCAAGCCTTACCAACCCGAGCTTTGTGAAGCTTTCTGCAAACTCAATCTGCAATTTGTTCCTCAAGGATTTCTGGCCAACCTCCAAGTCTCTCCTACGTTGGAAGATCAGATTCGCGAGGCTCAACTTCTTGATGCTATGGTGAAGAAGGTGAAGATTGGGATTGCCAAGAGTCAACCCAAGTACAAGTGCTATCACCTTGATGACAAGGATACTCTATTCTTCGAGGATCGCATTGTTGTTCCTAAAGGTGACCTTCGTAAAGTCATTATGAACGAGGCTCACAATTCACTCCTCTCTATCCACCCTGGAAGTACAAAGATGTACCATGATCTCAAGCAGTCGTATTGGTGGACTCGAATGAAGCGCGAGATTGCTCAGTTCATGAATGAATGTGATGTCTGCAGAAGAGTGAAGGCAGAACACCAACGACCAACTGATCTCCTCCAACCTCTTGCCATTCCAGAATGGAAGTTTGACCACATTGAGATGGACTTCGTGACTGGATTTCCAAAGTCCAAGCGTGACAATGATGCTATCTTCGTTGTCATCGACAAACTCACTAAAGTGGCTCATTTCCTTCCTATCAAAGAATCCATCACAGCAGCTCAATTGGCAGAGCTATATACCTCCTGGATTGTCTCTCTGCACGGCATTCCGTAGTTGATTTCTTCAGATCGTGGCAGCATCTTCACCTCCAAGTTTTGGGATTCTTTTCAGAAGGCCATGGGCACCAACATACGTTTCAGCACAGCTTTTCATCCTCAAACTAGTGGCCAAGTCGAGCGAGTAAATAAAATTCTTGAAGATATGCTCAGGGCTTGCGTCATCTCTTTTGGTATGAAGTGGGAAGATTGTCTTCCATATGCCGAGTTCTCCTACAACAACAGCTTCCAAGCGAGTTTGGGCAAGAACCCATTTGAAATTCTCTATGGCAGGAAGTGTCGTACTCCTCTTAACTGGTCAGAGACTGGTGAACGTCAACTTCTTGGCAATGACTTGATCATAGAGGCAGAAGAGATGTGCAAAGTCATTCGTGATAATCTCAAAGCCACGCAATCACGTCAGAAGAGCTACTATGATAGCAAACATTGTGACTTGGCTTTCGAGATCGGAGACCATGTCTACCTCCGCGTCTCTCAAATGAAAGGTACTCGTCGCTTCGGTATCAAAGGGAAGCTTGCCCCTAGATACGTGGGTCCTTTCAAGATCGTCAGCAAGAGATGGGATCTCGCCTATCAACTTGAGCTTCCCTCCAACTTTGCAAACGTGCACGACGTGTTTCATTTCTCTCAACTCCACAAGTGCTTGAAGACCCCTGACCGCACCGTCAACTTCGAAGACATTGATCTCCAAGAAGACCTGTCTTATCGTGAGCACCCAGTCACTATTCTTGAAGAAACTGAGCGCAAGACTCGCAACAAGTCTATCAAATTCCTCAAAGTCAAGTGGTCACATCATTCCGACCATGAAGCCACCTGGGAACGCGAGGATCACCTTCGTTCGGAGTACCCGGAGTTTTTCCAGTCCTAGATCTCGGGACGAGTTCCTATCGTAGTGGTGGAGTGTTGTAACACCCCGGATGTAATTTACCTTATTTGTACTCCAACTCTTGCCGTTTCCGGCACTAAGTTATTTTATTTCCTCGTTGTTGGGTTTTTGTCTCTGTTTGTTTTGTCTTTGTCATGCATCTCATATCATGTCATCTTGTGCATTGCATTTGTATACGTGTTCGTCTCATGCATTCGAACATTTTCCCCGTTGTACGTTTTGCATTCCGGCGCTCCTATGTCCTCTGGTGTCCCTTTCTACCTCTTTTCGTGTGCGGGTGTTAAACGTTTTCGGATTGGACTGATACTTGTCTTGCGGCCTACGTTTACTACCGGTAGACCGCCTATCAAGTTTCGTGCCGTTTGGACTTCGTTTGATACTCCAACGGTTAACCGAGGGACCGAAAAGGCCTCGTGTGTGTTGCAGCCCAACACCACTCCAAAGTGGCCCAAAACCCACCTAAACCTCCTCCATCATCTAGATCGTTCGATCATGATCGCGTGGCCGAAAACCGCACCTCGTTTGGAGCTTCCTAGCTCCTCCTACCTCTATAAATAGGCATCTCCCCGAAAATCCCGGGTCTCCTCTCCCCCCTAACCCTAGATTTTTCCACGCGCCGCGCCGGACATGTCCGTTTCCGGCCGGACATCCCCGCCGCAGCCAGCCGAAGGCTGCCAAGTGTCGCGCCGCCTCCGTTCCCACCGCACGGCCCAGATCCGGCCCGCGGGGCCTGAACCGCCCGCGCCTCCGCCCGACGAGACCGCGCCGCCCGCGCCTGGGAGCTCTGCCACCCTCAACCGCCACCGCCCGGCCAGCCGCCGCCTTCCGCCGTGCCGGACGCCACCCGGCCTCGCGCCACCTGAGCCGGTCACCAGGCCCCTGCGCCCGCCGCCAGAGGAGCAGAGCGGCGCCGGTCGCGCCCTCCTCTCTCTTCGGCGCCGGCCACCTCAACGCCGGAACTCCGGCGACACGGGACGGCCGGATCCACAACCCCTCACTCTGGTGACCCTTTCTCCGGTGAACCTCGGTTCACGTGAAGCTACAGCAACTCCAGATCCAGATCCAAAACTCGGTTGACTTTTTCCTCCCGAAACCCTAACTTTTTGCATACTTTGGCGCATCATAACTTCCTCATCGTGGCTCCGATTCGTGCGTGTAGCATATAAAAATGTTGGCCTCGATGAATACATCATTTCATCCCATTGCATCATTTTCATTTGAGCTCATCTTGATGCCCGAAATGTCGTTGGAAGAGGGCTATGTGATGATAGTTTCAGATCTGTTTCAGCAAATGCACTTTTGTCATTTTTGCCATGATTAATGTGTGCATGCTATGATCCTGAGCTCTACATTTGTTTTTCAGAATGCCATGCCATCTTTACAGAGGTGTATGCCATGTATTTTTGTGATCTATGTGGTGACTAGCACAAGCATGCAAAGTAGCTTACTCAATGATGTTGATTTCAGGGAGTTAGAATTTCACAAAGTCCTTGCCCTGTCATTATTTTTATGCCATATGTTCATGTTGTTTCCTAGTGATCCGTGCCTCTTTTGAGCATGATCAGTAAGGATGTTTTGTAGATAATGTTGAGCTCTATCCATACATATCTTTGTTTGCAATTATGGAGCACCCTAGCTTGAGTCAATTGAGCTCTACTTTTGCTATAAAATGTTCCTGCTAGATTGTTAACATGTTTAGCAATTTTGCCGAGGATGTTGTTGTTGTGCATGCTATGTTGTTGTTCTTGCGATGTTTAGCCTCTATGCCATGTCTACTTGATGGGTGTATGCTTAGATTATCATGCCATGCTTTGTAGTGAGTGCATCGAGCTCGTAAACATGCCTACTCGTTATCTGTTTTGCCATGCTCCAGTTTTTCACCAAGTCTGAATCTGTTTATGTTTTTTGCTATGTTCACCTACTTGCAATTGTATTTTCTGATCCCTTTTGGCTCATGGTCACTAAGGGACTTTTGTTATATGCTTTGCCAAGCTTCATGCCATGCCTTTCTTTGCCATGATATGTTCCTGTAGCATGTAGTTATCGTGCTCTAAACATTGCTTCCTGATGATAAATTCCTGACTTGCCGTTAATTTCACCAAGTCTGTAACCTGTTATCTTTTGCACTTTTGCTATGCTTGTTTGAAGCTGTTAATGAGTGAATTAGCCATAGCTCAGTGTTCATCTTTTGTCAAGCATCATGAGTGGATCCCTGCCATGTATTTTTTTGTCATGTTTGAGTGGAGTAGCTTATTTATCTTGATGCATTTAGAAGGCTACTTGCTGTTTATCCCAGACCGGTGCCATATTTGTTTTGCTTGCCATTTCCAAGCCGTGCATCCGATTCCGGTGATCTTTATATCGATTTTGACCAAAATCACCTCCCCTTTCCAGTGGCACTCTTGGATTTCCAAGTTGGGGCCAGGTTCCATCATTCCTTTCCAAATCATGCGTATGCATCACATATCCAATCCCGCATATCATACCATGTTTTGCATCATGTTGCTTGAGCATTGCACGTGGTTGATTGTGTTCCTTTTTCCTTGTTGTTCTTGCTTGGGTAGAGCCAGGAGACGGGTACGTGAATGAGGAGCCCGTTGAGTACACTTTCGAGGATCAAGGCAACTCTGAGAACTTTCAAGGCAACTCTGACGAGTCCTCTGCCTGAGCTGCGTTCAACAAGTTGACCTTGGCGTACTTGGGGTTATGCTTGACCACTGCGGTACTGGCAGATCTCACAAGAGGAGGAGGAGGAATACGCCACTGATTGAAGCATTTTTGGAATAGTGACCCTCCTGCTGACACTTGTTGCACGTGACCTCCGAGAGCGGACGGTGATACGGAGCACTTGATCTTGGAGCTTGAGACAAAGTCTCGTTCTGAAAGCCAGGGTTGGGTGGGTGGGAAGATCCATTGCCACCTTTGCTCTTCTGCTGATATGGCTGACGGAACGGAGGAGGAGGCAGCTAATACTTTTGCTGCTTAGAAGCCACTTGAGTTGAGGAAGGAGTTGCATCTCTGACTCGCTTCTTGGAAGCATCGCACTTTAGCTGAGCAGTCTCTTGCTTCATTGCCATATTGTAAAACTCATCGTACTTCTTAGGCTCAAAAAGGACGAGAGGTAGTTGGAGATCTTCTCTGAGGCCACCCGTGAACTGGTAAATCGTGCTCTTCTCGTCAGGGACGTCTTGCTTGGCGAAACGAGCGAGCCTCTGGAATAGAATGTTATACTGGTAAACAAACAAGCTGCCTTACTTCAAGTTGTGGAATTCCTCATGCTTGCTTTCAATAACACTCTGAGGAATGTGATGAGCTTTGAAGTCTTGATGGAATTCATCCCAGGTAATCACACGGCCTCCTCTGGAATCTTTGTATTGCTGAAACCATTCTGCAGCATGGTCTTTGAGTTGGAAGGAGGCAAACTTGACAGTCCTCATGCCTGACGTTACTGCACTCGAAATGCTTGCGTATATCCACAAGCCAATCATCAGCGTTTGAGGCCTCGACACAGTTGCTGAAGGTCTTTGGCTGGTTAGCAAGGAACTAGTTGGGTGTAGCAAACTGATTTTGATTGTTGCCATGGCCATGATTCCCTTGGTTGCGCTCTTGCAGAATTTGCATGATCAGCTGCGTGTTTGCATTGGTAGCGGCCATCACAGCTTGCCATGCCTCCGGAGGTGGAGGTGGTGGCGGATCCTGATTCTGATTCTGACCCTTAGCAGGAGCCATTCTGAAGAGGGTGACATCCATTAGCATCTTGACAGACAAATATTTAAGCTGAATCAAATGGATCGAAATTGCACATATAGTCTTCACATCTGAACAAAATGAACGAATGCATTCCAATTGAAATGGTCACATTTCCATAAATTGAGAAGCCACTTAGATAGAGGTAGGAGAATAAAACAAGAAGGTACGGACAAGAACAAATACTTGGTGAGGATTACCCAATCACAAACCAAATATCCACGGAAGAAGTACTAGAGCTACAAGAATTTCCACCTATGAAACTCCCGAACCTTTCCGGTTATGCAATCAGGTGTTGGGGATACAGGGGAAGCATAATATCTCACCCAAAGCTAGCAAATCCTACATCCTGTTGTATCCATCCTGCAACACATAACCAGGAAACCTTCGGAAATCATTTACCTCAACCTTTGAAAAGCATCTGTTGTACGAGTTATGGCAATACTCCCGAACTCCCGCCCCAGTACTGGGTGGCGTCGAGGTTATCTCACCAACAACTGCATAAAAGAGATTTTCGATGTCGGCGAAACTCAGGTATTCCAGAATCTCAACGATAAAATTGTGACGACAACACCTCGGAGCTCAACTCCCCGGGACACTGCCACAACCCCTAAATGTCAGGAGGCACCAAGAACAATGTTCTCGTCACAAAACAATCGGAACGATTCCAAGATACCCGCGTGATCCTAACTTTTTTTAGTGAAATTTGAGAAGAGAAGAGTCAAAACTCTATGTCAAGATGCCTCACCAGAGCGACGAAGGGACTGAGGAGTATAAGAATTCCTAACTCTTCGATATATATAATCCTAAATGACTCAAAACATTTTTCTAGACTCAACAACGCCAACGATTCGATCAAGCAGTGGGCTCCTAAGGTCGGGAAAGGCTCTGATTACCAACTTGTTGAGCTCTATCCATCCATGTCTTTGTTTGCAATTATGGAGCACCCTAGCTTGAGTCAATCGAGCTCTACTTTTTCTATAAAATGTTCCTAGCAGATTGTTAACATGTTTAGCAATTTTGCCGAGGATGTTGTTGTTGTGCATGCTATGTTGTTGTTCTTGCGATGTTTAGCTTCTATGCCATGTCTACTTGATGGGTGTATTCTTAGATTATCATGCCATGCTTTGTAGTGAGTGCATCGAGATCGTAAACATGCCTACTCGTTATCTGTTTTGCCATGCTCCAGTTTTTCACTAAGTCTGAATCTGTTTATGTTTTTGCTATGTTCACATGCTTCCAATTGTATTTTCTAATCCCTTTTGGCTCATGGTCACTAAGGAACTTTTGTTATATGATTTGAGTAGCTTCATGCCATGCCTTGCTTTGCCATGATATGTTCCTATAGCATGTAGTTATGGTGCTCTAAACATTGCTTCCTGATGATAAATTCCTGACCTGCTGTTAATTCCACTAAGTCTGTAACCTGTTATCTTTTGCACTTTTGCCATGCTTGTTTGAACCTGTTAATGAGTGAATTAGCCGTAGCTCAGTGTTCATCCTTTGTCAATCATCATGAGTGGATCCCTGCCATGTATTTTGTTGTCATGTTTGAGTGCAGTAGCTTATTTATCTTGATGCATTTAGAAGGCTACTTGTTGTTTATCGTAGACCGGTGCCATATTTGTTTTGCTTGCCATTTCCAAACCGTGCATCCGATTCTGGTGATCTTTATATCGATTTTGACCGAAATCACCTCCCCTTTACAGTGGCACTCTTGGATTTCCATGTCGAGGCCAGGTTCAACCATTCCTTTCCAAATCATACATATGCATCACATATCGCATCCCGCATATCATACCATGTTTTGCATCATGTTGCTTGAGCATTGCACATGGTTGATTGTGTTCCTTTTTTTCTTGTTGTTCTTGCTTCGGTAGAGCCGGGAGACGAGTACGTGAACGAGGAGCCCGTTGAGTACGCTTTCGAGCATCAAGGCAACTTTGAGAACTTTGCAGGCAAGATGACCATACCCTCAAAATCAGTTCTATCTTTGCTTGCTAGATGCTTGCTCTTTTGCTATGCCTATGCTACGATACCTACCACTTGCTTATCATGCCTCCCACATTGCCGTGTCAAACCTCTAACCCACCCTGTCCTAGCAAACCGTTGTTTGGCTATGTTACCGCTTTGCCCAGTGCCTCTTATAGCGTTGCTAGTTGAAGGTGAAGATTGGAGATCGTTCCTTGTTGGAACATGTTTATTATTGGGATATCACCATATTATCTTGTTTATCTTAATGCACCTATATACTTGGTAAAGGGTGGAAGGCTCGGCCTTATGCCTCGTGTTTTGTTCCACTATTGCCGCCCTAGTTTCAGTCATATCGGTGTTATGTTCCCGGATTTTGCATTCCTTACACGGCTGGGTTATAATGGGAACCCCTTGACAGTTCGCCTTGAATAAAACTCCTCCAGCAATGCCCAACCTTGGTTTTACCATTTGCCACCTAGCCTCTTTTTCCCTTGGGTTTCCGGAGCCCAAGGGTCATCTTTATTAAACCCCCCTAGGCCAGTGCTCCTCTGAGTGTCGGTCCGACCGAGTAGACTGCGGGGCCACCTCGGGGCAACTTGAGGGTTGGTTTTACTCGTAGGATGTCTCATCTGAGTGTGCCCTGAGAACGAGATATGTGCAGCTCCTATCGGGATTTGTCGGCACATTCGGGCGGTGTTGCTGGACTTGTTTCACCATTGTCAGGGATGACTTGTAACCGGGATGCCGAGTCTGATCGGATTGTCTTGGGAGAAGGAATATCCTTCGTTGACCGTGAGAGCTTGTGATGGGCTAAGTTGGGACTCCCCTGCAGGGATTTGAACTTTCGAAAGTCGTGCCTGCGGTTATGGGCAGATGGGAATCTGTTAATGTCCGGTTGTAGATAACCTGAAACTTCACTTAATTAAAATGCACCAACCGCGTGTGTAACCGTGAAGGTCTCTTCTCGGCGGAGTCCGGGAAGCGAACACGGTGTTGGAGTAATGCTTGAAGTAGGTTGTTCTAGGATCACTTCTTGATCATAGTTGTTCGACCGTGCTTTTGCCTTCTCTTCTCGCTCTCATTTGCGTATGTTAGCCACCATATATGCTAGTCGCTGGCTGCAGCTCCACATCATACCTTTACATTACCTATAAGCTTAAATAGTCTTGATCGCGAGGGTGCGAGATTGCTGAGTCCCCGTGACTCACAGATTACTTCCAAAACCAGATGCAGGGACCGATGATACCGCTCCAGATGATATGACCGAGCTCAAGTGGGAGTTCGATGAAGACTCTCGTCATTACTACGTGTCTTTCCCAGATAATCAGTAGTGGTGCCCAGTTGGGGCGATCGGGGACTATGTTGCATTTGGGGTTTATCTTCATTTTGGTTCTGTAGTCGGACCTTGAGTGTATTTGGATGCATGTAATGTTATTTATGTATTTGTGTGACGTGGCGAGTGTAAGCCAACTATGTATCCTTTCCCCTTTATTTATTTACATGGGATGTTGTGAAGATTACCTCACTTGCGACATTGCTTTCAATGTGGTTATGCCTCTAAGTCGTGCTTCGACACGTGGGAGATATAGCCGCATCGAGGGCGTTACAACCATCCTCTCATAATTGTTTTCGATTTTCAGAATTCTTTTCACCCATCCGGAGCATTTCATGAGTTATTTCCATTTGTTTCCTCTGAAGGCCATCTTTTCAAAAATTACTCATTCTCAGCTTTCATCTCTCGTTCTCCAAATCTTACCGGTGCATCGCTCAGATATCCTCTAATCAGTTCATGATATCTTCGTTCTCTTGGATCCAAATCCCCTCAAGTATCTTCTTTCGTTTTTCCAATTCTTCCCGGTGAATTGTGCCTTTGCTACTTTCATTTTAAATTCTTATGGTGGTTTGTTCAAGAATTCTCTTCCGTTGTTATTGTATCAATTCATTCATTGTTTCCAAATCCTACTGGTGGTGCGTTGAAGACCTTCTCAAGTTTGCGCTATACCTCTCTTTAATCCTTTCTAGGAGTATAAGTAGTATGCCAAATCCGTTGCTTGTTATCAAATTTAAATTGGTGAAGCATAAGCATAATGTAATTCTTATTCTTGTTTCACCCAAGTGATTAATTCCTTCCTTCGGAGTTTGTTCATGATGAATAAATTCTCGGTTTCAATTGTTTCATCTTTTCTTTTCCCAGAGTTCCAAGCTCTCATCATCACGAAGATCCATCTAAACCATTGCAAGGCTTCACCTTGTGTTTTCAACTTCTCTTTCTTTTTATCATCCTTTTATTACTGGAGTTCTTCATGGAGGCTCTACATGGTGGTTCGTCAAGGATTCCTTTCATTCTTCAATTGTCCTCAAGATTTCTCTCGAAGTTAAGATCCACCAAGCTATACTCTCAAATAAACATGGTGTTCAACACATGTCTTGTTTTGAGGAGTTCAAGCATTCTTCATCTTGCATTCCAAAGTGCAATTCTTTCTATCTTATCTTTTGAGGTGGTGTTATGTCATTTTGACAGCTCCCTTCATGTTTCATGATTCACAAGTTGGCCGAAATGACATATTTTAAACCCATCATTTTCAATTCGTTCATGAGATCCTTTGCAGCAATCAATCTCTTTGTTGGAATTGTCTTGTGTTATATTTCACCTACAGCCTTCCCTAAGGAATGTTGTTATTGTGGTGCTTATCTTTGATCCAAGTTTTTTCTCCTAGCCTCTTGGTGAAAGAAGTTTTTCATTGCCTTGGTGCTCTCACTCAAATCAATGGCTTCCTTTACTAGCCGTTTGTCACCTCATAATGTTGAGATGTTTCTATAAGCCCACTACAAGCTTTTTCGTTTCGTTGTCGGTTTTCCAACAACTCCCTATAACTTTCTTGGAAGGGTGCTTTCCAAGCTCAATTGTGGCAGAAGCTGGCATTTTCTTCTTCATTTTGTTATTCCAATGATCTATCTTCTATTCTTTCTTCCGGAGGCATTGTGGTGTTGCTCTCTTCGTCCCATCATCTCTTATCAAAGATCATGTTCTTTCCTTGCTTATCAACTTAATCGAGGTGTTGTGTCCTCTTTTCAAGCTCTTTTCGACTTATCAAGTTTTCCTTCTCTTTTCTATCGGAGTGTTGTTGTAATTGATCTTTATCGTTCCTTGTTCATCTCATTTCTATCGGAGTGCATGCATGTACTTCTTATCCATTGCACCTTTTTTCTTATGTCTTTCAACCTACAAGTTCTCGTAATGTGCCTTGTTCCTCTTTTCTAACGGAGTGTTTTCAACTTTGTTCATCTTCGTTGTATTCTCTCTTTCAATTTGTTCAACCTCGCAAGGTTCATTGGTTTCACTCGTTTGTCAAGGAAGCAACTTTGTTTTACCTCTTCCTCTTCCGTTTTCTCTCCGGTGCCATCCTAGATCTCAGGACGAGATCCTCTTGTAGTGGTGGAGTGTTGTAACGCCCAGAGTCCGATGCGCCAGGTGTCTTCCAGTTATTCGCTGTTGTTGCCTTGTCATCCGCTTGCGTGTTGCATCTTGCCATGTCATCATGTGCATTGCATCATCATGTTTTCAAAACTTGCATCCGTCTGGGTCTCCCCGTTCTCTCCGTTGTCCGTTCTGAGCCGATACACACTAGCATGCGCCCGCGGCACGTCCGAAATAGTATTTTTTTAAGTGGCCGGAAAATGTTCTTGGAATGGGATGAGATTTGGCGTGCGGTCTTGTTATGTTGTAGGTAGACCGTATGCCAAGTTTCATCGCATTCGGAGTGCGTTTGACGCCCCAACGGATAACTATAGCGGACTTATAGCCGGTCATACGTCGGACAGTTTCGGTCCCAGAAACTGCCGCCGGGCCTCTCCTTCTCTTCTCTCCTCTCACCCCAAGGCCTCTCTTCACAACCCACTTCCACTCTAAACCAGCCCATCAAACCCCTGCCTCCATGGCCTTTTGTTAGAACCCCCTCTCTGCACAGTTCTCGGTCCCCCTCGCGCCCGTCCGAGAGTTGTCCCGAACCCGACCCGCTTTGTCGTAACCAACGGATCTGGATCAACCCCAAACATCCTCCTGCATCTTCCGTTTCTTCATTTGACTACTCCGTTGACCCGTAGCCGTCCGATCTCGATCAGACGATCCAAAACTCCCTCCTTTCGCTATATATAGACCAAGCCATACCTAATTTGGTCAAACCCTAGAAATTAGGAGGTTTGTCCCTTCACGCCGCCACCCGCCGCATCTTCCTCGGGATCCATCCTGATCCGGCAGCCAATCCTCCACCTCTCCTCGAATTCATCCATCAGCCAACCAAATCCCTCCACCTCCCTCACTGACTCTGGGCGCGCCCGCGGATCCGGCCGTCTCTCGCCATGCCCGCGCCATCCCCATCCCCGGTGTTGTTCACGCCCGAGGCCTCGCTCCCATCCTCCCGCAAGCAGAGGCCCCGCGAACCTCTCTCCCCCTCGAGCTCACCGCTCCTGCCGATCCAACGTGCCCTCCGGCGGCCACGACCACGACCAGGCCAAGCCTCGCTGTCCCTAGCCTCCCCCTCGTCATCCCTCTCTCTCCCGTTGCTAAACTCTCTCCCTTTCCCTGTGTTCTTCACGCAGGAGCTGCAGTAGACCATGGCGCCCTCCTTCTCCTCGCTGGAGCACCACGTCGCCCGCTCGTTCCCATGCTTCAACAGAGCGCAGCGCCATGCCTGCCTCCTTTGCCTCGCGCTCGTTTGCCGCCGCAAAGTCCGTGCTGCCATGCCCCGCCGCCGCTGCTGCAAGTCCCGCTAATGGCGGCTGTGTCCCGCTCCATCCCAGCCTCTTCCCCGTCGTCCTAGTCTTCTCCTCGCGCCCGAACCTCCTCATCGAACCTCGCCGGAGTTCTTCCATGATGCCAGCAACAGCAGCAGCCGCCGCACCCTCTCGCCGCCGTTTTTGCAGGAGCCTGCCGCCCATGGAGCTCCTGAAGGTTCCCGTCGCATCCGCCTCGTTCCAGGGAGGGACACCCTCGCGCCCGCGACGCCGCGCCATCGCCCGGATCAGCCACCCATCGCTGGAGTTCCTCGCCGGACCAACGGCCGCCGGCCTCCACCGCAAGTTCTACGCCGCCGAGGCTCTGCTTCCTGTCGAACTGAGGGTCGCGTCCATAACCGCTGCCTCGCTCGCCTGTTTTGACCCCGTCCCAGCGCCAGTGGACCGGTCAACTCCATCCCCTGGGCCGCCTCCTCCTCACCGGGCCTTCTAGCCCAAGGGCGCGCCAAGGCCTGCCCGCATCCCCTCAGCCGACCGGCTGCACCGACTGGGCCTTGGCCCTTGGTGAGCGCCCAGCCGCCCCCCTGTTACAGCCCATACCTTTTTTAGCCTACGTTTTTAGCAACTATCCGGAGTTTACAGTTTTACAGAAAATCCCCTCTAAATCATGCATATAATAACTAATTAACCATGCATCATTTGTAAATGAATTATATATGTAAAATGACTAGAATTTCATCTAGTTTCTCAATATCCAACTTTCATGCATATTTGAAATGTTTAAAATGTTGTTTGATTAAATTTTCTTAAATAAGTTGTTAAAATGGTTTAATTCATAACTAAATAACCGTAGCTTAGATTGTAATAACCTTTATATGTAAATGGGGTAGAAAAATGCCTAGTTTAACATGGTAGCACTACTTTGCATGTTAAACAACTCTAAAATATGCTTTTGGACAAAACAGTACCAAACCTAATATATGCTCATGAGGATTTTTCCGGACTTGTTGCTTGTTATTCCGGCCTCATTTAAACTTGCCTAGATAGGTAGTTTTCATTTGCTTCACCCCTTTTCATGTTTAAGAACATGTAATATTGTTGGGTACATAACCGAGAGAGAACTAAATAAGTCATGCGGTGTTTCGTCAATATGCAACTCGTTGCATATTGAGCTCCACTTAATTTGTAGTATTGTTTGTGCACCTTGCCATGTCATGCCTCTTTAAACCGAACATGCATCATACTTGGTTGTGCATCATGTTATGCTTATGTGATGGTTGTTTACTATGTTGTTTGCTTCTTTCCGGTGTTGCTTCTTTGGGTTAGTTCCGATAACGTCGCGTTTGTGAGGACCCTTTCGACTACGTCCGTTTGTCTTCTTCATGGACTCGTTCTTCTTACTTGTGGGATCTCAGGCAAGATGACCATACCCTCGAAATCACTTCTATCTTTGCTTGCTAGTTGTTCGCTCTATCGCTATGTCGCACTACCTACCACTTGCTATATCATGCCTCCCATATTGCCATGTCAAGCCTCTAACCCACCTTCCTAGAAATCCGTTGTTTGGCTATGTTACCGCTTTTGCTCAGCCCCTCTTATAGCGTTGCTAGTTGCAGGTGAAGCTGAAGTTTGTTCCATGTTGGAACATGGATATGTTGGGATATCACAATATCTCTTATTTAATTAATGCATCTATATACTTGGTAAAGGGTGGAAGGCTCGGCCTTATGCCTGGAGTTTTGTTCCACTCTGGCCGCCCAAGTTTCCTTCATACCGGTGTTATGTTCCTTGATTTTGCGGTCCTTACACGGTTGGGTGTTATGGGAACCCCTTGACAGTTCGCTTTGAATAAGACTCCTCCAGCAAGGCCCAACCTTGATTTTACATTTGCCTAACAACCTATACTTTTCCCTTGGGAGTAACTAACCCGAGGGTCATCTTTATTTTAACCCCCCGGGCCAGTGCTTCTCTAAGTGTTGGTCCAAACTAGAGTCCTTTGCAGCGCCACCTCAGGGAAACTTGAGGGCTGGTTTTAGTTGTACGGAGTGCGCATCCGGTGTTGCCCTGAGAACGAGATATGTGCAGCTCCTATCAGGATTGTCGGCACATCGGGCGGTCTTTCTGGTCTTGTTTTAGCATTGTCGAAATGTCTTGTAACCGGGATTCCGAGACTGGTCGGGTCTTTCCGGGAGAAGGAATATCCTTCGTTGACCGTGAGAGCTTGTGATGGGATAAGTTGGGACACCCCTACAGGGTTTAAACTTTTGAAAGCCGTGCCCACGGTTATGTGGCAGATGGGAATTTGTTAATGCCCGGTTGTAGAGAACTTGACACTTAACTTAATTAAAATGCATCAACCATGTGTATAGCCGTGATGGTCTCTTTCCGGCGGAGTCCGGAAGTGAACACAGTTCTTGTGTTATGGTTGTGCGTAAGTAGTTGCAGGATCAGTTCTTGATCACTTCTAGCTTCTCGACCGCTGCGTTGTTTCTCTTCTCCCTCTTATTTGCGTATATTAGCCACCATATATGCTTAGTGCTTGCTGCAGCTCCACCCCATTACCCCTTTCCTACCCTTAAGCTTAAATAGTCTTGATCTGGCGGGTGTGAGATTGTTGAGTCCTCGTGACTCATAGATACTTCCAAACAGTTGCAGGTGCCGATGATAGCAGTGCAGGTGACGCAACCGAGCTCACGTGGGAGCTCGATGAAGATCTTGATCATTGTTATGTGTATTTTCCGGTTGATCAGTAGTGGAGCCCAGTTGGGACGATCAGGGTCTAGCATTTGCGGTTGTCTTCCTTTATTTTGGTTCCGTAGTCGGACCTTTGTTTGTATTTTGCATGTTGTATGAATTATTTATGTATTGTGTGAAGTGGCGATTGTAAGCCAACTCTTTATCCCTTTCTTATTCAGTACATGGGATGTGTGAAGATTACCCCTCTTGCGACAAGCCTACCATGTGGCTATGCCTCTAAGTCGTGCCCCAACACGTGGAGATATAGCCGCATTGTGGGTGTTTCAAGAGCCCCCTCCCTTAGCTAGGTGGGACTAAACCCAGAGCACACACACATCCAGTAGTACTCAAATCGCCGGCTTGAGCCATTTGGACCGAAAAAGGGCCCAATAGCCTCCGTCGTTTCCAAACACCCCACCAATAAGGCCACTTGAATAAAGCAGAGTGCGGGACAAAGAAATATGAACTACAATTTTTTTTCAAAAACTAAAAATAGAAAAGTTCAAATACTAATTCACAGGCAATAATTTTAAATACAAAAATAAAAATAAAAATAATTTCTGCTTTGCACCACGGATGATGAAAAAAAGAAAAAATATGATACAAAAACAACAAAACTTAAAAAAGCGGAGAACTTAATAGGCTATCTGTTAAATGTACATAATTTAAACCAGTGAATTAAATATTACTTTCAAGTTCAACTACTGAAATGCAAGAAGTTCGAATAGATATTGTTTGTCAATTCTGCTAAATTTCTTTTTATATAAAATCTGACTAGTTCAACTACTATAATACAAGAAGTTCAAATAGATATTGTTTGTCAATTCTGCTAAATTTCTTATTTATATAAAATCTGACTAGAGCTCAACAAACAACTTCGTCGTAAATAATCTCAATCCCAAAAAATATGTTCGAACATACAGATGATATTAGTTCTACAAAACCAGGAAGTGTCAGGCCAGTCACACCATTGTGACATCAATTTTCAAAATCTTGCGATGTATGAAATTACATTTAGTACACATAGCACAAACCATAAGTAAACTAAAAAGAGGGTACAAAAAATATAAAGGCCTAAATTAGTCCCAGTTTTGAGCAACAACTCGCAGGGCACTGAAAAAACTTTTGAGGAGAAGAAGTTCAAATAGATATTGTTTGTCAATTCTGCTAAATTTCTTATTTATATAAAATCTGACTAGAGCTCAACAAACAACTTCGTCGTAAATAATCTCAATCCCAAAAAATCTATTCGAACATACATATGACATTAGTTCTACAAAACCAGGAAGGGTCAGGCCAGTCACACCATTGTGACATCAATTTTCAAAATCTTGCGATGCATGAAATTACATATAGTACACATAGCACAAACCATAAGTACACTAAAAAGAGGGTACAAAAAAATATAAAGGCCTAAATTAGTCCCAGTTTTGAGCAACAACTCGTAGGGCACTGAAAAAACTTTTGAGAACAACCAGTGTATAAGACTTCAGTGCAAAAAAAAGACTTAATCTCCGCACTAAAGAACATCACAAAGTATACATCACCTAAACAGTGCAAAATGCCATCATCAGAGACCCTGAGACGTGCAAGTGGGATAAGCAGCTGATAAGTACAACATGACAAGACTACACAGTACGACCAGTAAAAAACCTTTGGCATGGACGGTTGGTTCTTCCAGGCCACCGCCCGCGCCACCCACTGGGCGGTTGCCACGATGGACTGCAACTGCGGCCCACGACCACTACACCCACGTCCCCAACGAACTGCCTCCCACACATCCCCGTCCATGCACTGGAAATAACCCGTTGTCTTCCATCTCTGCCTCATTCCATTCCGAGAACCACCATTGCCGCTTCCATCTCCTATGTAGACAACCCAGAAACTTCTATCTTCCAAGCCCACAGTCGTCGTCGGAGGGCAATGGCGGAGGAACCATCCGCCAAGCGTCATCATGGCGAGACGTCCAACAAGAGCAGCAACCTCGACGACGTTCACGTCCCCGGCGAGTGTAACACCCCTATGTAATGGAGCCGCAGTAATCCATCATGATGATGCTAAGCTACTGAGATTTGCAATAATAATCATGTTGGGTTAATATCTCATTTCAAATTCCTTCTTTGAATTCCATTCAAATTCAAAGTGCAAAATGAAGTTGCTCAAAACTTGTTGAAAAAATGTTCACCTTTTAGCAAATAATCCAATACTATTTGCTGTTAAGGAACACAACATCATCATCAACTCTAAATGGGCCTAATGCTTTTAATAGAGCCAAAACAACCTTTTAAAATGCCCTTTTCTTTTTGAACAAATCCAAAGGGATTCAAAACATTCCCAACATTTTTGTGGCAGTGCATAGTTCTTCTTTGAATTTGTTTTAGCCAGTGGGATATTTTTGCAAAGTCATTTGTGGCAAATTAAAGTGCAAAAGCTGCTGGAAAAAGAAAAAGAAAAGAAAAAGAAAAAGAAAAGGAAAGAATAAGGGGTGGGAGAGCACCTGGCCTTCCCATGGGCCTCGGCCCATCCCAGCAGGCCGACCCACCTACCTCTCCCCGGTCCTGTTACCCCTCCCCCTGTTCAATCGACCGAGGGCGCGCGCTCGCGCGTCGCCGCCGGACCAGCTCGCCGTCTCACGCCGCCTCGGAGTCGCCGGCGAGGGGATAAGACCCCGACCCCAACGCCTCGGTCCTCTCCCCTGCGCCCCACTCACTCCCCTCGCCCTCTTCTCCCGCTCCTCACTCTTCCCCTCGTTCCCCATCGACACCCGACGTGGTCACCGCCGTCCTTTGTCGTTGTCGCGGCCACCGATGGCCCCACGCCCGCTGACCCTGTCGGTGAGCTCCACCGGGGACAATTCCTTTGACTGGTGGCCTTAGCTGGAGCTCGGAGGCGCTGCAGCAGCGGATCCCCTTCGTCCCCATCCCCGGCTACCGTCGATCTTCTTCGTCTCCGGCGCCGCCCCTACAACTCCTAAACCGCCATCGAGCCTCCTTGTGCTCCATGGTGAGCTCTCCTTCCTCCCCGCTCTCTTCTCCTCGCCCCAACATGCCCCTAGTTGCCGTCTCGTACGTGCCCGAGCCCATCACGCGGGAGCTCATCGCAGACGAGCTTCCGGTGACCAAATGGTCCTGCGCCAGTCCCCGTTTAGCTCGCCCACGCGCGTAGGACCTCGCTACCCCCTTTGCCTAGCCCGTTTGCACACTGCTGCTACTAATCCACTTCCACCCGAACACCACCGCTGCCACGGCTTGTCGCCGGCGCCACTCCGGCCATCCCCGCCCCTGCTGCTTACTCCATCGGATGTGCCGCATCGCTAGCTAGCTATAGCCGCAAACCACGCGCGTTTTGCCGCCCCGTAGCGCCAAACCCGAAAGCGGCCGAACTCCGGCGACCGCCCTGCCTCACGCCATCGTCGTTGCAGCCCACCCCAGCCCAAGCTAAGGCCATAGTTGGATGCGCCGCTCCTCCCGCGTCCGAACGAGCCCAGCCGCGCTCGAAACGGCCATCTATGGTGCGTTTCTGGCCAGGTCGGAGCCCTCCACCGCGAAGACAACTCGTTGGAGCGTCACCGTCGGCATGCTGACGTGGCCACCCTAGGGCCACCCTCTGGGTCACTGACTGGTGGCCCAAGTGGCCCCGCTGACCCCGTTGACTGGGTTGATCCAATCAATGTGCTGACTCGGCAGCCCCCAGCTACTGACATGTGGGCCCCTGTGTTAATTAGTCTAATAAACGTTTTTAAAATAAACTTAATTAGTGAAACCTAATCAGTCACTGACGTGTGGGGACCAGCTTCTAATTAGCCTCAGTTTAGTTAAGTTTAAAGTTCTGTTAGTCCACTGTCTATGACAGGTGGGACCCACTAGTCCGTTTGACCTGGTCAGCCATCCTGTTGACTGCTGATGTCACTGTGACGTCATGCTGACGCAATAAACCTTTCTATTAATTTATTTAATTCTAGAAAATGTTTAAATCTTTGATAAATCATAGAAAATAATACGTAACTCGGATGAAAATGTTTTCTATATGAAAGTTGCTCAGAAATATCCAACGAATCCGAATGCGTGGTCCGTTCACCTGTCACATGCCCCAAGCATGCTGAACATGGAACCGTCGCCTCTCTTCCATCTGTTTGGAATTCGTCTAACGCCAGGAACTCATCCTCGGATGTTTATCCCCTTTGTCTGCAACGTGTAGTACTACGTTAGGACAACCCTAGCTCTGCCTATCGTCATGTAATGCTTACTGATGCATCTGTTTGCTCTGTATTTACTATTTCTTCCCCCTCTTCTCTCCGGTAGACGCGGAGACCGATGCCGCCCCTATGATCGACTACGTCGACGACACTTCTTCTTTTTCAGTGGAACTTCCAGGCAAGCAACCCCCCCTTGAGCATTCCGATATCGCCTGTCGGTGTCAAAACCGGCGGATATCGGGTAGGGGGTCCCGAACTATGCGTCTAGGCCGGATGGTAACAGGAGGCAAAGGACACGAAGTTTTACCCAAGTTCGGGCCCTCTTGATGGAGGTAAAACCCTACGTCCTGCTTGATTAATATTGAAGATATGGGCGTTACAAGAGTAGATCTACCACGAGAACAGAGAGGCTAAACCCTAGAAGCTAGCCTACGGTATGATTGTATGTTGTGATTGTTGTCCTACGGACTAAAACCCTCCAGTTTATATAGACACCGGAGAGGGTTAGGGTTACACAAGGTCGGTTACAAAGGAGGAGATATCCATATATGTATTGCCTAGCATGCCTTCCACGCCAAGTAGAGTCCCATCCGGACACGAGACGAAGTCTTCAATCTTGCATCTTCATAGTCTAACAGTCCGGGCAATGGAGATAGTCCGGCTGTCCGGAGACCCCCTAATCCAGGACTCCCTCAGTAGCCCCTGAACTAGGCTTCAATGACGATGAGTCCAGCGCGCAGTTGTCTTCGGCATTGCAAGGCGGGTTCCTTCTCCGAATACATTACAGAAGAAGTTGAATATGAGGATAGTGTCCGACCCTGCAAAACAAATTCCACATTCCATCGCAGAGAGAATAACGTTTTCGCAGATTTAATCCGCTAGCTTGTTTTGGCAACATGACGTCAGGCCTGGTGACTATTCGAACCGTTTCTTTTAGCGAGCCCCGCACATAACGCGAGGCAGTTTTTCGACATGTCTTGTCAAAGCAGAGACCGTGTCCCCTTATTACGGGATTCTCATCAATACGGGCGTGGGTAACCCAACCGCGCCATCAATTGTGGCGCTTGGGGGATAAGCAAGTTTTACTAGGCAAGTGGGGACGTTTAATTTTTCCGCCCATATAAAGGGATAAGGATTCACCTTTCTATCCACGCCTTCTTCCTCCTCTGCTCATCCGCTCCCGCATACTCGAGCTCTAGCGCCCAAGCTCTCACTTCCACCTCAACCTTCTCCAACCATGTCCGGAGCGGGAGGCAAGTGGATGGTCTCCTCCGTCACAAAGGGAGACGTCAAGAAACTGAGGAGAGCCAGATACCTGCACGACGATATCGTGCACCGGCTCCCAGATGAGGGACAACTCATCCCCACCCCCGAGCCCCATGAGAGGGTGGTATTCCTTACCCATTTCCTCCGCGGACTGGGATTCCCTCTCCATCCCTTCGTCCGGGGGCTCATGTTTTACTACGGCCTGGATTTCCATGATCTGGCCCCGAACTTCATTCTCAACATCTCGGCGTTCATCGTCGTGTGCGAGGCCTTCCTCCGCATCAAGCCCCACTTCGGCTTATGGCAGAAGACCTTCAATGTCAAGCCGAAGGTAGCGAGCGGCCGCCAGGCGGAGTGCGGAGGCGCCATGGTGGGCAAGATGCCCATCACATGTCTCGAGGGCACCTTCGTGGACACCATAAAGGGGTGGCAATCGGGGTGGTTCTATATCACCAAGCCACGCGACCCCGCATGGGTAGCGGCCCCCGAGTTCCAATCTGGCATCCCCATGCGGCTCACCTCCTGGAAAGAGAATGGCCTGTCGTGGGGCAATTCAAAAGAGCTGACCGGACTCCAGTCATGTATTCAGAACATGGTGGATAAGAAGCTCAAGCTTGTCAACATAGTCCAGGTTATGCTCGTTCGCCGGATACTCCCGTGCCAACAACGGGAGTTTACCTTGTGGGAGTTCAATCCGGCGCAGCACTGAACTCTGAACAGGCTCTTCGACACGACTCATGAAGATTCCTGGAGGGTGCTGTTCAAGGGCACCGCGGTCCCTCCCCCCATTACTGAGGATCGCAGATTCAGCACGAAGAGCCACGCCAGTGCGGTAAGTTGTTTTACCTCTTACAGGATATTTGTTATATATATATAGATTGGCTCTATGCAGGATCTAAACTCCCGTAATTTTGATAGGACTGACAGAAAATGGCCAGACAGATCGACTGTCCGACTCCCTTGCCCGAAGGCCCTGCAGACGCTCTTCTGACGAAGATGCTGACTCCGGCCCCCTATAAGGTGCCGGAGAAGACCAAGAAGGCCAAGGGAGCTCGAAAGAGTTCCCGACACCAGGCGTCATCGGACTCACCGTCCGATGACTCTGCGGTGCACTCTTCCCCCAAAGACGAGGAAGAGGAAGAAGAGGCTCCCCCACCGACTGGGGAAGACAAGAAAAGGAAGGCTGCCCCAACTGGGGAGGCCAAAGGGTCCAAGAAGGGAAGGACGCTCCCTCCGGACAGCGCTACCGCCGCTGACGAAAGTGAAGACGAGTGGTTGCCCAGGAGAGATCGTAAGTGTTCGGATACCAAAGTAACCCATAGGATTCCTTTGTCGCGTTGCTTTCCCTAACGCCGAACTCAATTGTGCAGGCCGCCCCGAGCCAATATCGAGGTATCCTCGAACGGCTCCCTGGCTTCGTCAAACATGGATAGCAATCTAGTCCCGACCGCCACCTCCCCTCATCCGGCTGACAACGCCGAGGTGCTGTCTCAAGAGGCACCAGATCGAGGGGGAACAGTCCTGGAGGCGCCTCAAGGCGACCTTCCGGACTCCGCGAGCCGAGGGGACGGGGTCCCCGAGAGCTCCGAGTTAGGCCCTCAGCCGAACACCGCGCCGGACCCTCCAACGGATCCGAGCTCGGGCAGGCGGTCCCCTTCTAAGGAGGGTGAGACGCCAGTGCCGGTGACCTCTATCCACCCAGAGGCGCCGGACACTATGTTGGAAGCACTTCGCGGCGCTTCCATCGAGGAGGAGCACCGCACTATCATGAGTGCGGTGATCCAGAAGGTTCAGTCCGCCAAGAGCGGATTGACTGAAGCCTGTACTAGCCTTCTAACATGCTTCGAGGTAAGTGTTTTAAAATGTAGTAGAAGTGTTACTGCATAGACAGTAGCGCCTGATGCTTTGTTCGATGTTCACAAAGAAAAGCCGAACAGAGGATCAAATAATATTGCAGGAGTCTAATATAAGTATGTCAATATGCATGTGCAGGCTTCGTTGCTGGCGTCCGCCGCACTAACTGCGGAGGTCGCCGTACTGAAGGAGGCCCTCGAGGGGTCCCAGAAGGAGCTCGGCCTTGCTAAGAGGCAGCTCGAGGAGAACAAGGGTAAGTGATACCCCGTCTGTAGATGAGAAAAAGGACGCGATTGCTAAATGATAGGATCATTGTATGTTTGCCAGGGGCCACGACCGAGGTGGAGACCCTGAAGCAAGCGCTGTCCTAGGACAAAGAAAAGGCGGCCCAGGAGCGCACCGAGCGAGAGAGGCACAAGGCTCGGGTGGGCGAGGTGCAGCAAGAGCTCCAAGCTCTCATGACGAAGCACGAGGCGTTGGAGCTTGACTTGAAGACGAGAGAGTCTGAGCTTGCCACGGCCCGTGAGAGCGTGAAGAGTGCCCAGGCCGAGGCCCATAAGGCCCTTCAGGAGATCGACGCGATGAAGAAGATAGCGGCGGGTAAGGCTTTCTATATCCAAAGCAAGCATGCAACGGTGAATTACCGATTACTTACCCGAATCTGGAGCACTTCAGGAGCATTCACAGATTTGCCCCGCCGTGCGTCCGATGCCGCACTATTCTACCAGGCCGAGGACGGAAGCTCGACGGAGAAGCTGTTCTGGTCTCAGTATGCTGAGGCCGAACATCCGGTGCCAATGAGCGACCAGCTGAAGCAGATGGCCGAGCTACATAAGGCGGCCAATCAGGCCATGAAGGGCTTCATAGTCCATTGTGGCCTGGCGACGCCCTTCCGAACAGCTTCTTCAGCCTGGTGAGGCGGCTTGTGGATGCCTGCCCACGGCTGGAGGTCGTCAAGCGATCCGTCTGCATTGAAGGTGCACGCCGGGCCTTCGCCCGTGTGAAAACGCAGTGGGTCAAGCTAGACACCGTGAAGCTTATCAAGGAGGGGCCGCCAGAGGGCAAGGAGCACCCCCACCCCGAGATGTACTACGAGGGTGTTCTGTCGAGCGCCCGTCTTATCGCGGATGAGTGTTCACAAAATGTAATATTTGAATTGGACTTGCTCGTTTTTTATCCTGTGTAATGAAAACTTGTTTCATATGCGCTATGCAACGCTTGTGTGAATTTAAAATATTACCTTTTGTTTGGCTGTTTATCCAATTTGAGAGATGGCTAGTCCTCGGCTTCTGCCCCATGCCACGAGTGTTGGGGTGTTCGGGATAAACCTGAGCACTCTTGTTCCCATGTTTGGGTCCGTCGAGGGAGGTGCTCAGCACAACGAACAAGGCAACTGGACTAATAATGCTTTATCACTCTCACTTAGCCATAGAATTCTATAATTTTAAATTTTGGTGAAGCCCCTAGTATTCGGAAGGCCGAATTCGGGGCGCGATACACGCCTGTAAGCCGGACGGAGCTGGCCCCCTCGCCCTAAGCGGCATAAGTCTTTAGGGACTCAAAAAACATCGCCGAACAGCGACCAGTCTCTCGCCTTATCATGACAGTCAGTTTTAGCTTTCTCTACTGAGGTGCTCAGCTCGGCAGAACCGGGGCACAATCGCAGTAGTTCTCCTAGCGCCACCTTAGACGATAGAGCGGCACGTAAGGTACCAAAACATAGGAGCCGGGCAAACCCAACATTTGACCAAAGACATGATTCAGAGCTGATGCATATAATGCTATAAGTTCGGGGTGCCGCACTTGTGAAAGTGTTCGGACTTTTCACACCATATTGTGGGTACGTAAGCCCCTGGTGCATTGGCCATACCAGAGTGTACGGTTGCTAGGCGTCATTAATGAACACATAGATATGTATACATATAACAAAAATGCGATAATAATCATAATGTCATGCATTGTATATGAAAAAATTGCATTAAAGCAGAGTGATACAGATAGTGTAATGATCAAAAGAGTAGGACTATGTCCCTTCCAAGGGCGAGCTGAGGAATTATGTGAAATCTGTAATCCACCTGGGAATTCCGTGGTCGTCGGCCTCCTTGGTTGCTGTATCATGTGTTCGGCAATAGAGCTGCCGGACAGTGTTTCCAGAGATTGAAGTCCTAAAAGAAAAGGAAAAAATGACCAAACGGGAAGCCCCTGGTGCGGTTTAGGCCGCGTTTTGGGACATGCCGTAGTTGTGCCTCCCCCTCCCCATCTGTGCCCATGGTATTTTTAATGCGTAATGATGTACGTGTGGCACGAACAATGTCATTGGTCTGGGATTAGGGTGGCCGTCGTATTGCTACGCGAGCTCAGATCGCGCCAGGCGGTCTATTTGCCGATTGCCCCGAGCACGCTTGAAGGTGTCCGGGCTTTGGAATGCCGAACTGGTAGATTGCCTTCAGAGGCTGCTTTGCGCTTCTCCTGCGAGGGCCGCGGTGTGCTCCTCTATTCGGAGAGAGCGCTCTGTGTTTCCATTGACTGTAATAACTCCGCGAGGTCCTGGCATCTTGAGCTTGAGGTATGCATAATGTGGTACCGCATTGAATCTAGCGAATGCGGTTCGTCCGAGCAGTGCGTGATAACCATTGCGGAACGGGACTATATCGAAGATTAACTCTTCGCTTCGGAAGTTATCCGGGGATCCGAAGACCACTTCCAGTGTAATTGAGCCTGTGCAGTGGGCCTCTATGCCTGGAATGACGCCTTTAAAGGTCGTCTTTGTGGGTTTGATCCTTGAGGGGTGTATACCCATTTTGCGCACTGTGTCCTGATAAAGCAGGTTCAGGCTGCTGCCGCCATCTATGAGGACTCGAGTGAGGTGAAATCCGTCGATGATTGGGTCTAGGACTAGTGCGGCGAATCCGCCGTGACGGATACTAGTGGGGTGGTCCCTTCGATCAAAGGTGATCCGACAGGAGGACCAAGGGTTGAACTTCGGGGCGACTGGCTCCAGCGCATATACGTCCCTAAGCGCACGCTTCCGCTCCCTCTTGGGGATGTGGGTTGCGTATATCATGTTCCCCATCCTCACTTGCGGGGGAAACTTCTTCTTTCCTCCAGTGTGTGGCTGCAGGGGTTCTAACTCATCATCGCTATGCGGCCCCTTGTCCTTGTTTTCGGCAATTAACTTGCCGGCCTGCTTGAACACCCAACAATCCCTGTTGGTGTGATTGGCTAGCTTGTCTGGGGTGCCGTGTATTTGACACGAGCGATCGAGTATATGGTCCAAGCTGGACGGAGCCGTCGTACTTTGTTTGAATGGCTTTTTCCGCTGACCGGGTTTAGAGCCTTTGAATCCGGCATTGACTGCCGTATCCTCAGTACTTTCGCCGTTAATGCAGCACTTATGCTTGTTGCGATGTGACCTACTGTTGCCGTCCTTGGTAGCTGAGGTACCATGGTTCTTTGATATGTTGTTACTGTGAGCCAACCAGTTGTCTTCTCCCGCACAAAAGCGGGTCATGAGCGTCGTGAGGGCTGCCATAGATTTCGGCTTTTCCTGACCAAGGTGCCAGGCTAGCCACTCATCTCGGATGTTGTGCTTGAAAGCCGCTAAGGCCTCCGCATACGGACAGTCGACGATTTGGTTTTTCTTTGTAAGGAACCGAGCCCAGAATTGCCTGGCCGATTCTTCTGGCTGCTGAATTATGTGGCTCAAGTCATCGGCGTCTGGTGGTCGCACATAAGTGCCCTGAAAGTTGTCGAGGAATGCGGCTTCCAGATCTTCCCAACAGCTAATGGAGTCCGCTGGCAAGCTATTAAGCCAATGTCGTGCTGGTCCTTTGAGTTTTAGTGGGAGGTACTTGATGGCATGTAAGTCATCACCGCGGGCCATGTGGATGTGGAGGGGGAAGTCCTCAATCCATACCGCGGGATCTGTTGTGCCGTCGTATGATTCAATGTTTACAGGTTTGAAACCTTCTGGGAATTGATGTTCCATTACTTCGTCTGTGAAGCATAAGGGGTGTGCGGCGCCTCTGTATTGGGCTATATCGCGATGCAGCTCGTATGGGTCCTGCCCGCTGTGTTCGGCCCGGTCGGATTTGCTTTTACTGCATCTGGCATGATGTTTACCGTCTAGTAGAGTGGTGCGCCCTCGTGATCCGTAGATCGATCTTGAGTGCTTTGCTTTGTCCTCCAATATGTCTTGCAGGTCTGGCGTATCTCCCCATGCCTTTTTATTTGGATGGCGTTGGGGTGGATGCTGAGCTTTCGGCATGAATGCCTCTGTATCGCGGCCACGAGGTGGCCGATCAGCCGTATCATACGCTTCTTCCTCCAGTCGGGGTAGTAACCCGCGCCTTGGGTAACTCTTGGAGGGACGCTCGAGTTTATATTCCTCGGCTGCGAGGACTTCAGTCCATTTGTCAGCTAGCAGATCTTGATCATCTTGAAGCTGCTGCTGCTTTTTCTTCACGCTATTTGCCGTGGCCATAAGCCTGCGCTTGAAGCGCTCTTGTTCGACGGGATCCTCTGGTACGGCGAATTCATCGTCGCCGAGTCTTGCCTCATCTTCGGAGGGGGGCATGTAATTGTCATCCTCCTCCTCTCCGCCAGCCGCTCTCTCAGGAGAGCTGGCTCCTTCATCCTCCTGATCTAACTCTTGCTGGAGGGGGTTTTCATTGTCTTCGGCGCTATCCGGAGTGTTATTATCTCCTGTGCTGGTATCACCACTTTTGCTTTGGCGGGACTTAGAGCAGCGCCGCTGACGTCGGCGCTTGGGTTGCTTCTTGGAGGGGACATCCGTCCTCGATTGGCGTAGTTGGCTCCAAGCTAAGGGTCGGAGCTGGTGTGGGCGCGGCCTCTGGAGTATCATCCGATGGCAGAGCTAGGTCATGCCCATCGAGATAGTGCGGTGCGCTCGGCTGTGGCTTGAATCCTTCGAAGATCAAGTCTCCACGGATGTCGGCTGTGTAGTTCAAACTTCCAAATCTGACCCGATGGCCAGGGGCGTAGCTTTCAATCTGCTCCAGATGGCCAAGCAAATTAGCCTGCAGTGCGAAGCCGCCAAATACGAAGATCTGTCCGGGGAGAAAAGTCTCACCCTGGACCGCATCGCTACAGATGATAGTAGGAGCCATCAAGCCTAACGGCGACGACACAGAGGAACTCTCAATGAAAGCACCGATGTCGGTGTCAAAACCGGCAGATCTCGGGTAGGGGGTAAAGGACACGAAGTTTTACCCAGGTTCGGGCCCTCTTGATGGAGGTAAAACCCTATGTCCTGCTTGATTAATATTGAAGATATGGGTGTTACAAGAGTAGATCTACCACGAGATCAGAGAGGCTAAACCCTAGAAGCTAGCCTACAGTATGATTGTATGTTGTGATTGTTGTCCTATGGACTAAAACCCTCCGGTTTATATAGACACCGGAGAGGGTTAGGGTTACACAAGGTCGGTTACAAAGGAGGAGATATCCATATACGTATTGCCTAGCTTGCCTTCCACGCCAAGTAGAGTCCCATCCGGACACGAGACAAAGTCTTCAATCTTGCATCTTCATAGTCTAACAGTCCGTCCAATGGAGATAGTCCGGCTGTCCGGAGACCCCCTAATCCAGGACTCCCTCATCGCCCATTTCTTTCCCTCTCATGCTTGCATTAAAACTGCTACTGCTCTCTGTATGATCCTACTCTGATGCATAGCCTATTTTTGTTACCTGCTTTCATACCTTACCTGCTTTTTCTAAACTGCTTAGTATAGGTTGGTTAGTGATCCATCGGTGACCCCCCACCTTGTCCTTGTTGCCCCTGCTTCATCATCGAAGACCCGATCAACGGGATCTAAGACCAGGCCCCGACACCGCACATCACTTTCCCCTTTTGTTGCTCCACTCTGCAGAGTTACCATCGAGTGCCGAGAGTGGAACCTCATACATCACTCCTGATGAGATCTCTGTAGTGTAGCTATCCGGTCGTGGTCATCGAGGGTGATTTCCTCCTTAACCACTTCCGATATGGCTCTGTCGTGCAACCCCTCAAGTGTGAACCTCGAGGGTGGATCCTCTTACATTCACCTTGATGATTACATCGAGTGGAATTCACCGGGGGTGATTCCTCGGGTTTTCCCCTTGGTGTTAGACACAGTTACTATGGTTACTATGACTTTACACTGAACCATGTTACTAAAGACGGGTCGGCCCTGAGGGGTACCCGCGCGAGCTTAATAGCGAGTGATGTGGAGTCGGGTTGACCAGGAAGGTGCCCGCGAGATACTTACGAGGTGTGGCCGGGCATTCTTAGCCCTTGCCACAAGTACTCGAGATGGGGCAACGGGGTCACTTCTTTCATGAGTCTCTGCTCATGACCGCACTACCAACACACTAACGATTTGGATATTTGATCCAAGGGGCCTCTGGCTTGATAGCACTAACCATCACGAGGGCATAGTATGGGCATTCTATGTCTTATGCATCAGCCAAAACTTAATGGACGTCAGCGACTGAGCGGCGCATGCCAGGTTGGATTGGTAAGCACCTGCCTTTGAAGGAGGTAGCTAGGTCTGCTCACCGGCCGCGTTCGCAACATGCAGGAGTTCCCAGGGTGATGGCCCATGACCCCTGGGGGCACAGGCTTAGTCTGGCATGCTGACCTCTCTATTAAGCCTAGGTCGGGTTGCAGCGTATTGTTTGGCCGAGGCCAGGCATGACCCAGGAGAGTGCCCAGCCGGACTTAATCGAGTATGGTGGGTAAGTTGGTGCACCCTTGCAGGGAAGAAAACATCTATCGATAGCCTATCCTACGGTAACAGACACTTGGAGTTGTATCCCGATCGATACAACTTGAACTGGATACTTGAGGTGATAACTGGATAGTATGGCTCTGGGATTGCTTTCTCGCAGGGAGTCAAGAAAGGATCTCTGGTCGAGGTTGATAATACTACTACTACTTTACATTATGTTGATCTGTACTCTTCTATATGCTGCAAGATGCTTGAAGATGCTAGTCTTCGATAGGCTAGGCTTTCCCCTTCTCTTCTGGCATTCTGCAGTTTAGTCCACAGATACAACCCATTTGTTTGATACATATGCATACTTAGTTTAGATCTGATGTAAGTCTTGCGAGTACTTTGGATGAGCACTCAGGGTTGCTTTGCTACCTCTTTTTCCCCTTTTCCTTTATTTCTGGGTGTTGCAACCAGATGATGGAGCCCAGGATCCAGACGACACCATCGATGACTGCTACTACTACCCTGAGGGTGCCTACTACTACGTGGAGGCCACCGACGACCAGGAGTAGTTAGGAGGCTCCCAGGAAGGGGGCCTTGCCTTTTTGATCGTTGTTGATTTTGTGCTAGCCTTCTTAAGGCAAACTTGTCTAACTTATGTCTGTACTCAGATATTGCTGCTTTCACTGACTCCTGTGTTTTCGAGCTTATGTATTCGAGCCCTCGAGGCCCCTGGCTTGTAACATAAAGCTTGTATTGTTTTCAATTTGTGTCTAGAGTTGTGTTGTGATATCTTCCCGTGAGTCCTTGATCTTGATCGTACACATTTGCGTGTATGATTAGTGTACGATTGAATCGGGGGCGTCACAAGTTGGTATCAGAGCTGACTGCCTGTAGGTATCCCCCTTTCCAACTCCTTGGCCGAAGTTGAGTCTAGTCAAAAAACTTTTACTAACATGGTTGTGTGTCTTACAGGCCCACGTCGCCATTGGGTGGTAGTAGGATCTTTTACTCCTCGTCTATACTCTGGGATTCTGATCTCTCTTCCATTCGGGTTAAACAAATTTACTAACTCTAACATTAGGATCACGTGACCACATTCACCCCAAAGTTGGATAAGCCATAGTTTTTCCTTAGAATAGTATTATGAATAGTACACACTCTGTCGTGTTGACTACTATGTGGTATCCATCGTACCCCTTTCATTATGCATGTTTGATCATGTATCATCCTTTGTCTTTACAAATGCTCGATGCTGAACTACCCCTGTTACATGTTAGCAGGATGGTTAGACCCGCTGGTCGTGGCCGTGGTGGCAACGCTCCACCACCGCCTAAATTCATGGCTGGAATGATGCAACAATTTGAGCTGAACCGCCAGTTCCTGGAAGGAATGATGGCTCAGTTTCCTCCTCCGAACATGAATCAACAGCCAACCCCAATAACTCTGCAGAACTTCATGTGCATCAACCCAACTATTTACCACAGCTCATCTTAGCCCCTTGATGCTGATGACTGGCTCCGAGACATCACGTATGAAATGGAGTCTGCTAGTGTGGCCCCTGCTAGCTATGTCACCTTTGCATCATTCTTTCTGAAGGGTCCTACTGCTCAATGGTGGGACAGCCACAGGCGTACCCTACCTGCTGGAATGGTCGTTACTTGGCCGGATTTCCAAGCCGCTTTCCGTGCTCGTTTTATCCCTCAGGGAATCATGGACAAGAAGAAGCGCGAGTTCCGCAACCTCACCCGGGGCAATAAGGCTGTAGATGCTTATCAGCAGGAATTTCTGGACTTGTCATGTTATGCTGAAGAAGACATTGCAACTGATGCTCGTAAGCAAGAGAAGTTTCGTGATGGACTTCACCCAGATATGAAGCTAGCAATGCTCATTCATGACTTTGCTGATTTCACCACTTTGGTGAACAAGGCTATCCAGGTTGAGACTGGTCTTCAGGAACACCAGGGATCCCTTAGGCGCAACCGTGATGGTGGCTCATCTTCAGGCCCGTCAGCGCGGAAGCGTCGGATATGGATTCCCCACAGGATGTATCTTCCAACTACACGCGCACCAAGACAGTCCAATGCTACACCTCGTCTACCTCCTCCACCGCAGAGGCAGCCTCTTCGAGTTGTACCACCCCAAGCTCATGCTCCCAATCTCAATGATGGTCTGTGCTTCAGATGTCGCCGTCCAGGTCACCTTGCCAAAGAGTGCAATCATGAAAGAGCCAGCTGGCTATGCCTTCAATTGGCCGTAACAATCAGCCCCATGATAACAATGCCAGACCTTATGGTCGTGGTCAAGCTAATCATGTTGATCTGAATGAAGCTCAAGACAAACCTGCTATTGTTATGGGTACTCTTCTTGTTAATTCAGTATCGGCTTCTATTCAATTCAGGAGCATCACATTCCTTCATATCAGAAGATTTTGCATTCATGCATGGCATTAAATACGAAGAGATGCACACTCCACTAGTGGTAAAAAACCCTGCGGGCTAATGCCAAACCTCCATGGTTAGCCACAAAGTTTCAGTTGAAATCGAAGGGTTGGAATTTTTTGCCTCCCCCATTATTCTGAAGTCTTCCAATATTCACCTCATTCTGGGAATGGATTGGTTGAAAGCACATACGGCTTCTATCGTTTGTGCCACTAAAACCGTCCACCTTTACACCCTTCAGATGAGATAGTAAGCTACAATGCTCGTCAGGTTCAAAATGCTGAAGTGGGACTTTATGTCTTGAATGCGTTGAATGCAACACCTCTTGAGGGAATTGAAAAGATTCCAGTTGTTTGCGACTTCCTAGATGTCTTTCCAGAAGAACTTCCAGGAATACCCCCTGCCCTGGCTGTCAAGATCCTCATCGACTTGAAACCAGGCACCATTCCTATTGCCAAACGACCCTACAAGATGCCACCTCATGAACTCCTTGAACTTAAGGAGGAAATCAACAAATCTCTTCGCAGTGGTTTCATTCGTCCAAGTTCCTCTACTTGGGGAGCACCTTCTCTCTTTGTGAAGAATAAGGATGGAACGAATCGATTGGTCCAAGACTATCGTCCTATCAACCAAGCTACAATTCAGAACAAATATCCCCTTCCTTGGATCAACGATCTGTATGATCAACTGGCTGGTTCATCGATATTCTCTGAACTCGAGTTGAGGTTGGGTTACCACCAGATCCGCGTTCGTGAAGAGGATATTCCCATGACCGCCTTCGTTACTCGATATGGTTCATATGAGTACACCGTCATGTCATTCGGTTTAAACAATGCTCCAGCTACATTCTCTCGTCTGATGAACTATATATTCATGGATTACCTCGACAAGTTCGTCGTAGTCTATCTGGATGATATTCTGGTATATTCGAAGAATAAATAAGAACATGCTGAACATCTTCGACTTGTTCTAGAGAAGCTTCGAGAACATCAACTTTACGCCAAGTATTCCAAGTGCGAATTTTGGCATCCCGAAGTCACCTACCTTGGTCACGTCATCTCCAAGGATGGTATTGCTGTCAACCCAGAGCGCGTTCAGGCTATTGACTGGACCCCTCCAAAGAGTGTAAAGCAAGTCAGAAGCGGTTCTCGGTCTAGCCAGCTATTGTCGCTGCTTTGTCGAGAACTTCTCTAAGATCGCCAAGCCACCGACCAATCTACTACACAAAGGCATTAAGTTTGATTGGACTGAGAAGTGTGAGGAAAGTTTCTAGGCACTCAAGGACAAGCTGACATCTGCCCCAGTGATTGCTCCCCTTGATTCTCACAAGGACTTCGTCATCTATTGCGACTCTTCACGACAAGGATTAGGCTGTGTCCTAATGCAAGAGCGCAGAGTGATTGCTTATGCCTCCCATCAAGTGCACCCTGACGAAGACAACTACCCAGTTCATGACCTTGATCTTGCTGCGGTTATCTATGCATTGAAGCTATGGCGACAGTACCTTCTCGATATGTCAGGACCCCGATTCTAAGTCACACCAATCTAGCCTGTAACACCTCATATCACTTTGCGGCCACACGCGCGGTATTCCCATGGGTGTCGCCTTACCATGGCCCGGAACCGTTTGCGCCTTTTGGCTCACGTATATGATAGTGTCGCTAGCATCCATATGACAGAGAACCCAGGCCGACATGACTAGTCGTGAACCCGAAGTGGCACTAACTTACGGGGACAGGCATACATGAATCAACATTGAGCATGTCGGTCAGGAGTGTGCGAATCCGGGCTGTAGCACTGGGCTAACAGGACTCCGGGAACCCGGGCTGTAGCAGGCTAGGCAAGACTCTGGATGTCACCGCGTGAAATTTCCCAAAAGGGACAGACACAGGAACGAAGTGAATCACATGCCAGCCAGTTAAGTGTTCCGGAGCAGTAGTGCTGGGCTAGCAGGAGTCCGGTGAACCGGGCTGTAGCAGACTACTATGGCTCATGGAAGCACAAGACTACATTTCCCCATAAGAGAGGCTACCAAGGATAAACAACTAGGTTATTGGATCCCACACATACCAAGCATTTTAATCATACACACAATATGCTCGATATGTGTAAATACAACATGGCATCACAACAAGACTCTACAACTCAAAGTATTTATTCATTAGGCTCCGAGGAGCGAGATATTACAAACATGGATCTCATGACCCATCATTCAGAGCATACAAATCAAAGCACATGCGGAAGCTTAACATGTCTGGGTACAGATAGCTACGAATGAAAAAGGCTGAGAAGCCTGACTATCTACCAGATCCTACCGAGGGCACAAGATCGTAGCTGAGGTATCAAGCTAAACGTCGAAGTCCACACGGAACTACTAGTGAGACTGACGTCTGTCTGCAAAACATAAAGTAGGCAAACGTTAGTACAAATGTACCCAGCAAGACTTACATCAGAACTAACTACATATGCATCGGTATCAACAAAGGGGGTGGTGGAGTTTAATTGCAGCAAGCCAGCTTTGACTCCGTGGCTATCTTAAACTACGACTGCAAGTAACTCTTTCGAGGTGGCGCACACGAGTCCACATATTCACCATATCAATACACCACTATGGATCCGCTCCCGTCTCCCTACGAGAAGGCCATCCATAGCACTCACGCTTATCTTGCGAGTTTTCGGGTATCCACTTTCACTTGTCTATGAACTGTATAGGCAACCAAGCAGTCCTTTACCGCGTACGCGGCTATTCGAATAGATGATGTTAACCCTGCAGGGATGTACTTCTTCACACACGCTCTCACCACTTACCGCTGTTTACACGACATGTACTCGGCAACCTTCAAGCGGAAGCCCAACGAGGGTGTCGGCCACGGCCTACCTAAACACTCAAGTCTCTAGTCCAGGTTTATCGCCTATCCAGGTTCCATCCACAGGGAGTCCGGTCGAGGTTTCCACATACAGCCCCGGACGATGTGTACAGGGTTCCGAGACACCAAACGGGCGCCCGGCATGCCCGACCATGGTGTATCTACCGCATCATAGCCCACCCCTAGGGTCAGCGCTACGCACGGCCGCCAACACATATCCTATAAACACCAGAAACTAGTTACAACTCCTGGACATATAACTAGGGTGGTTAAGAAGCCGAGAGGGTCCATTGGTTTCGGGCCCAATGCATGGTAGTAGCTGGTTCTTAAATCACACATACAGATCTCGGTGCTTAAGGACGGTTCCAATGAAACAACCCACCATGTACTCCTACATGGCCTCTCATTGATACCTTTACCAAATCTTGTTCAACACACTTAGCTCACACACAGTAGGACATGCTCACAACTTTCCAATTCATCCCCGATGAATCAGACCCGACTCAACTCTAAGCAGTAGCAGGCATGACAAACAAGCATGAATGAGTAGGCACATCAGGGCTCAAACAACTCCTACTCATGCTAGTGGGTTTCATCTATTTACTGTGGCAATGACAGGTCATGCAGAGGAAAGGGGGTTCAACTACCGCAACGTGTAACAGTTGAATCGTTGTTGTACTAATGCAGTAAAAGGGAGCAGGAGCGAGAGAGTGGGATTGTATCGGAATGAACAAGGGGGTTTTGCTTGCCTGGCACTTCTGAAGATAATATAGTTCTTCATCAGTGTCCGGCAACCAGCAAACAGAGAAGGACACAATCAATGCAATGCAACAATATGATTCATGAATGTGACATGGCAATATGCTGTTGATTGGCCTAATTCAACTAGCAACAAGTTAAATGGAGTTGGTTTGAACACTAGGTTCAAATTCAAACTCCATATGTGCTTTCTTAAATGCCATTTAATTGAATTGTCCTAAACAGAGGATATAAGTTTCTCTAACATGCATGAAAATGCCATAAACAGATTCTTTCTATTTTTCTGATCATTTTTCATATATAAATTATTTCATTCTGAGCTACGGTTGATTTTCTATGATCTTTAGAAGTTTTGGGTATTTTCTGAAAATAATAAACCATTTTTGATTTATTTCAAAATTCCAGAAAGTAATTACTGCTTCAGCCTGACGTCAGGGTGATGTCAGCAAGTCAACAAGGCTGGTCCGGGTCAAACCTGACCAGTGGGGTCCACTGGTCAGTGACCCAGTGCATCCTAGGGTCAATGACAGGTGGGTCCGGTCAACAGACACGTCAGCACAGTCAACTCCGATGCGTGGGTCCCGCTGGGTTAGCACTAATCTAAACAGAATTTAAACTAATTAATTTTGGCACCGGGGCCCACATGGCAGTGGCACTAGGGGGTGATTACTGAGGTGTTTAGGCCCTAATTAAGTGGCCACGTCGGCGGTTTAGTGCCGGCGATAACCTGAGCACGGCGGCGTTCGCCGTCCGGCCAACTCCGGCGTCGGGAGGGCGCGCGGCTGGTCTCGTTGGAACAGTCGCAATGCGGCGCGTCCAGCGGTGGCTGCGGATGCAGCTGGGGTGGCCGGTAGCGGCAACTGCGGCGAGCGAGGCGGCGGCCGGAGCTCGCGCATCGGCGGGTTAGGCGCTACGGTGCGTTTCTGTAACATCCCAAATTTTCAATTTGGAATGTTATACACTAGATCATCATTGCATATCATATTTCATTGCATTTTGGTTGATCCTAGAAATTCTACGCAACTCAAGGACTCTCTTAGAGAGTTGGGGATTTCGTTATTTTCATATTTGAGTTTTCTCAAATTTTGAAAATAGGATCGTTTGATTTTATTTATTTCATCTTCAATTATTTCTATTATGAAAATTGTGAGAGAGGGAATAAAATGACTTTCCCAAAATAGAGTACCCGGAGTGCGCCGCTTGCTACTTCAAATCGCTAGGTTTCACGGATCATCAGCAAGGCAAGTAACACTTTGATCATACTTCCTATTACCCAGTTTTATTGCATTAGATCAATCCCCACACATTGCATGATTAGGATCTAATTAAATTGTGGGTTTGGGAAGTAGTTGAGGTAGTACCTATTACCTGTTATTATCAAACCTTTGGGAGTTACTTTTACGTTTGCTTGTTATGCCATGCTATGCTAGTAGACGTGGATTGGGAGAGTGTATCCATGACAGATGTGAGATTGTTAAATAAAAGGTTTATCTAAGGTGGCAACTTAAATACACATCTGGGTGGATTGCGGCACCTGGGTATTCCAGCGATTGCCTGTTTTTCTTTTGGTCCGCCACCCAGGCTCAAAGGGATCATGAGATTATTCATACTAGAAACTTCCGTGTGCAGCCACAATCTACTATGGGCTCTAGCATAGTTGACTAAGTCATGCGAACTCTTACAGTGGTAGACTAGCAGATGTAGGGGATGTAGGTTGGTACGGTCTACCCGTTCGTAAGGTGCTAGCGCTTCTGAAAGACTATGTCTCGGTCATCCGTTTCTCAAACACCATGTAGTGCGAGAAATCCAACGGAGGAGATCTAGTCTTGTGGGTAAAAGTGCGCAAACCTCTGCAGAGTGTATAAACTAATCATGGTTAGCCGTGTCCCCGGTTATGGACATCTTGAGTATCTAGTACCCGGATTATCATGTGAATCTCATCATGTTACTCTAAAATTAATTTTGTTGGGTTTTGTTTAATGATGATGCTTAATTGGGATTGAGAATGCTGTCAACCATTCTCAATGTTTAACAACCACCATGATAGTTAAATAAATTTTATTCCTTTGCAGTATGGAAAAATTGGCTTTACGCAAAACTGTAACCATAGAGCTTTCCACCAGCCAAATATGCATGTAGTATAGCCTTATTCTTCCATTGCTCTCTATGTGTTACATTGCCAGCATATTCCATGTGCTGACCCGTTTCAGGCTGCAACGTTAATGTTGCAGACGTTTCAGACGGCGAGTAAGGTGCTTTTAGGTCGTGGTTCTATACTCAGTGATGTCGTTGGAGTTGATGGACTCACTTATCTTCCAAGCCTTCCGTTGTTATCGTTATTAGATGGCCTTAAGCCATATTCATTGTAATAAGTTCTCTTTTGAGACTCTCGATGTAATAAGTGTGTGATTGCTACTCTGTTATAAATCCTTCAAGTACTGTGTGGTGTCAGCATTACTGATCCAGGGATGACACCTGAGCACAGAGATTGGACCGTTTGAGGTCTGGTCGCTACAAGATGGTATCAGAGCACACGCTGACTGTAGGACATGACCACTAAGCTAAAGCCCTAGATCACTACTCTCTCTTCTCATTCTGACTCCTTATCTTTTCTACTCTTTTAGGATGGTGGATGCAAGGAACAAGTTCACGCAACCGGATGAAGATACACCCTTTGGACGTCACTTGAAGGAAGTCACTAGATATCTAAACATAGGAGTACCAAGCTTCACCGGAACCTACAACGCCACTTTACCTGAAGAAGAGCGCCGGATGATTCAAGTTCAAGTTCTAGGAAGGACGTTCATGCCAGTCACTGAGCCCATCGAGTTTTCCTTTGATGCACCAACCTGGAGTCTAGGAAAGAGCATGGCAGCTCACATCACCATGGGACGCATTGGAGAAGCTATCTACCAGATTTGTGGGCACCGAGATGAACACTGGGAGATGATCACCACCAGGAAGGATAGATCAATTGCAGCTTTTATCTAGGAGTTAAACCAACACATTCGATGTCAGGAGAACCAGATGTGCGCCGACATGATGGATCTGAAGAAGGCAAGGACAAGGATCAAGGAACTGGAGGAAGAACTCAAGGCTACACATGAAGATTATGAAGAAGAAATTGAAGTATTAGTGGACAAGAATGCCGACTTAACAATGAAGATCGGAATATTTATGGGAGGCCCTACACCAGTAGAAGAAGACGAAGAACCTAAGGAGATTTGCCCGGAAGACTACATCATCATCGAAGACACCGACTCGGATCCAGAAGATAGCGATGATGACTATGTGGATGAAGCTGGAGCAGATATCATGGAGTCTGCAACCGAAGAATATTTCTAGTAGACCACCCCATCAGTAGTAGTAGTCCACCATGTAAATATAGTAGTCCGAGCACTTTTGCGATAGTTAGATCGATTGTATGCCCTTGTTGATTGATTGAATGAAGTGAATTGTTTGCTTTTGCCTCATGAGCATATGGGTAGTGTTTTCTCTCTAGACCCCTCTCTATTCTTAAATCTCATCCTTTCTAAACCCTCAGATGCCTCCGAGACGTGACCCCGAATTTACCTTCCCATCGGAGCTCACCCAGTTGATCCAGCAGTAGAACACATTGATGCAGTTGCTAGTCCAGAATCAGAATCAGGGGAACAACAACAACAACCCACCACCACCACCTGTTGATCACTTAGCCCATTTTCTTAGGCTGAATCCACTGGTGTTTTCCAGTAGCACCGAGCCGATAGTAGAAGATGATTGGCTCTGCAAGACAGCAAGGGAGTTGACCACGGCAGGATGCACAGATGTGGAAAAGGTGAAGTTTGTCGCACATCAGCTTGAAGGACCCGCAGCATCATGGTGGGAGAATTTCACAACCACTTTCCCTGTCGACACTATCACATGGGACCAGTTCCAGCAGGCTTTCCGTACTGCCCATGTTTCAGCAAGAGCTATGGCCATGAAGAAGCAAGAGTTTCGCAACTTGCGCCAAGGAGGACGGACAGTTGGCCAGTATGTGGAGGATTTTAGTAAGCTAGCACGTTATGCCCCAGATAACGTTGCCACGAATGCGGCTAAGCAGGAGAAGTTTTTGGAAGGACTGAATGATGAGTTGAGCATGCAGTTGATGGTAGCAACCTTCAACTTATCTGTTTGGCTTGCGGACCGTTGTGTCGTGCAATCTTCTCGTCCCTTCTTGAAGCCAAGTTCACGGCAAGAGCCTGCAACTTCATGTAGATGAGAATGAATGCAGGATGCGATCCTATCTATATGCATATGCAAATGCTCATGAAATGCTTATGTAGTGATCTTGGTGTGCTCATGCATGCATGCAATATTAGTTGGGGGCCCCTCTACAATGCTTCTTTATTTTCTCTTGCACGGGGTCATCGCCCCAGCTTCGTATGAGGGGTTACATGCAGCTGAGGCAAGGCCTGTACAAAAGGGTGGCTGCCGGGCAGTGCTCGGCACCCTCGCGGCTTATGGGTAGTACTTGCGGAGATGCTCAATACTCCATGAGTGTTGCAACTGAGTGCCATCTCAGGTCTCAAGGCGGACTGCGCCGGGTCTGGTTATTCGTACCACCCGGTAAGGGCCTTCCCACTTCCGTGATAACTTGTTTGTACCCTTGGCGGACTAAACGCGCCTAAGGACAAGGTCACCTTCCTCAAGACACCGGGGATGAACCCTTCGGCTGTGATAGTGATGCAAGGCTTGCTGGTAGCGTGCAGCACGCGTAGCAGCACGTACACGGTTCTCCTCGGGTAGCATAGCGTCGTCACACCGGTGCTGATCTCGTGCTACTTAATCAAAGGCAAGCACTCGAGGGGACCCGTAAATGAGTTTTGTGGGGATAACTGCTTCTGTCCCGTAGAACAGGAAGAAGGGGTCTGCCCGGTAGCTCAGTTAGGTTTTGTTCCGAGGGACCGAAGAACTACCGGCAGCTCCTCGATCCACCGCCTTCTATTCTTTTGCATCATATCGAAAGTTCTTGTCTTGAGTCCACGTAACACTTTAGCGTTCGCCCTCTCAGCTTGTACATTGCTCTGGGGGTGTGCCACAGAGGCGAATGAGATCTTGCATCCAGGGGTACGAACATATTGCATGAAGGCGTGGCTTGTGAATTGGGTGCCGTTGTCGGTGATGATCCTTGCCGGAACTCCAAAACGACACACCAATTCTTTCAAGAACTTGATAGCTGACTGAGCAGTTACCTTCCTCACGGCAGTCACTTCCGGCCACTTTGTAAACTTGTTGATAGCGATGAACAAGAATTCAAAGCCCCCGATTGCTCGGGGGAAGGGGCCGAGGATATCGATCCCTCAGACCAAAAATGGCCATGATAAAGGGATTGTCTAAAGGGCTTGGGCAGGCAGGTGTCTTCTCTTGGATTGGAACGGGCAGGCTTCACATGTCGTGACGAGCTCGACCACATCTTGGAGGGCTGTGGGCCAATAGAATCCTTGTCGGAATGCTTTCCCAACTAATTCCTTTGATCCAATGTGTGAGCCGCACATTCCTCTGTGAATCTCAGCCAGTAGTTCCTTTCCGTCCTCCCGGCAGAGACACTTCAATTTCACATCGTTGGGCCTCCTTCTATATAGAGTGTCATCGACAAACTGAAACATACTGGCCCTCCGGGCTACTTTCCCAGCTTCATGTTGCTCGCCGGGAAGTTCTTTGATTTGGAGGAAGCGGACGACATGCCTTGCCCAAGTTTGAGCCTGGGGATTGGCAAGGAGGACTAGCGGCACCACCTCTACTGTGGGAGCACCATCCTTGTTCGCGGGGTCCATAGGTGCGACCGGAGGGGGTGGTCCGGCAGGCTGTGAGGAGTTGTTTCCGGCAGAGTCTCTGCCAGGAGCGGACGGCTCGACCGGGAGAGGCTTACCATAGTCCACTTTCTCCTTTTCCAGGCCATTGTGGCTGGTGATACGGAGGGCTGAGAGAGACGGAGAACAAAAGTTCCTAGTTTCATAGGAAGCTTCTGTGCAGCACACTTTGACAGGTGATTAGCTATGCTGTTTTCTGCACGGGGTATGTGCTCTGTTTGTAACCCATCAAAGTCCTCCTCCAATCTCCTCACTTCCTTGACGTATGATTCCATCAATGGGCTTTTATAATCCTTGTTGACTTGTCTCACCACAAGCTGTGAATCTCCTTGTATGATCAGCTTCTTGATTCCCAATTCTGCTGCAGTTCTAAGCCTGGAAGGAGCCCTTCATACTCAGCTGTATTGTTGGTGGCTTCTTCCCAGGCTAAGTGCATTTGGAGGACCTACTTCAAGTGCTCCCCGGAGGGGGCAACAAGATGCACGCCAGCCCCTGCACCTTGTAGGGAAAAAGCACCATCAAAATACATAATCCATTCTTGGGGTGATTCCTTGCCGGGGATAGCTGTCTCTGTCACTTCCTCATCAGGGGTTGGCGTCCATTATGCAAAAAACTGCGAGCGCCCTGCTCTGAATAGTTTATGTGCTCTCAAACTTCAAACTAAAGATGGATAACTCCAAAGCCCACTCCACTATTCTGCCAGTAGCCTCTGGGTTTTGGAGCATCCTTTGCAACAGAAAACGAGTGACAATCGTGATCTCGTGGGCTTGGAAGTAGTGGAGAAGTTTCCTTGAGGCCATAATGAGACCAAAGATCAACTTTTTCACGCCAGAGTACCTGGATCTAGCCCCTTGCAACAGGGAGTTGATGAAGTACACTGGGCGCTGCACCACTTTCTTCCTTGTCGCATCCTTGGGGTTGCTCTCGTTGCCGTACTCACTGATGTCCTGATCCTTTTCTGACTCTACCGTTATCTGTCCACTTTCTACCTCATCTACTTCTCGCTATGCAACCAAGGCTTCACTGACCACTTGGTTGGTTGCCGCCAAGTATGGCAACAACGAATCTAGGGGTTTAGGTGCAACCAGGGTAGGCACAGATGATAGGTAGGCCTTCAACTCTTGCAGAGCTGCATCTCCTTCCAGGGTCCACTTCATAGGCCATGCCTTCTTCAAAATTTTAAAGAACGGCAGGGCATGCTCGGCAGACTTGGAAATGAATCTACTTAGCGCAGCAACGCATCCCATCAAGTGCCTCACATCCTTAACTGTCCTTGGTGCATGAATCTTCTCGATGTCTTTGATCTTGTCAGGGTTAGCTTCGATCCCCCGATGGGACATGAAGAAACGAAGCAACTTACCGGAGGGGACACCAAACACACACTTCTCCGGATTAAGCTTCAAATTGATCTTGCGCAGATTAGCAAATGTTTCCTCCAAATCATGGATAAGAGTGGTCTTATCCTTGGTTTTGACCATGATATCATCCATATAGGCTTTTATGTTTCTATGTAACTGTGGCTCAAAACCAATCTGAACTGCCCTTGCAAAAGTGGATCCGGCTGTAACACCCACGATGCGGCTATATCTCCCACGTGTCGGGGCACGACTTAGAGGCATAGCCGCATGGTAGGTTTGTCGCAAGAGGGGTAATCTTCACACAATCCCATGTACTGAATAAGAAAGGGATAAAGAGTTGGATTACAATCGCCACTTCACACAAATACCAGTTAAACATACATCATCCAGAATACAATCAAGGTCCGACTATGGAACCAAAATAAAAGAAGACAACCCCAAATGCTAGATCCCCGATCGTCCCAACTGGGCACCACTACTGATCAACAGGGAAGGAAACAAAACAACGATTCAAGATCTTCATCGAGCTCCCACTTGAGCTGGGTTGCTTCATCTGCACTGGTATCATCGGCACCTGCAACTGTTTGGTAGTATCTGTGAGTCACAAGACTCAGCAATCTCACACCCGCGAGATCAAGACTATTTAAGCTTATGGGTAGGAAAGGGTAGTGAGGTGGAGCTGCAGCAAGCACTAAGCATATATGGTGGCTAACATACGCAAATAAGAGCGAGAAGAGAAGCGACACAACAATCAAGAAGCTAGAAGTGATCAAGAAGTGATCCTAAAACTACTTACGTTCAAGCATAACACAAGAACCGTGTTCACTTCCCGGACTTCGCCAAAAAGAGACCATCATGGCTACACACGTGGTTGATACATTTTAATTAAGTCAAGTGTCAAGTTCTCTACAACCGGATATTAACAAATTCCCATCTACCACATAACCGCGGGCATGGCTCTCGAAAGTTTATACCCTGCAGGGGTGTCCCAACTTAGCCCATCACAATCTCTCACGGTCAACGAAGGATATTCCTTCTCCCAGGAAGACCCGATCAGGCTCGGAATCCCGGTTACAAGACATTTCGACAATAGCAAAACAAGATGAGCAAAGCCCCCCGAATGTGCCGACAAATCCCGATAGGAGCTGCACATATCTCATTCTCACGGCACACCGGACTGTCCAAACTTTCGGTAGGCCAGCCTAGAGTTGCCCCTGGTGGCCACCGGCGGCTGACAGGTTGGACCAACACTCAGAGGAGCACTGGCCCAGGGGGGTTTAAATAAAGATGACCCTCGGGAGCGCGACTCCCAAGGGAAAAAGGCTTAGGTGGCAAATGTTAAAACCAAAGTTGGGCCTTGCTGGAGGAGTTTCATTCAAAGCAAACTGTCAAGGGGTTCCCATAACACCCAACCGCGTAAGGAACGCAAAATCAAGGAACATAACACCGGTATGACGGAAACTAGGGCGGCAGGAGTGGAACAAAACACCAGGCATAAAGCTAAGCCTTCCACCTTTTACCAAGTATATAGATGCATTAAAGTAAATAAGATATAATATTGATATCCCAACAATATCCATGTTCCAACATGGAACAAACTTCAACTTCACCTGCAACTAGCAACACTATAAGAGGGGCTGAGCAAAAGCGGTAACATAGCCAAACAACGGTTTGCTAGGAAGGTGGGTTAGAGGCTTGACATGGCAATCTGGGAGGCATGATATAACAAGTGGTAGGTAGCACGACATAATGATAGAGCAAACAACTAGCAAGCAAAGATAGAAGTGATTTCGAGGGTATGTTCATCTTGCCTGAGATCCTGCAAGGAAGAAGAACGAGTCCATGAAGAAGACAAACGGACGTAGTCAAACGGATCCTCACAACTCCGGAACGGAACCGGAGCTAACGAGAGAAGCAACCCGGAAAAAAGCAAACAACATAGTAAACAACCATCACATAAGCATGGCATGATGCGCAAACAAGTATGATGCATGTCCGGTTTAATGAAATATGGCATGGCAAAGTGCAACAAACAATACTACAAATTAAGTGGAGCTCAATATGCAACGAGTTGCATATTGACGAAACAACACATCAATTATTTAGTTCGGTCTCGTTTATTTACCAAACAATATTAAATGTTGTTAAAAATGGCAAGAGGTGAAGCATAAAGCTATCTAGGCAAGTTTAAATGAGGCCAGAAATAACAAACAACAATTCCGGAAAATCCTCATATGCATATTTTAGGTTTGGTATTGTTCTGCCCTAAGCCATAATTTAGAGTTGTTAACCATGCAAGCTGGGTGCACCATGTTAAACTAGGCATTTTTCTACCCCATTTACATATAAAGTTTGTTAAGTTTGGAGCTACGGTTATTTAGTTATGAATTAAAGCATTTTAACATGGTATTTGAGCAAATTTAAACAAACAGCAATTTAAACATTTCAAACATGCATGAAAGTTGGATATTATTAATCTACACAAAATTCTAAGCATGTTTCATATAAAGTTTGCTTAATTCCAATGCACGGTTCATGAGTAATTATATGCATGAAGGCTAGGGTCTTTTCTGTAAAACTGCCTTTCTCTGAAAATTAGACAAATTCACATACTGAAACAAAACAATAACGGGCCGAATCTAAAGCATGTTGGACCAGCAGAAAAAAAACATAAGAGGCACTGCAGTGGGGCCTCACCATGGGCCTAGCCCATGACGTTGGAAGAGGTGAGGCCGGCAGGGGCGCACGGCTGGGCCTTGCTGGAAGCAGTGCTGGGTCACGACTGGAGAGGAGGTCAGCCCACGCAGCTGGCCAGCTGATCAACGCGTGGCTGGACCGGGCGAGCTCCTCTCGCTCGATCTGGACAGCAGGGAGGCACTGAAGCGGGCGCGGTCAATGCTCGTCGGAAGTAGAGCAGCGGCGGCGCTGGACGGGAAGGAAGCAGCGGGGTCCGGTGAGGCAGGGGACTTCGGTGGGGCGGCAGGGATGGAGAGGACGCAGGTGGGTCAACACAGATGGGTCGAGCGGGCGTTGCTCCTGGCGGCACGCCATTGTTCTTGTGAAGGTTCAGAGAGAGGGAGAGAACTGCGTGAGAGGGAGAAAACAGAGGGAGGAAGGAGAAATAAGGGGAGGCGGCGAGGGCACTGGCCTGATGCAGCAGCGCTGCTCAGGCGAAGCCGTCGTCGGGTGGTGGTGCTCGGGCTGAGGCACTCGGGAGGAGGAGGTCCAGCATGAAGAAGTCGAGGTACAGCGGCGGTGAGGTAGAACAGCTACGGGGTGGCTGCAGCTCGGGAAGGAGGAGCTCGGGCTCCTGGCTTGCGGTCGACGGTGGGAGGTGGCATGGATGCAAATCAGCGGTGGCTGGTCTCGAAGAAGCGGGACGACGAACATGGTCCAATTGCTGCTGCTCGCGGGATGGTGAAGGCGAGGGACATTGATGAGGACATCAATACCATTGTTACACCCACAACCCCTGCTGCTACACATACTAGACCAATTACTAGAGCTCGCGCACGCCAATTGAATTATCAGGTACTTTCATTTCTTGGTGATGATTCTGATGTTCATGAGAATATGATGCTGCCTAAATTGGATACATTTGTTTTTCTTACAAATGAAGGGCCTAGCATGGATAAGAGGGATGAACACTGGAGCAAGACCAAGCATGGAGATGATGGCATGCGCAAGGGGATCAAGAACGGAGTTACAAGTGATGATTTCAGGACTTTGAAGCCCCCATAAGGAGTGCATGAAGCCTTGGACGAAATATACAAGATGCCACTTCATAAATTTCGTCCAGAGGCTATTCTAGGTGCTGCGTCACCTTATTATTGGGCCAGGCCCATGTATTTTCGAAATACTTAAGTATAGTCTGTTTTTAGAGTCCGTATGTGTGGGGAAACAAGAGTTAGCGTTGGTTTCGGACCCCTCCTCCAAGGGCCACGAAATTCCCCCCTCTTCCTCCATATATACAGCCCTTAGGGCACCGTTTAGACTTTGGGTTTTGTTTAGATTAAAAGTTCGCCATAGTTGCAACTTCGCGTACTTCGTTTGTGTCCAACGACCAGACCAAGACGTCACAGAACCCCACCTTCATTAATAAAGCTTTCCTCTTTTATTCGCAATATCCAGATTGCAATCTAGTTTCTTGCTTGTCTTCTATTGCTTGCAGGAAATAGACCCTCGTAGTCAGGTTGATCGTGCTCCGGCGTGGTCAATAACCCTCGGAAGTTGGTTTAGCGATTGCTAAGGCGCGACGTCTTCGCACGTTCGTAGTCGGATCGTCAAAGTCGACTCCCACAAAAAATGATACCTATCTCATCGAAACATCGGGACACCTTCGCCTCTATCATGTGGTATCAGATTTCTAGGTTGCTCGGTGAGATTTTACAGTTTTTCGTAGTTTAGATCGAGTCTGTTCTTCATACCTACAGTCGATGAAAAAAAGCCAAAAAAAT